>NC_136873.1:8767783-8856034 GCF_951799975.1 Gobius niger
CTCCGATCATCCCATTAACACTTGTATCACCCCCACAGGGAAGGATTTATTAAGGTAAACACGTTACTTAGTGCTGCTTTAAAATCTCATGGATTTGGATTTAAAGTCTAATTAATATTTAATCGCCACAAAATTCTAAATATATAGATTTTAAATGCTCCAGTCCAGGGGTCACCAACCTTATGTTCAGCTGAGGGAGACTTTAAGAGCATTAAGTTGTTCGAGGGCGACCAGTTAAAAACAAATCCTAAAGACTTAAACGTGCACTGTTCACTTATAGGATATTGACCCCATATTATATTAAAATAGCTTTATTTTAAACTCACTTTAGAAAAAGTCCCAAGGGCTACCACGTTGGTGACAAAATTACTGGGACAGCATTTTAAGGAAGGGGGCCCAGGGGGGGCAACTTAAAAAAAAAAATGAAACAGTCTTTCAAACATGCGCTGCTTTTCCTTGTAGTATGAAATATAAATGTAGAATAATATTTTATTTTTGTTGGTTTCTGGCAGTTTTTCTGTCAGTGGTTCCCCTGTAACTGCCCCAGCCCCTGTATACTCGGATTCACCCCTGCTCAGAGTAGATTCCGTAGCCTTCAGTCCAGCTGTCACTGGGCTGTGTGCGGATGCGTAAAATAACCTGGCTTTTACGAAATGAATCCTGATCTTTGGACAGTTTCACTCAAATAAATAAAAACTATAAAGTCCCAGCGAGTCACAAACAGCAAGTCCCAAGTCAAGTCAAGTCTTTTTGCAGCTTTGGTCAAGTACAGGGGCCTCAACCGAGCTTTACCCAAATCTAAAAGCTAAAAAGAAAAGCGTCAAAATAGCGACAGAAAAAGAGGATGAAAACAAAACAAAAATGTGCTGGAAAAGCGACAAAAACATAACAAAAAATGATAGAAAAAAGTGACAAAAACACAATAAAAAGCCCCAAAAAAAAGGAATGAAAAAAACAAAAAAATATGATGAAAAATGTGGCGACTTGACAAAAAGTTGCAATCACTCTTGTCGGTCTGAGCTTTCAAATGAGCCGTTACATTGTTGCTCTCCAGTCGAGAAGCTTTTAGATTTGGGTAAAGCCGAACTGGAGAAAATCCGGGTCCAGAATCGTGCTACTATGGCCCTGTATCCCGAGTCTTATGACAGACCTCCGCCCTGCGCCGTGAGTTCTGTGGAGTTTCCCGGTACTGACCGCACTTGCCGTCGCGGAGCACCTGGCCCGTGCTGCAGGCGTCGCCCTCTGCTGCGCGGGAGGGTCTCTGCGCCACCTCGTACTCCGTGCCCGAGAACTGGATGTAGAACTGCTGCTTGTTGATGGACTTCCTCAGCGTCCTCATGGCGCTCTGCAGCTTCAGCTTGGTCCGCTCGCGCACACAGTCCATGTTGCACGAGTCTGGGGGGAGGACGACATACGAGCGTGTGAGAGACACTCTACACGGGACCAGGGCTGGGGATCGTTCACAATAACAATACCAATACTAAATTATTTATTGTATAGAACCATAAAGTAGATTAACAATGTTCATTTTCCTTCCATTTCACCTCTTTTGCAATCATATCATTTGTTTGAGGTGAAACAAGCAAGGAACTTCTTTAACGACAAATGGGTAGAAAATGACTTTTTATTTCTTCCCCCATTTTAACACATTTTTTTAAACGTTAATTTCCGAAATTTTCCTGAAATAAAAATGTTTTCTCCTAAAATTTTTCACCATTTTTTCTATCCCCCCACAATTTTTCTTTTTTTCCTCCACTTCCCAATTCCCGACCTGTTTTTCCCAATTTTGATATTTTTTTTCCTAATTTGTTTTCAATGTTTGTTTCAATTATTTTTTTCCCAATTTCCCCCCCAAATTTCACCACTTTTCCCCCAAATTTTGCCCCATTTTTCCCACTTGTTTTTTTCCCAACTTTGCTGAATTTTTCTTTTTTTCCTTTTTTTCCCTATTTTTTCCAATTCCCCCCAAAATTTTCCTTTTATTCTCCACTTTTTCCCTCCAATTTTTTCACTTTTTTTTCCCAATTTTAATTATTTTTTCCTTCAATCTTTAAAATTTTCCCAATTCCCCCCCCCCAAATTTTCCGTTTTTTTGTCATTTTTTTTTCTATTTTTTTTCCATCATTTTCTCAATTTTCCCTCCAAAATTTAATTTTTTTCCCTCCACTGTTTTCCCAAACCTTTCCACTTGCTGAAATTTTCTTTTTTTTTTCAATTTTCTCCCCAATTTGTCCTTTATTTCACCACTTTTTCCCCAAATTTTGCCCCATTTTTTCCACTTGTTTTTCCCAACTTTACTGATTTTTTCTTCTTTTTTTTCTATTTTTTTCAAGAATTTTTTTTTTCCAATTTCACCCCCAAATCTTCCTTTTTTTCTCCACTTTCAATTTATTTTATCCTCAATTTTTTTCAATCATTTTTCCCAATTTTCACCCCCAAATTTTTTTTTTATTCCAAAATTGTTTTCAATTATCTTTCCCAATTCCCCCCCCCCCCCCAATTTTCCTTTTTCTGTCAATTTTTTTTCCATAATTTTCCCAATTTTCCCTCCAAAATTTCATTTTTTTCCATCCACTGTTTTCCCAAACCTTTCCACTTGTTTATCCTAATTTTGCTGAAATTTTCATTTTTTTTCTTCCAATTTTCTCCCCAAAATGTCCTTTATTTCACCACTTTTTCCCCAAATTTTGCCCCATTTTTTCCACTTTTTTTCCCCAACTTTACTGATTTTTTCTTCTTTTTTTTCTATTTTTATCCAAAAAAAAAATTCAATTTCACCCCCAAATTTTCCTTTTTTTCTCCACTTTCCCCCCCCCAATTTTTCCACTTGTTTTTTCCCAATTTGCTGAAATTTTAAATTAGTTTTCCTTTTTTTCTTCATTTTTAAAAATTATTTTTCCCAATTATTCCCCCAAATGTTCCTATATTTGTCAAATCTTTTTCAAATTTTTTTCCCACTGTTTTCCCAAACCTTTCCACTTGTTTATCCTAATTTTGCTGAAATTTTCATTTTTTTCTTCCACTTTTTCCCCAAATTTTGTCCCATTTTTTCCACTTGTTTTTCCCAACTTTGCTGAATTTTTCTTCTTTTTTTCAAAAATTTCTTCCAATTTCACCCCCAAATTTTCCTTTTTCTCTCAACTTTTTCCCCTCAATTTTTCCACTTGTTTTTTCCTAATTTGCTGAAATTTGAAATTAGTGTTCCTTTTTTTTCAAAATTATTTTTCCCAATTTTCCCTCCAAAATGTCCTTTTTTCCCTCCACTGTTTTCCCAAACCTTTCCACTTGTTAATCCTAATTTTACTGAAATTTTCATTTTATTTTTCCAATTTTACCCCACATTTTCCCAGTATTTTTTCCTACGTTTTTCCCCCTATGATTTTTTTTTTTCTCAACTTCTCTTTCACATGTTTTTCTCTTTTAAATTTTGTTTTTATATTTCTTTTCAGTTCCTGCTTTCGATACTTGTATTTCCCCGATAATCCTTTCTTTCATTGTTTAACGGGTCTCGAGAGGGAGAGAGTGTAGTGAAGCCGAACCTGTCGCCTCCTCCTCCTTCATCTCCATCTCGAACTCCGCCGTGATGTGCGACACTTCCTTGGCGGGGGATTTCCGACCGCGGCGCCGCTTCTTTGACGAGTCGCACTTCAGGTTGACAAAGGTCACCTGGCAGTCGTCCATGCACGGGAACTGACCTGGGACGGACGCAGGGAGACGTTAATGCTCACACGGGGAACACACTATGAGAAGTGCCAGTGCTGTAATAAGAAATGTTGTAAGCCTATATAACACATTTATGATAAGGCTCAAGAACTCACAATGAAATTATAATTGTTCTTGCACAGCCTGACCTGACTTTTTTCCCACTTGTTTATCCCAATTTTGCTGAAATTTTAATCAAAAAAAAAATCTATTATTTTTGCCAATTTCACTTTTTTTCCCCCTAATTTTTTCCAATAATTTTTCCCGGTTTTCACCCCCAAATTTTCCTTTTTTTTTTCCAAAATTGTTTTCAATTATTTTTCCCAATTTTCACCCCCAAATTTTCCAGTTTTTTCTCAATTTTTTTTTTCCTCAATTTTTTTTCAATTTTTTTCAATCATTTTCCCCAATTTTCACCCCCAAATTTTCCTTTTTTCCCCAAAATTTTTTTCAATTATTTTTCTCAATTTTCACCCCCAAATTGTCCTTTTTTTTCTCAATTTATTTTTCTCAATTTTCACCCCCAAATTTTCCTTTTTTTTCCTCAATTTTTTTCAATTATTTTTTCCCAATTTTCACCCCCAAATTTGCAAATTTTTTCTCAATTTTTTTTAATTTTTTTCATTCACTTTCCCCAATTTTCACACACAAATGTTCCTTTTTTCCCCTCAATTTTTTTCAATTATTTTTCCAAATTTTCACCCCAAATGTTCCTTTTTTTCTCAATTTATTTTTTCCAAATTTGTCTTCAATTTTTTTCAATTATTTTTCCCAATTTCCCCCCAAAATGTTCCTTTTTTTCCTCCACTCTTTCCCCAAATTTTACACCAATTTGTCCACTTGCTCTCCAAATTTTGCTGAAATTTTCACAAAAAAAATAATTTTACCCCACATTTCCCAGTTTTTTTAATCTGTTTTTCCCCCTCTTTTTCCAATTTTTTTTTTCAACTTCTCTTTCACTTTTCTTCCTTTTAAATTTTGATTTTACACCATACCGGTAGAACATAAACCTTTATTTCCGTTTGTTTTCCTTTAGCGGTGCTCAGTGCTTATAAGGACTATAAAAGTGATATTCTCTCTTGTTTATCTTTTATGCATATTTTTATGGACCCTTGATTGATTGACTGATTGATTGATTGACACAAATGAACAGTTCTTGATCGTAGGTCTACAGACGCTCTTCTGTGAGGCATCAGACCAATGAATGTTAACGTGTTATGGCCAATAAGAACATGATAAACTGTAAATGGTGGTGTTACTTTACTCGTTCTTACGACACGGATACTGACCCTGCAGCGTGTGCTTCAGCAGCTCGCGGTGCTTCTCCTTGTTGCGAGGCCTGAGGTGACACTTGGCGTCTTTAATCTTGAAGCGGGCCTTCTGTTTGATGGGGGGGCCCAGGTTATCTGCAACAATCACACGTCTGTCACATTTTACATCTGGCAAAAGGACACACTCGAGGGAGAGAGCAGCTGTCAGAGAAGTGAAAAAATTATAGATTTTCTTCCATTAATTTCAAATTTTGCCCCAAATTTTCCTTTTTTCTCCACGTTTCCCCCCCAAAATGTTTATATTTTTTCCCCAATTTGTCAACTTGTTTTTCCCAATTTTCCTGAAATTTTCCAATTTTTTTGACCTACGTTTTTCTTTCTTTTTCACTTTTATTTATTCTTCTAAATTTTGATGACTTTGATTTTATGTTTCTTTTCTGTTCCTGCTTTCGAGCTTGTAGATTTGGGTTAAAGCCGAGCTGGAGAAAATGTGCTCAGTTAAATCTAAAAGCTTCTTGAAAAAAAAAGACTCAAAATAAGGACAAAGACAAAAACGAGGATGAAAAAGCAAAAAAAAAAAAGCAACAAAAAAAAAAAGGGAAAAAAAAAAGAGATAAAGTGGCAATACGCTGAAAAAAAAACAAGGGAAAAAGATCTTCCTCTATTTTTAACCAATTTTTTTTAAAGTTTATTTCCAAATGTTTCCACTTTTTTCCCTTTAAAAAAAAATAATAATTTTACACTTTGCTCCAAATTTTCTTATTTTTTCTCCACTTGTCCCCCAATTTTCCTCCAATTTTACCCAATTTGTCCACTTGTTTTTTCCCAATTTCCTGAAATTGTTAAATTTTTCCCCTTTTTTGAATATTTTTCAATTTCTCTTTAACTTTTTTTTTCTTGTGAATTTTGATGACTTTGATTTTCTGTTTCTTTTCGGTTCCCGCTCTTTAGATTTGGGTAAAGCCGAACTGGAGAAAATGTGCTGGGTTAAGGCGGGGGTTAATCTGTAAACAAACAGAAAACATTAAGCTTCCTTACCCGCTTGTACAGGAACACCACAGCTCAGAGTGTAGCTGTTCTCCGAGTCTGAAACACAAAGACGATCAGTCAACACCAGATAAAACTAAACACGTATGACCTGGGGTTTGTTCACTGTGATCGTGACATAAGAACACGTATGACCTGGGGTTGACGGTGAGGCATTTGAGATCGCTCCTCCGGCCCCCCAAAATTTTACCCCAATTTTTCCACTTGTTTTTCCCAATTTTTTGCTAAAATTTTCCTTTTTTTTCCTCCTGTTTTTTCTTCAATTTTTTCAATAATTTTTCCAAATTTTCCCTCCAAAATGTCCTTTTTTTCCTCAATTTTTTTTTTCAAAATTTGTTTTCAATTGTTTTCCTCCAAAATGTCTTTCTTTTTCCTCAAATTTTTTTATTTATTATTTTTTCCCAATTTTCCCTCCAAAATTTCCTTTTTTTCCTCCACTTTTTTCCCAAATTGTTTCACTTCTTTTTCCCAATTTAACTGAAATTTTCATTTTATTTTTCAATTTTACCCCAAATTTTCCACTTGTTTTCCCCAATTTTGCTGAAATTTTCCTTTTTTTCTTCAATTCTTTCAATTATTTTTCCAAATTTTCCCTCCAAAATGTCCTTTTTTTCCTCAATTTTTTGTTTTCCAAATTGTTTTTCAATAATTTTTCCCTCCAAAATTTCATTTTTTTTCCTCCACTTTTTTCCCAAATTTTACCCCAATTTTTCCACTTGTTTTTCCCAATTTTTACTGAAATATTCATTTTTTTCCCCCTGTTTTCTTTTTCAATTATTTTTTCCAAAATTTCCTTTTTTTCCTAAATTTTTTTTTCAATTTGTTTTTTCAATTATTTTTCCCTCCAAAATTTCCTTTTTTTCTCCTGTTTTTTCTTCAATTTTTTCGATTATTTTTCCCAATTTCCCCTCCAAAATTTCCTTTTTTTCCTCCACTTTTTCCACAAATTTTACCCACATTTTTCCACTTGTTTTTCCCAATTTAACTGAAATTTTTATTTTATTCTTCAATTTTACCCCACATTTTCCCAATATTTTTTCCTACATGTCCCCCCTCTGAAATGTTTTCTCCGTTCCTGCTTTCGACGCCGGCAGAACCTAAACCGTTCTTTCCGTTCTCGTCTAACGGGTCTTGAGTGAGGACTGATCCCGGCGAGGACTGACGAAGCCGCGGTGTTTCCAGCCTGTTTCTCTTGGCTGCGCCGTCGCCCCCGATGTTTCCCCCGGCTTTGTCTCCACAGCAGAAGGACGTATGAAATCTCGTCTCGCTCTCGCACCAAAGTACACAAGGAGGCTGGTCCCGCGGGCGCGTCCGGGGGGTGCGGCGAGCGCCCGCGAACGCAACTGATTAAATAAAAGCGGAGCCACAGGAATGCGCCTCCGCGGGGCCCCGGACACGTCTCCGACAAGACAGAAAAAACAAATGTTTCACCGCGAGCGCCGGCGATGCGTCTCTCCCACACGAGCGCGGCGGCCAAGGCAAACGGGGGAAACTTCTCTCGCTTTCATCAGGCTGTTCAGACCCGGGTGACGGAGGTTTGCAGTCGGAAAAGATGAGGAGACCTTTCTGTGGTGAAATGTGCAGTGTTTCTACAAAATGATTCTTTCAAAGTTTTACCACCATTTTTCCACTTGTTTTTCTCCTGTTTTTTCTTCATTTTTTCTTTTTCCTATTTTTTTTTTTTCTATTATTTTTCCCTCCAAAATGTCCTTTTTTTCCCTCAATTTTTTTTCTATTATTTTACCCCAATTTTTTCACTTGTTTTTCCCAATTTTGCAGAAATTTTGCTTTTTTTCTCCTGTTTATTCTTCAATTTTTTCTTAAATTTTTCCAAATTTTCCTTCCAAAATTTCCTTTTTTTCCCCTCAAATTTTTTTCTATTATTTTTCCCAATTTTCCTTCCAAAATTTCCTTTTTTTCCCTCAATTTTTTTTCTATTATTTTACCCCAATTTTTTCACTTGTTTTTCCCAATTTTGCAGAAATTTTGCTTTTTTTCTCCTGTTTATTCTTCAATTTTTTCTTAAATTTTTCCAAATTTTCCTTCCAAAATTTCCTTTTTTTCCCCTCAAATTTTTTTCTATTATTTTTCCCAATTTTCCTTCCAAAATTTCCTTTTTTTCCTCCACTTTTTTCCCAAATTTTACCCCAATTTTTCCACTTGTTTTTCCCAATTTTGCAGAAATTGTCCTTTTTTTCTCCTGTTTTTTCTTCAAAATTTTCTTCAATTTTTCCAAATTTTCCTTCCAAAATTTCCTTTTTTTCTCTCAATTTTTTTTTTCAAAATATTTCTTCAAATTTCTTCATTTATTTTTTCCCTCAAATTTTTGTCTATTGTTTTTCCCAACTTTCCCTCCAAAATTTTCTCTCCTGCTTTTTCTTCAATATTTCCATTATTTTCCCAAATTTTCCCTCCAAAATTTCCTTTTTTTCCTCCATTTTCCCCCCAAATTTTTCCACTTGTTTTTCCCAATTTTGCAGAATTTTTCCTTTTTTTCTCCTTTTTTTTCTTCAAATTTTTCTTCAATTTTTCCAAAATTTCCTTTTTTTCTCTCAATTTTTTTTTTTCAAAATATTTCTTCAATTAGTTTTCCCTCCAAAATTTCCTTTTTTTTTTCCTCAAATTTTTATCTATTGTTTTTCCCAACTTTCCCTCCAAAATTTCTTTTTTTCCCATGTTTTTTTTTCTTTTACATTTTGATGACAAACAGCATCAACACTTGAAGAGATTTTCTATTTCTTTTCGGTTCCTGCTTCCGATTCCAGACTAGTATCATTTGACACTGACCTGCGAGGAAGAGCGCGTGGGAGGAAGAGCGCGTGGGAGGAAGAGTGTGGTGGGACTGACCTGCGAGGAAGAGCGCGTGGGAGGGGCAGGACAGGGAGCACACCTCGGCCCCCCCGGTCTTGGAGCAGGACAGCTGGGCCCGGGGCGCTGGCTTCCCGTTGGGCAGACACTTCACCGCCTCTGAGGAGAAACATCAGCGTCACTCACTTCCCCTCCAGGGCTTCGTCAGCAACTACTCTTTAATCTGATCCTCCCGGTCTGTTTATCAAAGCATTCAAATATGGGGTTTCCTCAGGGATTCGTTTTAGGTCCGCTCTTATTTTCTAGATACCTGCCCTTAACCCCCAGTCCGGCTTTACCCCAGTCCAAAAGCTTCTGGAGAAAAAGTGAGAAAATAGCGACAGAACTGAGACGAAAACAATGATGGAAATGTGACAAAAAAGTGAGAAAACATTGATGAAAAAGTGACAAAAAATTGATGAAAAAGTGGCAAAAATGTCAAAAAAAATGTGACAAGAAATTGCCAAAATATGACAAAAATGTGACAACAAAATGACAAAAATGTGACAAAAAAATGACAAAAATGTGACAAAAAATGACAAAAATGTGGCAAAAATGTGATAAAAATGTGACAAAAATGTGATAAAAATGTGACAAAAAATGACAAAAAAATGACAAAAATGTGACAAAAAATTGACAAAAATGTGACAAAAAATGACAAAAATGTGACAAAAATGTGATAAAAATGTGACAAAAATGTGACAAAAATGTGACAAAAAATGACAAATATGTGACAAAAATGTGATAAAAATTGACCAAAAAATGACAAAAAAATGACAAAAATGTGACAAAAAATGACAAAAATGTGACAAAAATGTGATAAAAATGTGACAAAAAAATGACAAAAAAATGACAAAAATGTGACAAAAAAATGACAAAAATGTGACAAAAAAGGGAGAAAACATTGACAAAAAAAGAGACGAAAAATTGTGGCAAAAATGTCACAAAAATGTCACAAGAAATTGACAAAAATTGACGAAAAAAGGACAAAAAAATTCAAAAATGTGACAAAAAAATTGATGGAAAAATGTGACAAAATGTGACAAAAAATTACAAAAATGTGACAAAAAAATGACAAAAAATTGACTAAAAAATGACATACATGTGGCAAAAAATGACTTTATATTTCTTTTTTGAACCTGCTTTCTTTTATTTTTTTTGATACCAATAGAACCTAAACCTTTTTTGTTCCTACTGCTGGGTTTCAGGTCATACCACAGCGTTCTAAAGGCCTATCATATTAAATAGAGGTAGAAATATTTTGCTTTTGAGGAAATGTTTGGTCTTGCACAGAGAGATCATGGACCCAGTGACTGACGTGATTTCCTAACAATTCTAAAATCCTCTTTTTTTAATCATCCAGGACGCTGCAGGTTCCGTGAGCTCTGTTACCGATGCAGTCTTTCTTGTTCCAGTGCAGCTTGTGTCCGGGGGGGCACAGGCACTCGTACCCGCCCTGGGTGTTCACGCAGCCGAACTCACAGCTGCCGTTGTTCATGCTGCACTCATCGATATCTGCGGCCACAAAGACAGAGAAGGGTTCAGACACACTCAACACGGACTAACGCACAGTTCCGGCGGCCATTTTCAATACCGAAGTAGCAACAACGTGTAACAATATCTCTACTCAGGATGAAAATGAAAGACGACTGATTGATAGTGGTATTTTTATGAACTCGTAATCACTGCTCGAGAAGAAAACAGTAAAGAGATGTGATATAAGCAGCAAATGTGGCTCTGGATTTACTCGAGATCTGCTTCACTCTGAAGACTAGATTAAAACATCAAAGAGTAGACTAGATTAACACTAACACTAAGATTAACCTCTTACCACCCGCCAAAAACAAATGCATTCTCTCCTCTTTGCCATTGTCACTTTTTATTTCCCTTATGTGTTTTTGTCTTTTTTTTTTATGGCACTTTTGTTACCTTTTTTGCTGGATTTTTGTCTTTTTTTTGCCAGATTTTTGTCTTTTTTTTGCCGGATTTTTGTCACTTTTTTGCTGGATTTTTGAAAAAAATTTGCGGGATTTTTGACATTTTTTTGCTAGATTTTTGTCATTTTTTTGCTGGATTTTTGTCATTTTTTTGGTGCTGTTCTGTCGCTTTTTTCCTGAATTTTTGTCACTTTTTTGCTGGATTTTTGTCACTTTTTTTGCTGGATTTCTGTCACTTTTTTGTTGCTGTTCTGTCGCTTTTTTCCTGAATTTTTGTCACTTTTTTGCTGGATTTTTGTCTTTTTTCTGCTGGATTTTTGTCACTTTTTTGCTGGATTTTTGTCACTTTTTTGCTGGATTTTTGTCACTTTTTTGCTGGATTTTTGTCTTTTTTCTGCTGGATTTTTGTCACTTTTTTGCTGGATTTTTGTCACTTTTTTGCTGGATTTTCTGTCACTTTTTTGCTGGATTTTTGTCACTTTTTTGCTGGATTTTTGTCACTTTTTTGCTGGATTTTTGTCACTTTTTTTGCTGGATTTTTGTCACTTTTTAGCTGGATTTTTGTCTTTTTTTTGCTGGATTTTTGTCAGTTTTTGCTGGATTTTTGTCACTTTTTTTCTGGATTTTTGTCTTTTTTTTCTGGATTTTTGTCTTTTTTTTCCTGGATTTTTGTAATTTTTTTGGTGGATTTTTGTCTTTTTTGCTGGATTTTTGTCACTTTTTTGCTGGATTTTTTTGTCACTTTTTTGCTGGATTTTTGTCCCTTTTTTTTTGCTGAATTTTTGACACTTTTTTGCTGGATTTTTGTCACTTTTTTCTGCTGGATTTTTGTCACTTTTTTGCTGGATTTTTGTCACTTTTTTTCTGGATTTTTGTCTTTTTTTTCTGGATTTTTGTCTTTTTTTTGCTGGATTTTTGTCTTTTTTTGCTGGATTTTTGTCTTTTTTTTGCTGGATTTTTGTCTTTTTTTGCTGGATTTTTGTCACTTTTTTGCTGGATTTTTGTCACTTTTTTTTTGCTGAATTTTTGACACTTTTTTGCTGGATTTTTGTCATTTTTTCTGCTGGATTTTTGTCACTTTTTTGCTGGATTTTTGTCTTTTTTCTGCTGGATTTTTGTCACTTTTTTGCTGGATTTTTGTGATATTTTTGCTGGATTTTTGTCATTTTTCTGCTGGATTTTTGTCCTTTTTTGGTGATTTTTTGCCTTTTTTTGTTGGATTTTTGTCGCTTTTTGCTGGATTTTTGTCTTTTTTTTGCTGTATTTTTTTTTTGTTTTTTGCTGGATTTTTGCCTTTTTTTGCTGAATTTGTCCTTTTTTTTGCTGAATTCGTCCTTTTTTTTGCTGGATTTTTGTCACTTTTTTGCTGGATTTTTGTCATTTTTGTCAATTTACATCCTCATTTTCTTCTCGTTTTTTTGCCTCTGTTTTGAAGAAGCTTTTAGATTTAGAGAAAGAGGAAACAGAAAAACTTTGTAGTCGTAGTTTTACAGTTTGTCATGTTAACAGAGTCTCAGTCTTACTCAGCGTTATAGTGTCACTTTTTGGGTTCATTTTGTCAGAAACATGTAAAGGTAAAAGATCTTAGTCTCTGACAAAAAGAACCCAAAAAGTGACACTGTAACGCAAGTAGACACAATGAACGTTACGAAAACAGTGTTTAAGCTGCTCAAGACGTTAGCATGCTACCGGTTAGCAACTGTCATCAACTGTCAATGGCTTCAACACGATAAACACGGAAGATAGTTAAAAAATAAAAAATTCTCCCAGGGTGTGTGAAACGTAAAGGACTCACCTCCGCAGTGCGTCAGGCCGTACAGGATGTAGCCCTTGTTGCAGAGACACTGGAAGCCGCCGGGGAAGTTGATGCAGGTGTGGTCACAGGTCCTCTCGAAGGAACACTCGTCGATGTCTGAAACCAGCACAGCATCGAGATTAAAACAGCACAGACGCTCATCAGGACCAAACATGAAACACTGCACAAACATTTATTTAGTTAAAACTTCTTAACCTCTTAACGAGAGGATGTTTTTCCTCACGTCATCAGATTTTTTTTTTTCCATCATTTTTTTGTTGGGTATTCAACTCATTTTTGTCACTTTTTTGTCATTTTTTGGCACATTTTTTCGTCCATTTTTTGGTCAAATTTTTTTCACATTTTGTCATATTTTAGTAATTTTTTTGCAATTTTTTTGGTCAATTTTTGTCATTTTTTGTCATTTTTTTGGTCAATTTTTATCATATTTTTGACACATTTTTGTCACATTTTTTCGTCCATTATTTTGTCCAATTTTTATCACATTTTTGTCACATTTTTTAACATTTTTGTCATTTTTTTTGTCAAATTTTTATCAATTTTTTGTCATTTTTTCGTCCATCTTTTTGTCAAATTTTTATCACATTTTGTCATTTTTTTGTCACATTTTTGTCATTTTTTTTGGTCAATTTTTCTCACATTTTTGTTGTATTTTGACATTATTTTGTCAAATTTTTATCACATTTTTGTCATATTTTTTCACATTTTTGTCATTTTTTCGTCACATTTTGTCATTTTTTTTGTCACATTTTTGTCATTTTTTCGTCATATTTTTGTCATTTTTTTGTCACATTTTTGTCATTTTTTGGTCAATTTTTTGTCATTTTTTGGTCACTTTTTTGTCACATTTCCATCATTGTTTTCGTCTCAGTTTTGTTGCTATTCCCCACCTTTTTCCCAGACGCTTTTGGATTGGGGTAAAGCCAAACTGGAGAAAAAGTGCTTGGTTCAGACGGGAGTTAAGGGGTTAATAAATGACCCCAAAGTCTCTGACCTGCAGATGTTTTTACCTGGAAAATGGAATCTTATTTGTAAAGCACTTTTCACACAGGGCGAGAGGATGTTAGTGCACTCACTCCACACCAGGGGGCGGTAACGTACAGGAACAGAGGAGAACCTGCATATGAGTGTCATTTACAAGGATAACGTCTGTTGAAAGTAATAATTATCCTTTTATTTCAGTGATGCTGACAGGAAGTGACATAGATGAAGACAAATTGGTTTCATTCATTTCCCATTGACGTGACACGGTCGGCACGGCAACCGCTTGAAATCACTTCCTGTCTGTGTCCAATAAGGAAGTGAAACCAGGAAATGTAATTGTGTTATCTGTGTTTTAGCGTAAATGGGGTCGATTGTGTCGTGTGCACTTTAACCCCTTAACTCCCGCCTGAACCGAGCACATTTCCTCCAGTTTGGCTTTACCCCAATCCAAAAGCTTCTGGGAAAAAAGGTGAGAAAATAGAGACAGAACTGAGACGAAAACAATGATGGAAATGTGAGAAAAAAGTGACGAAAAATTGATGAGAAAATGACCAAAATGTGACAAAATGTGACAAATAAAATGACCAAAAAATGACAACAATTTGACAAAAAAAATACAAAAAAATGACAAAAAAAATACAAAAATGTGACAAAAATGTGATAAAAATGTGACAAAATGTGACAAAAAATGACCAAAATTTGATAAAAAAAAATACAAAAATGGGACAAAAATGTGATGAAAAATTGACAAAAAAATGACAAAATGTGACAAAAAATTAAAAAAAAAATACAAAAATGTGACAAAATGTGACAAATAAAATGACCAAAAATTGACAAAAAAAAAATACAAAAAAATGACAAAAATGGGACAAAATGGGACAAAAAATGACCAAAATTTGATAAAAAAAATTACCAAAAAATTACAAAAAAATGACCATGAAAAAAGACAAAAATGTGACAAAAATGACAAAAAAGCTACAAAAATGAGTTGAATACACAACAAAAAAAAATGATGGAAAAAGATCCTCTCGGTTCAGGCGGGAGTTAAGAGGTTAAAGTGATGGTCTGGAAGTCTAAATGTTTTACAAATGTTATAAAATGTGTAAAAATCCACCACCTGGTTTTGCATTTTGATGTTAAGCGACTAATCTGAGTCTAGTCTCCTCCCATGCTGACCAATGAGACGAGCTTCTCCTGTGAACCGGCCTGTAAGGTCCAATCAGGAGGAGGGGGAGGAGCTTGCTCTAGACACTAGGGGGCAGCCATGAATAAAAATAAAGGAACGGATTCCACATGTGTCCAGCACTGACATACATTTTTGTCGAATTTTTGTCATGTTTTTTTTTAAATTTTGTCATTTTTTGTTGAGTTTTTGTTGAGTTTTTGTCACATTTTTGTCACATTTTTGTCACATTTTTGTTGAGTTTTTGTTGAGTTTTTGTCGAATTTTTGTCAATTTTTGTGGAGTTTTTGTCAATTTTTGTCACATTTTTGTCGAATTTTTGTCATTTTTTTGTTAAATTTTTTTCAATTTTTGTTGAATTTTTGTCATGTTTTTTTTTAAATTTTGTCATTTTTTGTTGAGTTTTTGTCACATTTTTGTCACATTTTTGTTGAGTTTTTGTTGAGTTTTTGTCAATTTTTGTCACATTTTTGTCGAATTTTTGTTGAATTTTTGTCACATTTTTGTCGAATTTTTGTCATTTTTTGTTGAGTTTTTGTCACATTTTTGTTGAGTTTTTGTCCTTTTTTGGTTGAATTTTTGTCACATTTTTGTTGAATTTTTGTCACATTTTTGTTGAATTTTTGTCACATTTTTGTCGAATTTTTGTCACTTTTTGTTGAGTTTTTGTCACATTTTTGTTGAATTTTTGTCTTTTTTTCGTTTAATTTTTGTCTTTTTTTCGTTTAATTTTTGTCACTTTTTGGTTGAATTTTTGTCACTTTTTGTTGAATTTTTGTCATTTTTGTTGAATTTTTGTTGAATTTTTGTTGAATTTCTGTCTTTTTTTGTTGAATTTTTGTCTTTTTTTCGTTTAATTTTTTTCACTTTTTGTTGAATTTTTGTCACTTTTTGTTGAATTTTTGTCATTTTTTGTTGAGTTTTTGTCACATTTTTTGTTCTGCTTCTGTCACGTTTTTGTGGCCTTTCCGTTGCTTTGTTGTCGTGTTCTTGTTGACTTTTCATCACATTTTTCCTCACTTTTTTAATGCTTTTTCCGGCACATTTTTGTTTTGTTTTCATCCTCTTTTTTTCTCGCTATTTTAATGCTTTCCTTCTTAGCTGTTAGATTTGGGTAAAGCTCGGTTAAGGCGGGACCGGTGGCCCCTCTGTGCTCTTCCAGAATGTGGGCTAATGTTCCTATTTCTCCCGGTGTGACCCAGGAGGAGGCGGTTTCTCACAGTCCCGTAAAACACGAACGTTAATGCCCCCGAAAAATCATTAGGCTCTTTAAGAGGGGCCCTGGCATTTCCACACGCGCCTGCTTTATTTCATCCGCACTAAAAATAGCCGCGTTCTAAGGCAGTTTGTCGGGAGGAGGAAGTGGCGGCGCTGATGTTATTGGGTAAACACGGCAGCCGGAGTTCGGTTTTGCACAAACAGAGCTCAGAGCGAGAGGAAACTTTTTCGGCAGCGGAGACGCGAGCGAGGACGTCCCGGGACGACTCACAGATATCTGAAAATAAGTCTTACCCCCCGCCTCAACGGAGCGCATTTTCTCCAGGCTTTACCCAAATCTAAAAGGTTCTCGGCTGGAGAGCAACAATGTAACGCCTCATTTGAAAGCTGAGGCCTATAAAGTGATGGAAACTTTATGTCAAGTCGCCGCATTTGTTGTCATCGTTTTGTTGTTTCTTTGTTGAGTTTTTGTGGCTTTTTGTTGAATTTTTGTTACTTTTGTCAATTTTTTGTCAATTTTTTGTCAATTTTTTGTCCAATTTTTGTCAATTTTTGTTGAATTTTTTCACATTTTTGTTGAATTTTTGTCTTTTTTTTGTTGACTTGTTATTAAATTTTGGTTGAATTTTCCTCAAATGTTTGTAGAATTTTTGTCACATTTTTGTTGAATTTTAGTCAAATTTTTGTTGAATTTTTGTCTTTTTTTTTGTTGAATTTTGTTGAATTTTTGTCTTTTTTTTGTTGAGTTTTATTGAATTTTTGTTGAATTTTAGTCACTTTTTGTTGAATTTTTGTCTTTTTTTTTGTTGAGTTTTTGTCACATTTTTGTTGAATTTTAGTCAATTTTTTGTTGAATTTTAGTCAATTTTTGTCTAATTTTTGTCTTTTTTTTTTGCTGAGTTTTTGTTGAATTTTTGTTGAATGTTTGTTGAATTTTAGTCCAATTTTAGTCCAATTTTTGTCATTTTTTTGTTGATATTTTGTCACATTTTTGTCTAATTTTTGTCACATTTTTGTTGAATTTTAGTTAATTTTTGTCACATTTTTGTTGAATTTTAGTCAATTTTTGTTGATATTTTGTCACATTTTTGTCTAATTTTTGTCATTTTTTTTGTTGAGTTTTTATTGAATTTTTGTTGAATTTTTGTCACTTTTTGTTAAATTTTGCAACTTTTTATGTTTGAACAAAAACTGTAAAGGGCGAGTGATGCTTTGTGACACTTAGTCTGTGAGCTGTTTCATCCTGTTATTATACGTGAGGCGTTCACTGACCTCCATGCTGCGTTCACTGACCTCCGTGATGCGTTCACTGACCGCCGTGATGCGTTCACTGACCTCCGCGATGCGTTCACTGACCTCCGTGGTGCGTTCACTGACACATTTTTGTAGAATTTTTGTCATTTTTTTGTTGATATTTTGTCACATTTTTGTTGAATTTTTGTCTTTTTTTTTGTTGAATTTTAGTCAATTTTTGTCACTTTTTTTGTTGAGTTTTTATTGAATTTTTGTTGAGTTTTTGTCACATTTTTATTGAATTTTTGTTGAGTTTTTGTCACATTTTTATTGAATTTTTGTTGAATTTTTGTCACATTTTTGTTGAATTTTAGTCAATTTTTGTCACTTTTTTTGTTGAGTTTTTATTGAATTTTTGTTGAGTTTTTGTCACATTTTTGTTGAATTTTTGTCATTTTTTTGTCTAATTTTTGTCACATTTTTGTTGAGTTTTTATTGAATTTTTGTCACATTTTTGTTGAATTTTAGTCAAATTTTAGTTGAATTTTTGTCATATTTTTGTCTAATTTTTGTCACATTTTTGTTGAGTTTTTATTGAATTTTTGTCACATTTTTGTCAAATTTTTGTCACATTTTTGTTGAATTTTTGTCATTTTTTTTGTTGAGTTTTTGTCACTTTTTGTTGATTTTTTGTCATTTTTTTTTGTTGAATTTTAGTCAAATTTTTGTTGAATTTTAGTCAAATTTTTGTTGAATTTTGCAACTTTTTAGTGTGAACAAAAAACTGTAAAGGGCGAGTGAAGCTTTGTGACACTTAGTCTGTGAGCTGTTTCATCCTGTTATTCTATGTGATGCGTTCACTGACCTCTGCGATGCGTTCACTGACCTCCGTGCTGCGTTCACTGACCTCCGTGCTGCGTTCACTGACCTCCGCGCTGCGTTCACTGACCTCCGTGCTGCGTTCACTGACCTTGGCAGGAGCGCTCGTCCGTCAGCAGCTTGTGGCCCTTCTGGCAGCTGCACTCGAAGGAGCCCACGGTGTTCCTGCAGAAGTGGTCGCAGCCGCCATTGTTCTCCAGACACTCGTCGATGTCTGAGGAGAGAAAGTCAGAGGTCAGGTCCACGGCGGCGCCGCACGAGGGGGCGTGGCCTCGTGAACGGCAGAGTCACCCGTCATGTGTGGGCGCCGCCGCCACATTCGTCACCAATAAAAACAGCAACAGCAGATTGTTCAGAAGTTAAAAACGGCAGTCGTAGCTAACGCTAGCTAGTGTTAGCATTAGCCCGATGCTAACACATATTATCAGGTTAGCATTCTCCGTTATTTATGGGCTGTTGAACCACTTTGCTCCTCCCCATGTCTTTGTTTCTTTATTTAGTAGAAACTATATTCATAATTCAGCATTTGTTAAAGTAGTTTTTGAATAATTAGAGAAAGTTTATATTTTTCTCCAAATTGTTTTCCCCCTTAACTGTTTTCAAACATGACCATATATGGGCGATTTGAAGAAAAATCTAAACTTTCTCTAAATATTTAAAAACTACTTTAACAAATGCTGAATTATGAATATAGTTTCTACTGAATAAAGATCAAAGTGGTTCAATAACTCATAAATACATAAAAAACAGAGAAGGTTAGCATCGGGGTAATGCTAACAGTTAGCTAGCGCTAGCTACGACTGCCGTTTTTTCACTTCTACTAACAATCTGCAGTGAGAAAATATCCATAAAGATACAAAGACATGGAGCAAAGAGGTTCAACAGCCCATAAATACATAAATAACAGAGAATGCTAACATGATTCTACATGTTAGCATCGTGCTAACGCTAGCTAGTGATAGCTACGACTGCCGTTTTTTCGTTTCTACTGAACAATCTGCTGTGAGTAAACATCCATATGGGCCTGATTTAGACTTGACTTTATTTGTATGTGATGAATACGTTTATGTTTCACCAGAAAATGGCAAAAAAGAGGCCACGCCCCCTTCTATGACACGTTGGATCCCAGAAAGGAAATGACCATATTTGGATTATAGCGTCATCTCGGGAGCTTTCAGGATGTTGTAGGTGTAGGGCGGCTCGGTGGCACAGTGGTTAGCGCTGAATTAAAAAAAATATCTTCAACCTCTTAACTCCCGCCTGAACCGAGAGCATTTTCTCCAGTTCAGCTTTACCCAAATCCCGTAGGCCAGTGTCACACCTCATTTGAAAGATCTACAAAACTAAATGGATCTTTTTCCTCACATCATCAGATTTTTTTCTATCATTTTTTGGGGGGGTTTCAACTCATTTTTGTAACTTTTTTGTCAAATAGTAAATTTTTGTCAATTTTTTGTCACATTTTTGCCACTTTTTCAACATTTTTTCCATCATTTTTTGTCAATATTTTTGTGACATTTTTTTGTCATTTTTTTGTAATTTTTTTGGTCAATTTTTTTGTGACATTTTTGCCACTTCATCATTTTTTCTAAATTTTTTGTCAGTTTATTGTCATTTTTTTGTCATTTTCTTATCTAAGTTTTCTCACTTTCATCATTTTTTTTTTATCAATTTTTATCAATGTTTTATCTTAATTTTTTGTCAGTTTTTTGTCCTTTTTTGGTCAGTTTTTTGTATAAGTTTTCTCACTTTTTTGTCACATTTTTTCCAATTTTTCATTATCTTTTTTTATCATTTTTTGTCAATTTTTTTGTCAATTTTTTGTGACTTTTTCATCATTTTGTATCAATTTTTATCACATTTTTCTCAAATTTTTCTCAATTTTTGTCACTTTTTTGTCACATTTTTTCCACTTTTTCAACATTTTTTCATCATTTTTCTCAATTTTTTTGTCATTTTTAGATCATTTTTTGTAAAAAATGTTGTCCCTTTTTGTCAATTTTTTTGTCAATTTTTTTGTCAATTTTTTGTGACTTTTTCATCATTTTTCATCAATTTATTAATTTTTATCAATTTTTTGTCCGTTTTTTGTCTAAGTTTTCTCACTTTTTTGTCACATTTTTTCCCACTTTTTCAACATTTTTTCATCATTTTTTGTCAATTTTTTCATCACTTTTTGTCAATTTTTTTGTCAATTTTTTGTGACTTTTTCATCATTTTTCATCAATTTATTATCAATTTTTATCAATTTTTTGTCCGTTTTTTGCCTAAGTTTTCTCACTTTTTTTGTCACATTTTTGTCATTTTTTCATATTTTTTTGTCAAATTTTTGTCAATTTTTTGTCAGTTTTTCGTCTAAGTTTTCATCTTCATCATTGTTTTCGTCTCACTTCTGTCGCCATTTTCTCACCTTTTTTCCAGAAGCTTTTGGATTGGGGTAAAGCCAAACTGGAGAAAATGTGCTCGGTTCAGGCGGGAGTTAAGGGGTTAAACATCAGTCACTGGGTCCATGACCAAAAACGTCCTCAAAAACAACATAATTTTTCCTCTATATAACAGTATAGGCCTTTAGATTTGGGTAAAGCCGCCCTCACTGTGCTCTCGGCTCCTCTTCCAGGCGGACGATCCCTAATGCACCGGGCCGGAGCCTCGTAAACTGATTAAGGCTGAGAGCGGCTCGATAATGTTTTTTCCCCTGATCGTCGTTTAGCGTGTCGTCATGGCGACGTGTAAACAAGCAGCAGCCCCCCCTCTCTCATGGTACAGCTGCGTTTTTTTAATCCTGAGGTAAACGAACAGCAGCTTAGACCGACATATTTCTTCTTCTGAAACACTGAAGAGGCACCGAGTGTGTATTTTGTGTATTTGTATTAAGTGTATTTTGTCTCCCTTTATGATAAAAGTACTGTGTGTTTTGTCTCCCTTTATGATAAAAGTACTGTGTGTTTTGTCTCCCTTAATGATAAAAGTATTGTGTATTTTGTTTCCCGTAATGATAAAAGTACTGTGTATTTTGTATTTTTTTTTCATCATATTTTTGTTGGGTATTCAACTTATTTTTGTCATTTTTCATCTTTTTTATCACATTTTTTGTCATTTTTTCATCTTTTTTTATCACATTTTTGTCCTTTTTTTGTTCATTTTTTAACACATTTTTGTAATTTTTTTGAAACATTTTGTCAAATTTTTGTCATTTTTTCGTTAATTTTTTAATCAAATCTTTGTCAAATTTTTATCAAATTTTTGTAATTTTTTTGTCATTTTTTGTCACAATTTTGTCCATTTTTTGTCACATTTTTTTGTCACATTTTGTCACATTTTTTGTCATTTTTTAATCTTTTTTTATCAAATCTTTGTCAATTTTTTAATAACATTTTTGTCACATTTTTTGTCACATTGTCATTTTTTCGTCAATTTTTTTATCACATTTTTTATCACATTTTTTATCAATTTTTTATCAATTTTTTATCAAATTTTTGTCCTTTTTTTGTCCTTTTTTTGTCAAATTTTTATCACATTTTTGTCAATTTTTTTATCAAATCTTTTGTCATTTTTTTGTCATTTTTTTGTCATTTTTTGTCAAATTTTTATCAAATCTTTTGTCACTTTTTTGTCATTTTTTGGTCATTTTTTCATCCTTTTTTTGTCAATGTTTTCTCACTTTTTTGTCACATTTTTTGTCATTTTTTATCACATTTTTGTAATTTTTTTTGAAACATTTTGTCACATTTTTGTCATTTTTTCGTTAATTTTTCATCAAATCTTTGTCAATTTTTTAATCAAATTTTTGTCACTTTTTTTGTCACATTTTTGTCACATTTTGTCACATTTTGTCACATTTTTGTCATTTTTTTGGTCATTTTTTCATCCATTTTTTGTCAATTTCTTTGGACATTTTTGTGACATTTTTCCACTTTTTCATCAATTTTTGTCACATTTTTTTGTCACATTTTTGTCACATTTTTATCAAATTTTTGTCATTTTTTGTCAGTTTTTTTTTGTCATTTTTTCATCCATTTTTTGTCACTTTTTTGTCAATGTTTTCGTCACTTTTTTGTCACATTTCCACAGCTTTTTTCCAGAAGCTTTTGGATTGGGGTAAAGCCAAACCTCGGTTCAGGTTGGAGTTAAGGGGTTAATATCTTGAACATCTCCCTCTGCTGCCGACTGTGACCCCTTTAGCCTGAGGCCGTTAGGACTTAGGACTACACAGATGTTTACCCACAGGTGAGAGCAATAGAAGGGACTGAGCCAAAGCTGAACTCCTCCCTGTGAAGATGGAAAACTCCTGTACGACTGAGAGCCTGCACAGCCAGAGCATGAGGTTCGTCCCCCCCCCTGCCTTTCACATTCTCCACATGGTTTACAGCCAAAGGAATTAGAGTTAAGGGCCATTAAACAAACAGAAATAAAGGAAAACAACACACTGGCAGCGGCGGACATTTTCCGACACACAGCGGCCCCCGAAACTATGACAGGAACGCTCGCGTGCTCCCAGGAAACACCGCAGGACGGCTTTATGTCGGCCGTTACGAGCGGGAAACACAGACCAATAAAAGGCTGAGCGGCGGCGGCGGCGCTGGAGCGGCGGCGGCGGCGCTGGAGGATTTACTGACGAGCTTAATGAGCCACGCTTCATGTGACGCGGACATGTCACGCATGATTGTGGCTTTTAACCTCTTAACTCCCGCCTGAACCGAGAGGAGCTTTTTCCTCACGGCATCACATTTTATTTCATCATTGTTTTGTTGGTTGTTCGACTCATTTTGGTAACTTTTTTGTCATTTTTTTGTCCATTTTTTATAACTTTTTTTGTCACATTTTTATCAAATTTTCAAAAAAAAATTATCATTTTTTGACACATTTTTTTCATTTTTTTCGTCAATTTTTCAACAAATTTTGGTCATGTTTTGTCCCTTTTTTTTTTCTTTTCTTTTTTTTATCAAATATTTGTCACTTTTTTGTCATATTTAGTCTTTTTGTTTAAAAAAAATTTTGGTCATTTTTTGGTCATTTTTTGGTCCACTTTTTCATCAATTTTTTCTCACTTTTTTGTCACATTTTTTTATTTTTTCGTCAATTTTTTGTCATTTTTTCACATTTTGTCACATTTTTTTTTTTTACATTTTTGTCATTTTTTTCCGTCAATTTTTCAACACATTTGGTCATTTTTTTCAATTTTTTTTTCATTTTTTTGTATCAATTTTTTGTAACTTTTTTTGTCACATTTTGCCTTTTTTTATTTTTATTTGGTCATTTTTTGGTCCCATTTTTGCCACTTTTTCATCAATTTTTTGTCACATTTTTGTTATTTTTCCGTCAATTTTTTATCAAATTTTTCTCTCTTTTTTTACATTTTTGTCATTTTTTTGTCCATTTTTTGTAACTTTTTTGTCACATTTTTGTCACATTTTTGTCTTTTTTTCCTCAATTTTTCAACAAATTTTGGTCATTTTTTGTCAGTTTTTCGTCATTTTTTTTTAATCAAATTTTTGTCATTTTGTCACATTTTTTTAAACATTTTTTTTATAACATTTTTTGTCACTTTTTTGGCACTTTTTTCTTCAATTTTTTAAATCAAATTTTTGTCATTTTTCCCCCATTTTTTTTTTACATTTTTAATTTTTTTTCGTCAATTCATCAAATTTCTGTCATTTTTTTGGGTCATTTTTTATCAAATTGTTGTCATTTTTTGGTCATTTTTGGTCCCATTTTTCATCAATGTTTTTGTCAATTTTTCGTCACTTTTTTGTCACATTCCCATCATTGTTTTCGTCTCAGTTTTGTTGCTTTTTTCCAGAAGCTTCTGGATTAGTGTCAAAGCCAAACTGGAGAAAATGTGCTCGGTTCCGGCGGGGGTTAAGAGGTTAAACCTGCAGATACTCGGAGTTAAACACCTCTGGGTCTGACGGCGACGCCAGAGGAGAGCGGCCGTGTACGCTGAGGTAACTATGGCAACGGGGATTAATCGGAGACCGGTCTTTGGGATTTGTTCTCCTGAGGCGAGACGCTGCAGGTGAATGGGCCCCCCATTTGACCCCCCACCCCCTCCCTGATTAAAAAATACATATAAAGCGTCTCTGCTGGAGGAATGTTCCCCGAGCACATGCGCCGCTCTGTGATTTCACCAAACACGCCGAGAGAAAAGCAATTAAATGGAGCAGAGTTTTGGCGAAACCCGAGTCCGTCTCAAATAAATAACGAGCTGGACGTTCAATAACGTGGCCCGGGCGTAGTATTAGTATTACTGGACGAATCAGCAACCGAAGACCTGGTCATTTCTGTCGAATCTCTGGACAAAACTCCCCATTTGGACGTATGTGAGGGACACACTCCACAGAAAACTATTTACTGACAGGCATTTAACCTCTTACCCTCTGACCACCCGCCTGAACCAAATGCATTCTGTCCTCTTTTGGCTGTGGAACACGTCATTTGAAAGCTAAGACCCACGAAACTGAGCTTTTTCCTCGCGTTGTTGCTGCGTTGTGTCACCTTTTGTATGTTTCTTTTTTCCTCTTTTTTTTTGTTGAATTTTTGTCACTTTTTGTTGAATTTTTGTCACTTTTTTAAAAAAAAATGTTATTTTTTTTGTTGAATTTTTGTCACTTTTTGTTTAATTTTTTGTCTCTTTTTGTTGATTTTTTGTCATATTTTTGTTTAATTTTTGTCATATTTTTGTTGAATTTTTGTTTAATTTTTGTCACTTTTTAAAAAAAAAATATTTTTTTGTTGAATTTTTGTCACTTTTTGGTTGAATTTTTGTCACTTTTTGGTTGAATTTTGGTCACTTTTTAAAAAAAAAATGTTATTTTTTTTGTTGAATTTTTGTCACTTTTTGTTTAATTTTTTGTCTCTTTTTGTTGATTTTTTGTCATATTTTTGTTTAATTTTTGTCATATTTTTGTTGAATTTTTGTTTAATTTTTGTCACTTTTTAAAAAAAAAATATTTTTTTGTTGAATTTTTGTCACTTTTTGGCTGAATTTTTGTCACTTTTTGGCTGAATTTTTGTCACTTTTTGGTTGAGTTTTTGTCACATTTTTTTGGAATTTTAGTCACATTTTTTTTGAATTTTTGTCACTTTTTTGTTGAATTTTTGTCACATTTTTTTTTTATTTTTTCGTCACATTTTTGTTGTGTTTTTGTTGAATTTCTGTTGAATTTTTGTCACTTTTTGTAGAATTTTTGTTGAATTTTTGTTGAATTTTTGATGAATTTTTGATGATTTTTTGATGCTTTTTTGATGAATCTTTGTCACATTTTTGTCACAAGTAATATTCACTAAAGTCACTACTTCTGGGGTTAGCGTAGCGTTAGCATTTATTTCCGCTAACCTGGATGTGGTGATTTTGTTAAATATTGATTTTATAGCAGCAGGTTCAGCATGTTTGGCTCATGGGTCTGATAAATAAGTCTGTTCAGTAACTCTCATTGTGCTTGGCCTGTGTAACACCTCATTTGAAAGCTATGACCCACGAAACTGAGATTATCCTCGCGTTGTTGCTGTGATGTGTCACCTTTTGTATGTTTTTTTTTCTTTATTTTTTCCCCCATTTTTGTCATATTTTTTTTGAATTTTTGTCACTTTTTGTTGATTTTTTGTAATTTTTTAGTTGACTTTTTGTCACATTTTTCTTGAATTTTTTTTCTTTTTTTTTTAGTTTTTGTCACTTTTTGTTGAATTTTTGTTATTTTTTTGTTGAGTTTTTGTCACATTTTTGTTGAATTTTTGTCACTTTTTTGTTGAATTTTTGTCACTTTTTTTTCTAATTTTGTCACTTTTTGTCACATTTTTGTCACATTTTTACTGAATTTTTGTCACATTTTTGTCACATTTTTACAGAATTTTTGTCACATTTTTGTCACATTTTTGTCACATTTTTGTCACATTTACATCCTTGTTTTCTTCTCATTTTTGTGGCTGTTTTGGTGCTTCTTTCCCCAAGAAGCTTTTTGATTAGGGCAAAGCCAAACTGGAGAAAATGGGATCCGTTCAGATGGGAGTTCAGAGGCTAACATTTTTCTTTTCATTTTTGTTGCTTTTTTTGTCACATTTTTGCTGTGGTTTCGTCAACATTTTTTGTCACATTTTCATCACTTTTTCATGACATTTTCATCACTTATTTGTCACTTTTTTAAAGGCACAATAAGGACGGTTTCTTCCAGACAAACCCATCAGATTAAGAGAACAGCTGCTACAAAACTGTCTCAGAAACACACAAAGTCTCATTTTCAAACAGTCCTGTTCACTGATGATTCCGTGTGACCCCGGATGGTCAGATGGATGGAGTGAGTGTAAGAGCCCGGTCTCCCCCCCCCCCTCTGCTGTAAGTGCCCGGTCCCGCCCCCCCCCCCCCCCTACTGTAAGTGCCTCCGTCTCCTGTACAGCCAGTGATCATCGACGCTCTCTAATCAGACATCTGGAACGGCTTCTCGAAGTCCGCTCTCCGGCTGCGCTCCTGTCATCTCCCGCCCCCGTCTGTCAGCGGCCCCCAAACAGGCCCCACATGTTTACTCTAACAGCGGGACGTCCCAGGACAGACCACACTGAAGAGAAGCTGCCGATAATGCCGATATCCGATATTAACCGATACTTCCTCTTTTCTCCAGTGTCAGATCAAAAAAAGTCTGATTTTTCTCAGTTGTATCGATCAACCGCTCACCCCCCGCCTGAAACCAGCACGTTTTAGCTTTACCTGAATCTAAAAGATACAGCCTATAGGGCAGAGCAGGGCCTCATTTGAAAGCTAAGACCTCCAAAACTGATCTAAATGGAACTCTTTCCCCACATTGTTGCCGCGTCGTTTTTTTGTTGCGGATATTTTTTTTTTGTTGCTTTTTTAAATCACATTTTCATCACTTGTTTGTCACTTTTTTGTCAATCGTTTGTCACGTTTTCATCATTTTTTGGTGAGTTTTTCATCACTTTTTTGTCAATTTTTGGTCAATTTTTTGTGAGTTTTTCATCACTTTTTTATGACTTTTTCATCACTTTTTTGGCAATTTTTTGTCATTTTTTTATGATTTTTTTCATCACTTTTTCATCACTTTTTTGTCAATGTTTTGTGACTTTTTCATCCCTTTTTTGGCAATTTTTGGTCAATTTTTTGTGACTTTTTCGTGACTTTTTCATCACTTTTTTTTTTTTTTTTTCATCACTTTTTCATCACTTTTTCATCAATTTTTTGTGACTTTTTCATCACTTTTTTGTCACATTTTCATCCCTTGTTTGTCACTTTTTTGCCAATTTTTTGTCACATTTGTGTTGTGGTTTCGTCACAATTTTTCATCTTTCTTTTGTCACTTTTTCATCACATATTTGTCACGTTTTCCGTCATTCTTTTGTCACTATTTCATCGAAAACGAGAATGAAAGTGCAACAAAAGTGACAAAAAAGGAAATAAAAGTCAAAACAATGACAAGAACGCAGGAAAAAGATCAGTTTACATAAGGTTGGTTGGTCTTAGCTTTCAAATGAGACGTTTCACTGTAGCTCTCCAGCTCTTGAGTGTTGTGTATTGGGAGCAGAACACAGAAGGAGGCGTGTTAAGTGGGCGTGGCTCAGCAGGCTCCGCCTCCACCCTCTCCTGTTCACACAAGATGCTCAAAGTAAAATGAAAACCTCACTTGGAGAAAACGTTTTGATAAACATGTGGAGATTCCCCTCTGGTGTGAGCCGTCGACCCGCAGCCAGGGGGCGCTGCTGCGGAGCCGAGGGCGTGCACCGGGCAGCAGTCTGTTCAAACACACACCCAGGTGACACATTCCTCCCCCAGTCTCCCCCCCTCCTCTCCAGGGGCGGACTGGCCATGTGTCCATTCTGGAAGAGCACAGAAGGGCCACCGGTCCCGCCTCAACCGAGCTTTACCCAAATCTAAAAGCTAAAAAGAAAAGCATCAAAATAGCGTCAAAAAAGAGGATGAAAAGAAAACAAAAATGTGCCGGAAAAAGCATTAAAAAAGCGACGAAAAACACGACAACAAAGCGAGGTAAAAAGCAAACAAAAACATGACGAAAACACAACAAAAAATGATAGAAAAAATGTGACAAAAACACAATAAAAAGTGACAAAAATGCAATAAAAAATGACAAAAACACAATTAAAAAGTGACAAAAACACAACAAAAAATGACAAAAACACAATAAAAAAGTGACAAAAACACAACAAAAAAGTGACAAAAATGCAACAAAAAAGTGACAAAAGCACAAGAAAAAATGATTGAAAAAAAATGACAAAAACACAATAAAAAAGTGACAAAAACGCATACTATAAAATAGTATGCAAACACGACTTTTTCCAGCTTTCCATCATGTTATTCTGTCTCTCCCTCATTAAAAACATGCCTGAAGTGTTGCCTTGGCACATTCACGTATTTCTGAGTAATCTGTAAAAACTCTGATGGCGGCCATTTTAGGGATAGGTTTGCCTGAGTCCTCCTAGGAACGCCCCCACCTCCTGGAGACGCCTCCGAGCCGAGTAACCGACCACTGCTCCTCAGCAGAACCCCCTCCCCACTGATGCCACAGACAGCGTGTGGAGGGGGCGTGTCTAAAGGCTCAGAGGTTCTTAAAGAGACAGAGGCCTATTTCAAGACATTCACTACAGCCATTTTGAGAGAGACATTTTATACAAGGCAGTTATTCTAATTTACTGCATTTACAGACCAACAGAAGGTTTGTCATCATTGTAGTGTGATATAGACTGGTGCTGTGGGACTGACAAAAGCAGAACACCCCCTCTTTAAAACATCTAGCCTTTATTTATATCAACTATGTTTGGTCTAATGTGTCACTTTAAAGGGACCCTTCACAAATCGACGGCCTCACCTTTGCAGGTCTTCCCGTCGGGCTGCAGCGTGAAGCCCACGGGGCAGCTGCAGCGCACCCCGGTGGCCGTGTCCTTGCACGTCCGGTCGCAGCCGCCGTTGTTCACCGCGCACGTCTCTGTCGGGGAGACAACGGGACAGGGTCACTTCACTGGGGGGGCACAGACTCTCAGGGGGGGGGCACAGACCCTCAGGGGGGGGGGCAGACAGGTCCATGCACAAACAGTCACACAGAAGAGTTCAGTCACGCTTTAGCTCCTGTTTTCAAAGTCTCAGTTCAGAAAAAGAACAAAAACAATGGACGATTTTCTTCAATGTAAAACGGTCATGTTTGATTTGAAAGCTAAGGCCCGAAATCTCATCGAAACAATATGTTTTCCTCGCTTTTTTTTCATTGCTTTTTTGTCATGTTTTCCGTCACTTTTTTTTGTCATATTTTGATCACTTTTTGTCATTCTTTTGTCACTATTTCATCACTTTTTTGTCACATTTTTGTACATTTTTTGTCCCTTTTTTGTTG
Source organism: Gobius niger (assembly GCF_951799975.1). Classification (NCBI taxonomy): domain Eukaryota; kingdom Metazoa; phylum Chordata; class Actinopteri; order Gobiiformes; family Gobiidae; genus Gobius; species Gobius niger. Next base: position 8,797,249 of record NC_136873.1, read on the forward strand.
TTTTTTTGTGACTTTTTCATCACTTTTTTGTCACATTTTTGTTGTTTTTTTGTTGTTTTTTTGTGACTTTTTCATCACTTTTTTGTCAATTTTTTGTCCCTTTTTTGTTGTTTTTTTGTGACTTTTTCATCACTTTTTTGTCACATTTTTGTTGTTTTTTGTGACTTTTTCATCACTTTTTTGTCACATTTTTGTTGTTTTTTGTGACTTTTTCATCACTTTTTGGTCATTTTTTTGTAAATTTTTTGTCCCTTTTTTGTAAATTTTTTGTCCCTTTTTTGTTGGGTTTTTGTGACTTTTTCATCACTTTTTTGTGACTTTTTCATCCCTTGTTTGTCACTTTTTTGTCAATTTTTTGTCACATTTTTGTTGTGGTTTCGTCACCGTTTTTTGTCACATTTTCATCACATTTTTGTGACTTTTTCATCACTTATTTCTCACTTAATTGTCCATTTTTTGTCACATTTATGTTGTGGTTTCGTCACAATTTTTCATCATCCTTTTGCCACTTTTTCATCACATATTTGTCACGTTTTCCGTCACTTTTTTTGTCATATTTTGATCACTTTTCCTCATTCTTTTGTCACTATTTCATCCCTTTTTTGTCCCTTTTTTGTTGGCTTTTTGAGACTTTTTCATCCTCATTTTTAAGCAGACCATCATTTTCAAGCAATAAGGGAAAGAAAAAGGATCTCTCTACTGATGAAAAGCGTTAAATAGTAGACAGATAAAGGCACAAAAACGACGGTTTCTGCCAGACAAACACATCAGATTAAGAGAACAGCTGCTACAAAACTGGCTTGGAAATACATGAAGACCAGACAGTCTAAGCTCAGGTAAGAACATATCACAGTGTGGAAAAACAATGGCCTGTTCCTTTAACAGGTTAGCAAAAAGTTAGCGGCCAATGTTAGCATTTATTTCACCGTAACCGTTTATATTCAAGTCATTTAGTTCAAAGACGTGTCGCTGTCGGCCATTTTCTCCGACTCTCCCAATGCATTGTGGTCTATATTGACCCGCTTAGTGACCGCCGCTGCTCACTGCTTTTCAGAGTGCATTGTGGGAAATGTTGGGTGCACTACTTTTATCTCTCTGGACGATACTGGGGTTTGAGTATCTGCCGATATCCGATATTTACCGATACCGATAGACTTAAAAGTGTCTTTCTCTGCGTGATTTTTTATTTTTTATCAATAATATCTATAATAACAATATCACATAGGACTTTTCTACACTAATTATCCTTGTGTAAAGGTCACATTAACTCATTGACTGCCAATGACGTCTATACACGTCAATTGTGGTTTTCAATGGGAAGGGCTGCAGCAAAGCCTTGAGTATGTCTGGTGTTAAAATCCTAGTTGCAGTTCTTTTATTGAGTCACTAGGTGGCAGCATTGCTCTTTGGATGCGATCACGGTTCCCATATAATCTGGTATATAATGAACAGTATTGTATAAATAAATGAAAATCCATTAACCTCTTAACTCCCGGCTGAACCCAGAGGATCTTTTTCCTCAGGTCATCACATTTTTTTCCCATCATTTATTTGTTGGGTATTCAACTCATTTTTGTAACTTTTTTGTCATTTTTTGTCCGATTTTTGTCAATTTTGTCATTTTTTTGTCCAATTTTTGTGATTTTTTTTTTATCACATTTTGGTCATTTTTTTGTCTTTTTTTTGTCTTTTTTTCATCAATTTTTGTCAATGTCTTGTGACATTCTTGTGACATTTTTGCCACTTTTTCATCCATTTTTCGTCAATTTTTTGTCAATGTTTTCTCACATTTTTGTCCTTTTTTTTCATTTTTTTGTCAAATTTTTGTGTTTTTTTTTCGGTCCAATTTTATTCACATTTTTGTCAGATTTTTGTAATTTTTTGTGTCAATTTTTTGTCATTTTTTGTCAATTTCTTGTGACATTTTTGTGACATTTTTGCCTCTTTTTCATCAATTTTTCGTCACTTTTTTGTCACATTTCTATCATTGTTTTCGTCTCAGTGTTGTTGCTATTTTCTCACCTTTTTTCCAGAAGCTTTTGGATTGGGGTCAAGCCAAATTGGAGAAAATGTGCTCGGTTCAGGCGGGAGGTAAGGGGTTAATAGAAAGCTGTGATGAAGGCTGTTTTTTTTATTTCATATTCAGTTAAAAAGCATCAGGGTTTCCCACTAATACATTAGTTTGAGGCGCCCTCCATAGTCCCGATCTCCCCTCTCTGTCTCTGTCTCACCCAACAACATCTCAGCCGAGGTTCAGAGTCTGTATCTGAGCTGCAGGGGCGGAGCTGAGAGGAGAATCAAGGGCCTGCGCCCCCTGAAAGAAACTGATCAATTACATATATAAAAAGCTGTACCCTGTGTATATTAACCAGAAATTATTCTTTTCACTGCAGCATAATAGCCAAAAAAAGTTATGATTTATTGCTTAAAAATGTGACGAAAAATTGATGAAAAAGTGGGGAAAGTGTCACAAAAATGTCACAAGAAATTTGCCAAAAAATGACAAAAATATGATAAAAATTTGACCAAAAAAATGACAAAAATTTGACAAAAAATAACAAAAATATGATAAAAATGCGACAAAAATTTGATAAAAATTTGACAAAAAAATGACAAAAAATGGACAAAAAATGACAAAAATATGATAAAAATGCGACACAAATGTGTTAAAAATTTGACCAAAAAATGACAAAAATGTGACAAAAAAATGACAAAAATTTGACAAAAAATGACAAAAATATGATAAAAATGTGACAAAAATTTGATAAAAATTTGACAAAAATGTGACAAAAAATGACTCAATAAATGACAAAAATATGATAAAAATGCGACACAAATGTGTTAAAAATTTGACCAAAAAATGACAAAAATGTGACAAAAAAAATTCTAAAATTTGACCAAAAAATTACAAAAAATTGATAAAAAAACTGACAAAAAAATGACAAAATGTGACAAAAAATTACAAAAATATGATAAAAAATTGATAAAAAATTGATAAAAATTTGATAAAAATTTGATAAAAATTTGATAAAAATTGACAAAAATGTGACAAAAAATGACTCAATAAATGACAAAAATGTGACAAAAAAATTCAAAAATTTGACCAAAAAAGTACAAAAAATTGATAAAAAAATGACGAAAAAATGACAAAAAAGGTGACAAAAAAAAATTAACTATGGAAAAAAATCTGATGACGTGAGGAAAAGATCCTCTCGGTTCAGGCGGGAGTTAAGAGGTTAAAGCAGCACTAAGTAACTTGTTTACCTTAATAAATCCTCCCCGTAGTCCCTGTGGGGGTCAAACAAGTGTTTATGGGATGATCGCCCCCTGGTGTCTCTGGCCACAAAACCATGTTTGCAACTTGTCTGCCACCGGACCGGAGCCACCAATACACACTAATAGAATCACGAAGAAGAAGCTAACATGCTAACGGGCAAAGCTAACTATTATTTCCATTGTATATTTTTAATAAGTAAAAAAATCAAAACTTGCTACGACACCTGCAGTTGCGCTTATGGCCTCTAGGGGCAGGAGTTACTTAGTGCTGCTTTAAAATGCACCAGAAAGCAGGCAAACGTGACGGGCCTTAGGGGGCGCTCTCTCCCACCACAGTCCATTATAATCTGTGGGGAAACCCTGAGCAAAGTAGGGCTGCTCGATTATTGAAAAAATAATAATCACGATTATTTTTGTCATAATTGAAATCACGATTATTCAAACGATTATTTGTTGCCTTTAAAAAAAAGTATTTATTTTATATATTTATTAATCAAAACACTATGATGATATTTTCTGTTTTCTGGAGAGTCATAAAAGTGCAAATCATTTCTAGTTTGCCTTGGTTAAGGAGAGTTCTCTGTTTCACACCTGCCCCCTGCTGGCCAGCCCTCACACCTGCGCAAGTAAACTGAGCAGCGCAGCCTGATGACATCATCACACAGCGCCGTTTGTTTTTCTGTCAGGCAAAAGCATGAGCCGTGGCACGTGAAAAGCGAAGGGAAAATAATCCCAGCGGCCTGAAATAATGCAAGTCTGCTTTGCAAAAAAAAAAAAAAAAAGTGAAAAAAAGTGGAAAAAAAAAAAGTGAAAAAAAAAATATTGAAAAAAATTTGGGAAAAAAAAGGAAAATGATTTTTTTTTATATATAATCAATTTTTTGCGATTATGCAAATTTTGTAATCGTTTACTGTTGTAATCGAAATCGTAATCGAATTCGGATTAATTGCAAAGCCCTAGATGATGAGCAAAATCAGGCCACAAACACACACAGTGCCCCGTCACCAGGGCCGGACCGGGACTGAAAACCAGACCTGGACTCGGACCAGCCTGGCCCAAATTAGCGTCATTGTGACACTTCCACAAATACATATTTAAACAGTTCTTTATTACATTTTTTTGCTGCTTTTTTGTCACATTTTCAACTCTTTTTTGTCACATTTTCAACACTTTTATTTATTTTTTGTCGCTTTTTTTAAAACATATTTGATTAATTTTTGTCACTTTTTCAACACATTTTTGTCGCTTTTTCTACACTTTTTTATTATATTTTGGTCGCTTTCTAAACACATATTTGTTTAATTTTTGTATGGATGAAAAAAATTCAACAAAAATGTGACAAAAATTCAACAAAAATGTGACAAAAATGTGACAAAAATTCAACAAAAATGTGACAAAAATTCAACAAAAATTCAACAAAAATTCAACAAAAAAATAAAAAAAATAAACAAAAAATAAACACAAAAACTAACAAAAATGTGACAAAAATTCAGCAAAAATGTGACAAAAATTTAACAAAAATTCAACAAAAATGTAACAAAATTGTGACAAAAATTAAACAAAAATGTGACAAAAATTTAACAAAAATTCAATAAAAAAATAAAAAAATAAACAAAAAATAAACAAAAAAACTAACAAAAATGTGACAAAAATTCAGCAAAAATGTGACAAAAATTCAGCAAAGGCGGTCGTAGAAACAAAAGCAAAATCCTTAATTAATAATAATAAATAATAGTGGTCCCAAAAGTGAACCTTGTGGCGCACCATACTCCACGGAATTCCTTTTAGATTCATGTTTTTTTTATTACTGGGCTTTACCCAAATCTAAAAGCTTCTCGACTGGAGATCAACAATGCAACGCCTCATTTGAAAGCTAAGACCTACAAAAGTGATGGAAACTTTTCGTCACGTCGCCACATTTTTGTTGTTTTTTAAATTATTTTTTCTATAATTTTTTGTCTCACGTTTTTGTCGACTTTTCATCCTCTTTTTCTCGCTATTTTGATGCTTTTCATTGTAGCTTTTAGATTTGGGTAAAGCTCGGTTGAGGCGGGACCGGTGGCCCTTCTGTTCTTCCAGAATGGTCTTTTTTCTGCTGTATTTTTGTCATTTTTTCTGCTGGATTTTTGTCGTTTTTTTTGCTGGATTTTTGTCGTTTTTTTGCTGGATTTTTGTCATTTTTTCTGCTGGATTTTTGTCATTTTTTTTGCTGGATTTTTGTCGGTTTTTTTGCTGGATTTTTGTCGTTTTTCAGCTGAATTTTTGTCATTTTTCTGCTGGATTTTTGTCTTTTTTTTGCTGGATTTTTGTCTTTTTTTTGCTGGATTTTTGTCGTTTTTCAGCTGAATTTTTGTCTTTTTTTGCTGGATTTTTGTCTTTTTTTTGCCGGATTTTTTCTTTTTTCTGCCGGATTTTTGTCTTTTTTTTGCCGGATTTTTTCTTTTTTCTGCCGGATTTTTTTCTTTTTTTTGCTGGATTTTTTCTTTTTTCTGCCGGATTTTTTTCTTTTTTTTGCTGGATTTTTGTCTTTTTTTTGCTGGATTTTGTCTTTTTTTGCCGGATTTTTGTCATTTTTTTGCTGGATTTTTGTCATTTTTTTGATGGATTTTTGTCTTTTTTTTGCTGGATTTTTGTCTTTTTTTGCAGAATTTTTGTCTTTTTTTTGATGGATTTTTGTCTTTTTTTTGATGGATTTTTGTATTTTTTTTGATGGATTTTTGTCATTTTTTCTGCTGGATTTTTGTCGTTTTTTTTGCTGGATTTTTGTCGTTTTTTTGCTGGATTTTTGTCATTTTTTCTGCTGGATTTTTGTCATTTTTTTGCTGGATTTTTGTCTTTTTTTGCTGGATTTTTGTCTTTTTTCTGCTGGATTTTTGTCTCTTTTTTGCTGGATTTTTGTCTTTTTTTTGCTGGATTTTTGTCTTTTTTCAGCTGGATTTTTGTCTTTTTTCAGCTGGATTTTTTTACTTTTTTTGCTGGATTTTTGTCATTTTTTTGCTGGATTTTTGTCCTTTTTTTGCTGGATTTTTGTTGTTTTTCAGCTGGATTTTTGTTATTTTTTTGCTGGATTTTTGTTATTTTTTTGCTGGATTTTTTCATTCTTTGTATTTTCTCGCTATTTTGATGCTTTTCTTTGTAGCTTTTAGATTTGGGTAAAGCACGGTTGAGGCGGGACCGGTGGCCCCTCTGTGCTCTTCCAGAATGGACCCTGGCACCGTCAGCTTTCTCTCTCCTTGTTTCTTCTGACCCGCCCTGTGGCCATGGCCGCCTCTTCACTCCCGTGGACTCGGCCGCAGAAGTATGTGTGTGTCGGGATGACGGGGGCTCGTGAATATCGGCCGCTCTAATCCCAAATAAACAGCGGCTCCCGGCCGAGGAAACCGGACACGCGGGGGCCACGGGGGCCGCGGAGCCCGAGAGCCGAAACACCACTCGGGTTTGTTGAAAAGTGAAAACTATGTCGAGCTGATCAGGCGAGCGCTCTGTAGCAGGAGTCATTTTAGCTTTCGAAAGAAAATACCAAGGTTTTGTTCCTGCCAGCTGAGCTTCTGCAGGAGCTACTGCTGCTCCGTCCAGAAGCAGTTTAACCTCTTACCACCCGCCTTAACCTCTTACCACCCGCCTAAACCTCTTACCACCCGCCTTAACCTCTTACCACCCGCTTAAACCAAAGGCATTCTGTCTTCTTTGGCCATTATAGTCTGTGTAACAACTCATTTGAAAGCTAAGACCCACAAAACTGATCTTTTTCCTCATGTTGTTGTTGTGTTGTGTCACCTTTTTTATGTTTTTTTTTGTCACATTTTTGTTGATTTTTTGTCACTTTTTTGTTGAATTTTTGTCATTTTTTTGTTGAATTTTTGGTGAATTTTTGTCACATTTTTGTTGAATTTTTGTTGAATTTTTGTCACGTTTTTGTTGATTTTTTTTCACATTTTTATTGATTTTTTGTTGAATGTTTGTTGAATTTTTGTTGAATTTTTGTAGAAATTTTGTAGATTTTTTGTCATTTTTTTGTAGAATTTTTGTTGAATTTTTGTCACATTTTTGTTGAGTTTTTGACATTTTTTTGTTTAATTTTTGTCAAGTTTTTGTCACATTTTTATTGATTTTTTGACATTTTTTTGTTTAATTTTTGTCAAGTTTTTGTCAAAATTTTGTTGACTTTTTGTCACATTTTTGTTGAATTTTTGTTGAATTTTTGTCACTTTTTTGTTGAGTTTTTGTCACATTTTTGTTGACTTTTTGTCACATTTTTGTTGAATTTTTGTCACTTTTTTGTCATTTTTTTGTCACATTTTTGCCACTTTTTCATCAATTCTTCGTCACTTCTTTGTCAATGTTTTCTCACTTTTTTGTCACATTTCCATCTTTGTTTTCATCTCAGTTTTGCTACTATTTTCTCACCTTTTTTCCAGAAGCTTTTGGATTGGGGTAAAGCCAAACTGGAGAAACTGTGCTTGGTTCAGGTGGGAGTTCAGGGCCTCTTAAAGGACTTAAAGGAGTCTCCAGCTGGTTCCATCGATTAAGACTGACCCCTTGTGTGGCCTCGCCCTGAGCTCTATCGACCACACTATGGATCGTATGTAAATGCGGTTTGTGACGGTGCATTTTGAGAGGCCATTATGTAAACGCCCTGACCCTTCATGTCTGCAGAGTTCGCCTCATGCCCGGGATGAGCTCTGGAGCCTGAGGGCAGAACGGGGCAGGTTTTTCTACGTTTAGGTCCAAAAGTTCACACGAGGGTCATCGTTTTAGTTTCCCAGATCGAACTAAAGCGAAACATCCTGTAACAACGTTTAACTGTGCAGGTGCTTCAGTCGTGGTTATGAGGAGTCGCGATAACAACGTTTGTCCACAAGAGGTCACTGTTCAAACTGAATGAAGCAGCGCGGAAGCTCCGAACCCTAACGAGACATTTTACCAAGAAAGTCACTCTTTTGTCATGTTTTTGACACTTTCTTGATACTTTTTTGTAATTTTTTTTGCCACTTTCTTTGTCTTTTTTTGCCACTTTGTTGTCATGTTTTTGAAACTTTCTTGATGCTTTGTTGTCACTTTTTTGCCACTTTTTATGTCACTTTTTTTGCTACTTTTTCGTCACTTTTCCGTAATTTTTGCCACTTTTTTGTAATTTTTTGCCACTTTTTTTGCCACTTTTTCATCACTTTTTCATAATTTTTTTGCAGTGTTTGTCATTTTTTTTACACTTTTTTTGATACTTTTTTTAACTATTTTTTTACACTTTTTTGCCACTTTTTTGTCATTTTTTTTATACTTTTTAAAAAAAATTTTAAACGTTTTTTTGACACTTTTTAAACATTTTTGGACACTTTTTTGTCACTTTTTCATCATTTTATTATTTTAATTTTTTTACACTTTTTAGCCACTTTTTTGTGATGTTTTTGAAACTTTCTTGATACTTTGTTGTCACTTTATTTGCTACTTTTTCGTCACTTTTCCATAATTTTTGCAACTTTATTTGTCACTTTTTTAGGCTTTTTTAAAAACCTTTTCGTCACTTTTGTCATTTTTTTAGTCATTTTTTGGACACTTTTTCGTCACTTATTCAAAAAATTTTTTGTACATTTTTTGATACTTTTTTGTCATTTTTTTGTCTTTTTTCTTCTTTTTGCCACATTTTGGTCATGTTTTTGAAACTTTCTTGATACTTTGTTGTCACTTTTCCGTATTTTTTTTTTAAACTTCTTTTTGTCATTTTTTAAAAACCTTTTTGTCACTTTTTGGACACTTTTTTTGGTCATTTTTTTTGGTCATTTTTTGTCACTTTTTCGTATTTTTTTAGCCAATTTTTTTGTCATTTTTTTTGTCTTTTTTTTTATACCTTTTCGTCACTTTTTTGCCATTTTTTGGCCACTTTTTTGTCATACTTTTTACACTTTTTTGACATTGTTTTGATAAGTTTTTGACACTTTTTAATTTTTATTTGTCACTTTTTGGTCATTTTTTGACACTTTTTTTGCTACTTTTTGGTCATTTTATTGTGATTTTTTTTGACAATTTTTTTGAGACTTTTTTGTCATTTTTTTTATACTTTTTCGTCACTTTTTGTCACTTTTTGGCCACTTTTCTGTCATTTCTTTTTACACTTTTTTTTACATTTTTTTTTACACTTTTTTTGACACTTTTTGGTCACTTTTTTGGTCACTTTTTCAGTTCAGGTGGGGGTTAAGAGGTTAAGCCAAGCAGCTAAACAGTGACTAAAACACATGAGGAGCCGCAGGAGCCCAGTGCGTGTGGAGCAGCACTTGGAGCTCGGGGTGATTTATCCTGCGCCCGGGCCCTGTCATTAGGCCTGGGGGCCCGAGGGGGGGGGGCAGCTCTGATGGATGAGAGCAGCTCCACCTGCCCCGGCAAACTACACACCGGGCCTCCTACACACCAGTGGGCCGGTGTAACGTCAGGAAGCTTTTAGATTTGGGTAAAGAACTGGGTTAAGGCGGGGCTTAAGAGGTTAAAGCCGTCCCTGGATCAGCAACTGCTTTTGAAACTTTAATATGTTCTAAACAGTGGAACCTAAACTTTATCCCGATACCAGACTGGTGTTGTTTAACCTCTTAACTCCCGCCTGAACCGAGAGGATCTTGTTCCATCTTTTTTTTTTGGGTATTCAGCTCATTTTTTAAACTTTTTTCTCCCTTTTTTTTTCTTTTTTTTTTTCATTTTTGTGTCAATTTTTTTTGTCACATTTTTGTCATTTTTTCGTAAATTTTTTAGCAATTTTTTGTCATGTTTTTGTCACATTTTTGTCATTTTTTCGTACATTTTTTAGCAATTTTTGTCACATTTTTGTCATTTTTTTTGTCACATTTTTGTCATGTTTTAGTCCCTTTTTTTGGTAATTTTTCATTAATTTTCCATAATTTTTTTGCCACTTGTCATTTTTTGTCCTTTTTTTGTCCTTTTTTTGCCAATTTTTTGTCATGTTTTTGAAACTTTCTTGAAACTTTGTTGTCACATTTTTGGCACTTTTTTCTACTTTTTCATTACTTTTCTGTACTTCTTTGTCATTTTTTGCCACTTTTTTGTCATTTTTTGTCATTTTGTGACACTTTTTCGTCACTTTCTTTGTCTTTTTTTTGCCACTTTTTTGTCATGTTTTTGAAACTTTCTTAACACTTTGTTGTCACATTTTTTTGGTCATATTTTGTCACATTTTTATCATTTTTTTGTCACATTTTTATCAGATTTTTGTAATATTTTTGTATTTTTTTGTATTTTTTTGTATTTTTTTTCATATATTTGTCTTTTTTTTTGTCATTTTTTCGTCACATTTTTGCCACTTTTTCATCTATTTCTCGTCACTTTTTTGTCAATGTTTTATCACATTTTTGTCACATTTTTATATATTTTTTGGTCATTTTTTCGTCCATTTTTTAGCATTTTTTTGTCATGTTTTTTATCAGATTTTTGTCATTTTTTGTGTGGTTTTTTTCATATTTATTTCATTTTTTTGTCACATTTTTATCAGATTTTTGTCATTTTTTTTGTCTTTTTTTTCATATTTTTTTCATTTTTTTGTCATGTTTTGTCACATTTTTGTCACATTTTTGCCACTTTTTCATCAATTTTTCGTCACTTTTTTGTCACATTTCCATCATTGTTTTCGTCTCAGTTTTGTTGCTTTTTCCCAGAAGCTTTTGGATTGGGGTAAAGCCAAACTGGAGAAAACGTGCTCGGTTCAGGCGGGAGTTAAGGGGTTAAAGTTACCCAGCCCTAGTTACTACCTAGTTAGTTATTCCCTTATTTCATGGGGCTCAAAGCTCAATAATCAAGTCTGAATGAGACGTTGGAAAGACGTCTCTGTAAACTGGGGCAGGTTTACTCCGTCATCTAAACACCGGCCGGACCTCCCAGAGTAAAACACCACTTTCCACACACACCGAACATCGTACGAGACTAAACGGAGCGTTGTAGAAACAGACGCCTTTTTCACCATTTTCTGACTAAATATGAACTTATTTATCACATTCAAATAAAGTAAAGTCTAAATCAGGTCCATATGGAGGTTTATTCACAGCAGATTGTTCAGCAGAAGCGAAAAAACGGCTGTCGTAGCTATCGCTAGCATTAGTACGATGCTAACATGTAGCATCATGTTAGCATTCTCATGTGTTTATGGGCTGTTGAACCACTTTGCTCCTCTCCATGTCTTTGTTTCTTTATTTAGTAGAAACTAAATCCATAATCCAGCATTTGTTGAAATAATTTTTGAATAATTAGAGAAAGTTTAGATTTTTCTCCAAATAGTTTTCCCCTTAACTGTTTCCAAACATGACCATATATGGGCGATTCCAGAGACGCCGTCTGTATCTATATATGGTCATGTTTGAAAACAGTTAAGTAGGGAAAATGTGGAAAAACGGGAGATTTTTTTTTTTTTTTTAATTAAAAAAAAAATAAAAAATTGGAAAAAATGTTGAAAAATTGAAAAAAAAAAATGAAAAAGGGAAAAATATTGAAAAATGGAAAAGAAATATGAAAACAAATAATAATGGAAAATAAAAATGTAAAATGAGAAAATAAAATTGATACATTTTTGAAAATTGTGGAAAAAAAATGAAAAATAAAATGAAAAATTGAAAAAATATTGAAAAATTAGAAGAAAAAAAAAAAAAATGGAAAAATAGTGAAAAATTGGGGGGGGGGAAATGGAAAAATTGAAAATAGTGAAAAATTTGAAAAAAATAAAATAAAACATTTAAAACGGGGAAAAAGTGGAAGAAATATTGAAAAATGAAAAAAAAAAAAAAAAAAGTAGTAGTAGTAGTAGTTTTTGAATAATTAGAGAAAGTTTTCTCCAAAAAGTTTTCCCCCTTAACTGTTTTCAAACATGACCATATATGGGCGATTCCAGTGATGACGTCTACATACAGCCCATAGATACATAAATATGGAGGCTGTGTCTGAACGTCCACACTATCCCCTATATAATGACTATATAGTCACTATATAGTGACTATATAGTGACTATATAGTGGTCACATGTTGTAGGTGTGTCCGAATGTCCAGAGAGAAAAAAGTTGTCCACTCAAAATTTCCCACAATGCATCTGGAAAAGTAGTGAGCATCGATGGTCACTAAACGGGTCAATATAGACCACAATGCATTGCGAGAGTGGGAGAAGAGCCTGACAGAGACAGGTCTTTGAACTCAACAACACAACCTTAATATAAACGGTTACGGTGAAAAGATGCTAACGTTAGCTGCTAACCTTTAGCTCGAGCTGTTAAATGACCGACAGCTTCCTCTCAAATAATCCAAGACATTCATGTAAAATCCATGTTTATATAAAGTATCTGACTCGTATTAATCCATAAATATTCCACTGTCTCTGAGTTTGGTTTTTATCACAGAAATACTTTATTCCCGGAGTTTAGCGACTTTTAGCAGATGTAGTCGCTCGTTCTGCTGGTGTTCTGCACATCTCTGAGCTCACGCTGGAGTAATTTTTTTTTTTTTGTGATGATAGTTTTTATGTTGGTTTCATAAAACAAACATTTGTAACAATAAATCAATTCTCCATCCATCCATTTTCTTCCACTTTTCCATTTCCTGGTCGTGGGAGTTGCCCATATCACACTGCACCAGCCCTTATGGCGCCCCCTGCAGGTGGTGGGTCCACAGAAGGACGGCCTCATGGTTCTCAGGCCTGTCGGTCTCTCATAAGGAGCTTCTGCCCCGCTCTGTGTCTGACCCGTCACCTATAGGACCTGTTTGCCCTGGGAGACCCTGCAGGGGTACGAAGCCCCCGACAACAGAGCCCCCAGGATCATACAGGAGCTCAAACCCTCCACCACGTTAAGGTGGCGGCTCCAGGAGGGGCATAAATCAATTCTGATAAAATAAATAAATCTGCAGCTCAGAGAAAGTCGTGTCTTGTGTCCGAATAACCAACAGAATCAGTGACTATATAATGCGGCCTTTGTAGTGAATGAGTTAGTCACAAAAAATGTCACATGAAATTGACAAAAAATGACAAAAAATTTATAAAAATTTGATTAAAAAATGTGACAAAAAAATGACAAAAATGTGAAAAAATTGATAAAAAATTGTTAAAAAATTGACCAAAAAGTGAGAAAACATTGGGAAAAAGGTGACGAAAAATTTATGAAAATGAGGCAAAAATGTCACAAGAAATTTACAAAAATGTGACAAAAAATTGATGAAACATTGACAAAAAATGTGACGAAAAAATTACAAAAATGTAACAAAAAAATGACAAAAATTTGATAAAAATTAGATTAAAAAATGACCAAAATGTAACAAAAAAAGTACAAAAATGTGATAAAAAATTGACAAAAAAATTACAAAATTTTGATAAAAAATTGACGAAAAAATTACAAAAAGGTGATGTCTCCAGTTTGACTTTGATCAAAATCACAGATTTTTTTTTTCTAGAAACGGAGATAACGGGGGTTTTATGAAACACTCTCCTTTCTGATGAAATCCTCTCTCCTCTCTCCTCTCTCCTCTCTCCTCTCTTCTCTCTTCTCTCTTCTCTCTCCTCCTCCTCCTCTCTGCAAAATGACACCTTTGTTTTCTTTGCTGTAGCTGTATGACGGCACTGGAGGCTCTGGGAGGGTTTTATTTTGAAGGCATGAAGCCGGGGAAGACAAATTAGATTTTTCTGTTCTGCATATTATAACAAATGGAAAGAGTACAAGCACTTCTGGGTTGTAAGAGAATTAGACCTCCACCTCCACGACCAGCCTTGAAGGGAACAAAAAGGCTATTATTAACCTCTTACCACCCGCCTAAACCAAATGCTCTGTCCTCTTTTGGCTGTGTAACACCTCATTTGAAAGCTAAGACCCACAAAACTGGTCTTTTTCCTCGCGTTGTTGCTGTGTTGTGTCACCTTTTTGTTTGTTTTTTATTCTTTTGGTTTTTTGTCACATTTTTGTTGAATTTTTGTTGAATTTTTGTCACTTTTTGTTGAGTTTTTCATTTTTTTGTTGAGTTTTTGTCACATTTTTGTCACATTTTTGTCACTTTTTTGTTGAATTTTCGTAACTTTTTGTTGATTTTTTGTCATTTTTTTGTTGAATTTTTCTCATTTTTTTGTTGAGTTTTTTGTCACTTTTCGTTGAGTTTTTCATTTTTTTGTTGAGTTTTTGTCACATTTTTGTCACATTTTTGTTGAATTTTGGTTGAATTTTCGTCACTTTTTGTTGAGTTTTTGTCACATTTTTGTTGATTTTTTGTAATTTTTTTGTTGATTTTTTCTCATTTTTTTGTTGAGTTTTTGTCACATTTTTGTTGAATTTTTATCACATTTTTGTTGAATTTTTATCACATTTTTGTTTAATTTTTGTCACATTTTGGTTGAATTTTTGTCACATTTTCGCTAAATTTTTGTCACATTTTTGTTGAACTTCTGTCACATTTTTTTTGAATTTTTGTCACATTTTTGTTTAATTTTTGTCACATTTTATTTCATTTTTGTCATATTTTTTTTGAATTTTTGTCACTTTTTTGTTGAATTTCTGTCACATTTTGTTGAATTTTTGCCACTTTTTTGTTGAGTTTTTGTCACATTTTGTCGCATTTACATCCTTGTTTTCTTCTCATTTTTGTGGCTGTTTTGTTGCTTTTCCCCCAAGAATCTTTTTGACTCGGTTAAAGCCAAACTGGAGAAAACGTGCTCCGTTCATGTGTGAGTTAAGCGGTTAATGTCCCTTTATCTGCTTCACTCTGAGCTTCTTCCACATTAGTTTAAATCCACAGACGTCTCCTGAACAGACGATCGCCTCATTTGCAGACGAACATAATCCCTTGAAACTTTGAAAAAACAGGAAGCACAGACGCACAACGACCACCACACAAACCTGGGTCCAAACAAAAGTGAGGTTAGTGAGACCTGGAGGCACCAGAGGGGACAGAGTGAGGGAGGAGAGGGGGACTTCGGGGAGCGTAGGGGAGGGAGGACCGGAAGGTTTATCCGGAATAAAAAAAAAAACAACAACAACAGAGTGACCGGGGGGGGGGGGAGGAGACAGGGAGGGGGGGGCGGGAACAAGCACAAGCGCCATGGCAACACAAAGAAAGGAAGAAAAGAGTTACCCATTAGTAGCCGGCGTTTCACCCGCTTGTCCACATCACCTACTGACGTGGCATTAGACTCTGAGCCCTCAATTGCAGCCTCATCTTTCTCTAAAAACACAAGTAACAAACAGTGAGCAGGTTAACCACAAGCCCGGAGAGAGGACCAGACCGTCAGCCCCCCCCCCCCCCCCACACCACACCACACCCGCCCCCCCCCCCCCCCCCTTCCAGCACAAAAGGGCAAAAAAAGAATAAAAATAATGAAGCGAGAAGCGCCGAAAGCCAAGTCCCTGTTAGTGTTAATCCCCCAAAACAAACGGTGGGCTCCCCAATGAGGTGGTCAGTGCAGACAGAGGGGGGGGGGGGGGTGAGGTGGAACTTCTGGAGGGGTTTAGGGGTGGGGGTAAAGGGGGTGGGGGGGGGGCAGGTGTAGCTGTTGTCAGTAAAGCTTAGTTTCCACTCTGGACCGGGCACAGGCGGCGGCGGCGGCGACGTCCGGTTCTTACACAAAAGCTGCTGCTACAGTTTGTGGAAAAGCTTCTCCCCCCTGTGGGCAAACGTCCCGGGCTTAAAAACACACGCAGAAACTGGATTTTGGAGATTTTTTTTTACATGTTACAGTTTGAGATTATGTCCCTGAGTTAAATGGTAGCAGTGAAGTTCAGGTCTAAAGCTGCAGACGTCTGAGACTGAGGCTCCAGATTCAACCCGAGAACACTATAGAGCAGAGCAGATTGTTTTTTACATAATTTTTTTGTTGGGCATTCAACTCATTTTTGTCACTTTTTTGTCACTTTTTTTGTCATTTTTTTGGTCATTTTTGGTCAAATTTTAGTCGTTTTTCATCACATTTTTGTCATTTTGTTAATTTTTTGTCATTTTTTTTGTCATTTTTTTTCTTTTTTTTGTCGTTTTTTTGTCATTTTTTGTCATTTTTTGTCATTTTTTTGGTCATTTTTTTTGTTAATCTTTATCACATTTTTGTTATTTTTTTGTAATTTTTTCTCATTTTTTTCTCATTTTTTTCTCATTTTTTTGTCATTTTTGTCATTTTTTTGTTAATCTTTATCACATTTTTTGTCATTTTTTTGTCAATTTTTTCTCACATTTTTGTCATTTTTTTGTCCATTTTTTCTCCATTTTTTCTCACATTTTTCTCAGGTTTTTTTGGTCAGTTTTTGTCGATTTAAAAAAAAAATCTCAATTTTTTGTCTTTTTTTTTTTTGTTGTCATTTTTTGTCATTTTTTGTCATTTTTTTTTCTTTTTTTTGCCATTTTTTTGTCGTTTTTTTGTCATTTTTTGTCATTTTTTGTCATTTTTTTGTCATTTTTTTGTCATTTTTTTGTCATTTTTGTCATTTTTTTGTTAATCTTTATCACATTTTTTGTCATTTTTTGTGAATTTTTTCTCACATTTTTGTCATTTTTTTGTCAATTTTTTCTCCATTTTTTCTCAAGTTTTTGTCAGGTTTTTTTGGTCAGTTTTTGTCGATTGAAAAAAAAATCTCATTTTTTTGTCATTTTTTTAAAAATTTTTGTCATTTTTTGTCATTTTTTTGTCATTTTTTGTTAATCTTTATCACATTTTTTATCACATTTTTGCAATTTTTTTGTCATTTTTTTGTCTATTTTTTTTTATCATTTTTTGCAATGTTTTTGTCATTTTTTTGTCAATTTTTGTCATTTTTTATCAATTTTTTGTCATTTGTGTGTCAAATTTTTGTCATTTTTTATCAATTTTTTGTCATTTTTGTGTCGAATTTTTGTCAATTTTCTGTCAATTTTTTTGTCACATTTCTGTCAGTTTTTTGTCAGTTTTTATCCCATTTTTGCCATTTTTTGTCATTTTTTTCTCAATTTTTTTTTATCATTATTTGTCAATTTTTAGTCCATTTTTTGTCCATTTTTTGTCATTTTTTTGTGGCATTTGTAGAAAGTGGACTGGGAAAAAAATAATATAAAAATATAGAAGAGATGACTAATCAATCTAAAGTTTGAGTAGATTTGTTCTGGTTTTAGATGAGATAAAAACCTTAGAAGTTGTTATTCTCTTAATTCAGATAATTTTGTCTGATTCCAAGTGGGTTTTATTCTTGTTCCATTGGCGCTATAGCGTTTGTATCTTGGATTAGTTCAACCCGATAGCATTTGTATCTTGGATTAGTTCAATCCGATAGCATTTGTATCTTGGATTAGTTCAACCCGATAGCATTTGTATCTTGAATTAGTTCAACCCGATAGCATTTGTATCTTGGATTAGTTCAACCCGATAGCATTTGTATCTTGGATTAGTTCAACCCGATAGCATTTGTATCTTGGATTAGTTCAACCCGACTCAAATTCCAACATAGAAGAACCTTTATTCAAGCAATTTTAAGTCATTTATCTCATTTATGATGGTCATTTTTGCAGTGTTGTGCTTTTACACTGCAAAAAGTAATTAACTAGATCAGTATAAACATCTCAATTTGAGCATAATAATCCAAATTTTAGTTGTTTTGACTGGTTAAGAAGTTCTTGGGCATTTGTCCCAGATTATTTCACTTGTTCTGAGATGTTTCTGACTCGTTTCGATACATTTCGTCCTTATTTCAGGTCATTTTCTTTGCCAATGGGGAAAGAAAATTAGTCTTATCTCATTGGCTATTTTACTTTCTTATTTCAAGCGAGATTTATTTGAGCGATAGAGTTCTAGGGGTAAAAATGGACTTTCTGTTTCTATTTACGGCGTGGTTTACAGCGTCTGTTCGGCCTGATATAAACACTTTAACCTCTTAACTCCCGCCTGAACGGAGAGGATCTTTTTCCTCACGTCATCAGATTTTTTTTCCATCATTTTTTTAGTTTTATCAACTCATTTTTGTAACTTTTTGTCTTTTTTTTTGTCATTTTTTATCACATTTTTGTCACTTTTTTTGTAATTTTTTTGACAATTTTTTATCACATTTTTGTCACATTTTCATAATTTTTTCGTACATTTTTTGTCAATTTGTTGTGACATTTTTGCCACTTTTTCAAAACTTTTTCATCAATGTTTTCTCACTTTTTTGTCACATTTCCATCATTGTTTTCGTCTCAGTTTTGTTGAGAAAATGTGCTCCTCATTTTGAAGCTAAGGACCGGGAGAATTCAAACCCTGAGTTAGCTTTAAGCTCGACAAATGTGTTTTTGATCGCCGCGCAAAATGCTACGGCTAGCAACAGCATGCTAATGCTAACACCGACGAATTAAAGCTGGGACAGAAACAATAACTTAACCCCTTAACTCCCACCTGAAGATGTTTTCTCCTGTTCTCCAAATCTAAAAGCTTCTTCAAAACAGCGATAAAAAAACGAAAAGAAAATGAGGATGAAAACTCAACAAAAAAGGGACAAAAGAGCAACAAAAAAGTGACAAAAATCAAGCAAAAATAGACAAAAATCCAGCGAAAAAAATGACAAAAATCTAGCGAAAAAAATGACAAAAATCTAGCAGAAAAAAGACAAAAATCCAGCAAAAAAGTGACAAAAGAGCAGCAAAAAAGTAATAAAAAAGTGACAAAAACACATAAGTGAAATAAAAAGTGAAATAAAAAGTGACTACAATGGCTTGGGGAGTGGTAAGAGGTTAATTTGGTCTATTTTATCTCGAAAACTAGCATCGAACAATTCCCCCAAACCTGAATCACCCTGTCACAGCACAGACTGAGGGGTTTATTGGTCGATACAACTGGGATTAATCCCTCAGAGCAAGACTTTCAATTGCTTTTCCCTTTAAATAAAGCTTTATAAATAGAGAATTTTGACTCAGTGGCTGTTTATCTGTCGAAAAACCTTCCCCACAGAACATCTAGAACGACTTGTTAAAGCAGTTCCTGAGTAATCGAGTAGTTCTGACAGGACCCGCCCCTCGTCTGTCTCAGACTGTGGACGGATGGATGAGCTTCTGGAACTCTTTGACTTCTGGTTTTCCATTGAACGCCTTTAACCTGCTTTTGGGAGCCCTGTCCTCACTCTGCACCTCTGAGTTTTGCCGTTTCATTTCGCAGAATCTCCAGAGTGATACTTCGTGGTTTTGTGGAGCTGTACTTTTGCGAGTGGAGCCTCATTAACGTTGTTTAATCGTCGTTTAAATGGTCCAATAAATTGTAAGCTATTAAAGCAGTGAGTGCCATGAGGTGTTTAAATTCAGCTTTTCTCATGGACATTTTGTATAGTAGCTTCACAACTGGTCTGAATCATTGAGTTATTTGTGGAATGTCACAGTCTTAACCTTTTAACTCCCACCTGAACGGATCTCATTTTCTCCAGGCTTTACCCTAATCAAAAAGATTCATGGGGAAAAAAGCACCAAAACAGCTGCAAAAAAATGAGAAGAAAACAAGGATGTAAATGCAACAAAAATGTGACAAAAATTCAACAAAAAAGTGACAAATATTCTACAAAATATGACAAAAATTCAACAAAGTGACAAATATTCTACAAAATATGACAAAAATTCAACAAAAAAATGACAAAAATTCAACCAAAAAGTGACAAAAAATAAAAAAAAAATGACAAAAATTCAACCAAAAAGTGACAAAAAATTAAAAAAAATGACAAAAATTCAACAACAAAAAAAAACAAAACAAAAATTCAACAAAAATTCAACAAAAATTCAACAAAAAAATGACAAAAATTCAACAAAAATGTGACAAAAATTCTACAAAAAATGACAAAAAATTCAACAAAAATGTGACAAAAAAAAAAAAAAAAAAGTTAACACAACACAGCAACAACGCAAGGAAAAAGATCAGTTTTGTGGGTCTTAGCTTTCAAATGAGGTGTTACACAGGCCTATATAATAGCCAAATGCATTTGGTTTAGGCGGGTGGTAAGAGGTTAAAGGGAAATCTATAGCTTGTTCAACATTTTACACGATATGACAAATTACAGTATATTTGGCTCATTATCCGAGGGTAATGGTGGATCCCGAAGCCGCCTGAGAACCACTGATGTAAAACATTGGCATTTTTTAGAAAAGAGTTCTTTACTTTAGGCTACAATGTTGAGGTTGATTTTTAAACTCCATATAGTCCCTTTAAAGTTGAGGTGGCACAGTCCCTGATATTGATTCATGGTTTGTACTTGGGGTTCGATGCATCACGGTGCGAGCGCGATATAAATAAGTTGAAATAAAATGGCCACAGTGTTGATTGTTACGCAGTATTTATAATCTCAGAATTAAAAAATCCATTTTGTAGATTTCTCTGTCCCTGAGACTATTAAAAACAAAAACTGCAACAAAAAAGCACTAAAAAGTGACCAAAAAAACCGACAAAAATGACAAAACTCAAGCAAAAAAAAGACAAAAAATCCAGCAAAAAAATGACAAAAATCCAGCAGAAAAATGACAAAAATCCAGCAGAAAAATGACAAAAATTCAGCAGAAAAATGACAAAAATCCAGCAGAAAAAATGACAAAAATCCAGCAGAAAAAAGACAAAAATCCAGCAAATAAAGACAAAAATCCAGCAAAAAAAAAGACAAAAATCCAGCAGAAAAATGACAAAAATTCAGCAAAAAAAAGACAAAAATCCAGCAAAAAATGACTAAAAATCAGCAAAAAAAGACAAAAATTCAGCAAAAAAAATGACAAAAATCCAGCAGAAAAAACACAAAAATCCAGCAGAAAAATGAGAAAAATCCAGCAAAAAAGGACAAAAATCCAGCAGAAAAATGACAAAAATCCAGCAGAAAAAACACAAAAATCCTGCAGAAAAATGAGAAAAATCCAGCAAAAAAAGAGACAAAAATCCAGCAAAAAAAATGACAAAAATCCAGTAAAAAAATAACAAAAATTCAGCAAAAAACTAACAAAAATCCAGCAGAAAAAACACAAAAATCCAGCAGAAAAAAAAGCAAAAATCCAGCAAAAAAAGAGACAAAAATCCAGCAAAAAAATGACAAAAATCCAGCAAAAAAAAGACAAAAATCCAGCAAAAAAATGACAAAAATCCAGCAAAAAAATAACAAAAATTCAGCAAAAAAAGACAAAAATTCAGCAAAAAAGTGACAAAAGAGCAGCAAAAAAGTGACAAAAGAGCAGCAAAAAAGTAATATAAAAATTGACAAAAACACATAGGAAAAAACAAATGACTACAATGACTTGGCGAGTGGTAAGAGAGAGACTATTAAAAACAAAATCTGCATCTGAAGCTTTACCTGAACGTAGCGGGGCGGGTGCGCACTGTGCCCCTAAGTGGAAACAGAATTCACGGACGCAACAGCCACACTTGTGTTAGAACAAACGGGAAAAGGCTACAAGGGGGGCATGGGGGGGAGGGAGGGACATGGATGACTGAGAGCAGGGATGGACACATGAGACACGTGGACAGATGGGGGGGGGGTTGGAAGAGGGGGGGGGGCAGCATGCAGAGAGGTACAGCAGGAGTCTGGGCTCGCCGGTTTGCCTGTTTGTTTGTCTAACGTTTGCGGACACAGATCTGACCCGAGCGGTGAAGGACAGGGGGGAAAGATGGAGGACGAGTTACAAAAGCCATGCTCGTGTGCGGTGTGTGTTTACATGTGGGGGGGTGGGGGGAGGGGTGAGGGGGGGGGCAGGTCAGTGACAGGCGCCGCTGATGCAACCGGGCGTCAGCCTGAAACGACAACCCTCCACAAAACGATATTCCTTTGAACGACAACGCCCCCCCAGAGGTCAAACCCAGCCCTCCATACGGATGAACTTTGAGAATGATCGTTTATTTGAAAGGACAGCACAGGGTGAAGAAGTGGGGAGACACTCTGGGAGCCCCCTGCTGGAGACAGGCGGGACAGTCCAAACCCGCAGCAAGAAAGCAACAAATGGCCCATTTAATTCAAACTAATCATTTGGAACTGGGACATGTGTTTCTGCACATGCGGTCGTGTTTTAGTTTCTTTAAAGCAGGGTTAGGCAACGTCAGGCCCCGGTGTAGCGATTTCAAACTACCCCCCATTCACCTTACCCCCCGGTACTTTGAAATTGATTTCAAATTACCCCCGGGGGTAACCTGAAACTGATTTCAAGCTACCCCCCCTGATTTCAGATTACCCCCGCCGCAATATGTATTGTTTGTTTGGCACGGCTATGTTAAAAAGAAAATGCCCGGATGTTTATTGCTAATAATAGCTACAACTCTCGTAACTTTTCATCTGGTAAGGTTAGGTTCGTAAATTCCACAATCCTTAACTTTAGGGCTAAGGTAAGGTTAGCTTTACTTCGTAAATTCCACAATCCTTAAGGTTAGGGCTAAGGTAAGGTTAGCTTTACTTCGTAAATTCCACTATCCTTAAGTTTAGGGCTAAGGTAAGGTTAGCTTTAGTTCGTAAACTCCACTATCCTTAAGGTTAGGGCTAAGGTAAGGTTAGCTTTACTTCGTAAATTCCACTATCCTTAAGGTTAGGGCTAAGGTAAGGTTAGCTTTAGTTCGTAAACTCCACTATCCTTAAGTTTAGGGCTAAGGTAAGGTTAGCTTTAGTTCGTAAACTCCACTATCCTTAAGGTTAGGGCTATGGTAAGGTTAGCTTTAGTTCGTAAACTCCACTGTCCTTAAGGTTAGGGCTAAGGTAAGGTTAGCTTTAGTTCGTAAACTCCACTATCCTTAAGTTTAGGGCTAAGGTAAGGTTAGCTTTAGCTCGTAAACTCCACTATCCTTAAGGTTAGGGCTAAGGTAAGGTTAGCTTTAGTTCGTAAACTCCACTATCCTTAAGGTTAGGGCTAAGGTAAGGTTAGCTTTAGTTCATAAACTCCACTATCCTTAAGGTTAGGGCTAAGGTAAGGTTAGCTTTAACTCGTAAACTCCACTATCCTTAAGGTTAGGGCTAAGGTAAGGTTAGCTTTAACTCGTAAACTCCACTATCCTTAAGGTTAGGGCTAAGATAAGGTTAGCTTTAGCTCGTAAACTCCACTATCCTTAAGGTTACGGCTCCAACCGCGGTTCCTGTAAGGTATTTTATGGATGAAGAAAGCAGTTGAGAGGGGGGTAATCTGAAATCAGGGGGGGTAGCTTGAAAACGCGTTCATCTTACCCCCGGGGGTAACTTGAAACTGATTTCAAATTACCGGGGGGTAGCCTAAAACCTTTACACCGGGGCCAAATCCGGCCCTCCCGCACAGAACCTCTGGCCCTCAAGATGATTTTGAGAAACATTACTACACTAGTCAGAGTATTTTTTAACATTAATAGAGTTAATATAGAGTTAAATAGCATTTGTATCTTGGATTAGTTCAACCCGATAGCATTTGTATCTTGAATTAGTTCAATCCGATAGCATTTGTATCTTGGATTAGTTCAACCTGATAGCATTTGTATCTTGTATTATTCAAACCGACTCAAATTCAACATAGAATAACTTTTATTCAAGCAATTTTAAGTCATTTATGTCATTTGTGATGGTCATTTTTCCAGTGTTGTGCTTTACTTTGGGCTAATAATCAGCGGCTTCGGCCCTCGGTCTATTTACAACAGGCCACCGTTTTTCCATGCTGAGATACATGTTCTTGCCTGAGCTTAGACGAGTTGATGTGTACCTGTCTGGACTTTGTGTGTGCCCTCAGGCAAAACAACCAAAGACGCCTCTCCCAATGTTTTCCTATGGCTCCAAACGTAGCAAAGCAGGTAAACTAACCCTTCTGTCTAACCAAAAGAACAAAACAATAATAATCTTAACCTAAGACGACAGAATGAACCTTTAACAAAAGAAAAAACAACTACAGTAGGCCTAAATAAACTACTACACTACTACATTATACTATTACACTACTACAGTATACTACTACACTACTACAGTATAGATACAGACATCTGCCAGACAGGCATCTCATCATCTCTTTTTAGCCATTTTCTGGTGGAATATCAACTTATTTATCACATAAATAAAGTCAAGTGTAAATCAGGTCCATATGGATGTTTTCTCACAGCAGATTGTTCAGTAGAAGTGAAAAAACGGCAGTTGTAGCTAGCACTAGCTAACCGTTAGCATTAGCCCGATGCTAACATGTAGCATTATGTTAGCATTCTCCGTTATTTATGTGTTTATGGGCTGTTGAACCACTTTGCTCCTCTCCATGTCTTTGTATCTTTATTTAGTATAAACTATTTTCATAATCCAACGTTTGTTAAAGTAGTTTTTGAATAATTAGAGAAAGTTTAAATTTTCCCCAAATTGTTTTCCCCTTAACTGTTTTAAAAAATGACCATATATGGGCGATTCCAGAGATGCCGTCTGTATCTATACTACTACACCACTACAGTGTACTAGTACACTGCTACACTATACTAGTACACTGCTACACTATACTAGTACACTGCTACACTATACTATTAAACTACTACACTATACTATTAAACTACTACACTATACTATTAAACTACTACACTATACTAGTACACTACTACAGTATACTAGTACACTACTACAGTATACTAGTACACTACTACAGTATACTAGTACACTACTACAGTATACTAGTACACTACTACACTATACTAGTACACTGCTACACTATACTATTAAACTACTACACTATACTATTAAACTACTACACTATACTATTAAACTACTACAGTATACTAGTACACTACTACAGTATACTAGTACACTACTACAGTATACTAGTACACTACTACAGTATACTAGTACACTACTACAGTATACTATTAAACTACTACACTATACTATTAAACTACTACACTATACTATTAAACTACTACACTATACTATTAAACTACTACACTATACTAGTACACTACTACAGTCGTAATGTAAAACGTACGTAGTAAAACGTGAGCAATAATAACGTCAGACAATAGATGTAACCACTGCCACACAAACCTCCACTCCTATATATCTATATATATAATATGTGATATATCTATACATAAAATATGTGATATATATATATATATATATATATATATATATATATATAGTATAAAGCCCACTAGGACCTGCCAGCGCCTGCAGCCACAGTCCCAGAGGGGCCGCTCTGTACAGGCCGGGACTGAGCGGCTCCTCTTTGATGTAAACACATTGTACAGGGTGGGAGTTGGATATATAATATGTGATATATATATATATATATAGTATAAAGCCCACTAGGACCTGCCAGCGCCTGCAGCCACAGCCCCAGAGGGGCCGCTCTGTACAGGCAGGGACTGAGCGGCTCCTCTTTGATGTAAACACATTGTACAGGGTGGGAGTTGGATATATAATATGTGATATATATATATATATATAGTATAAAGCACACTAGGACCTGCCAGCGCCTGCAGCCACAGTCCCAGAGGGGCCGCTCTGTACAGGCCGGGACTAAGCGGCTCCTCTTTGATGTAAACACATTGTACAGGGTGGGAGTTGGATATATAATATGTGATATATATATATATATATAGTATAAAGCCCACTAGGACCTGCCAGCGCCTGCAGCCACAGCCCCAGAGGGGCCGCTCTGTACAGGCAGGGACTGAGCGGCTCCTCTTTGATGTAAACACATTGTACAGGGTGGGAGTTGGATATATAATATGTGATATATATAATATATATATAGTATAAAGCCCACTAGGACCTGCCAGCGCCTGCAGCCACAGTCCCAGAGGGGCCGCTCTGTACAGGCCGGGACTAAGCGGCTCCTCTTTGATGTAAACACATTGTACAGGGTGGGAGTTGGAAGAGGAAGCAGTAATTGCATCCTCCGGCGGCCGCGCTCACAGACGTGTGATGGACGTTTCGGAGGAGCTGCCGTGAATGGCACTTTCTGTGAGCGGGACATGCTTTGACTGCTTCACATGGGGAGTGTTTGGGGAGAGACAGGTTGGAATGGGTGGGAAAGAGCCACTTAGCGCTGAAGTGGACCGAGGTCTGGGGCCCACAGGCTGAAGAGGGCGAGGGCTGGGGACACAAAGGGAGACTGTGGTAAAGCCCCGCGGTGAGGCAGCCAATGGGAATAAAGTGTACAGTATGGTATTGATCTGCAGGTTGTGCCGCTGCAGCTCCGCTCAGTCTAAAGAAAAGCCACTTACGTAACCCTGTCTGCCTCCATCACACCGGAGAGCACCGTGAACACAGAGGCCCGACATGTGGCTTCCTCGCGCTCATTTTGTCTGCACACTATAGATGTAGACATGTACGAACTATGTGACGTAAACAGACAAACGCAAAGGGATAATCTGAGAAAACAATGGACACGAGACTCCCAGCGAGAGGGAACCTGAGCAGCGTCAGGTCACTGGGAACAGGGTTTCCCAGGGGCTGAGGCGATCATTCAATCAAGGCCTTGAATTAGATTCAAACTGGCATTAAATCAAAGTTTATTATAAAATTATGAAACAAACACACAGATTACATTACGGCTGTTATTACTTTATCGGCAAATTACATTTTGAAACTGGACAAATTTATTACGTTATAGATCTGTCATTACGTTACTGATCTGTCATTACGTTACTGATCTGTTATTACGTTACTGATCTGTTATTACGTTACTGATCTGTTATTACTGATCTGTTATTATGTTACTGATCTGTTATTATGTTACTGATCTGTTATTACGTTACTGATCTGTTATTACTGATCTGTTATTATGTTACTGATCTGTTATTATGTTACTGATCTGTTATTACGTTACTGATCTGTTATTACGTTACTGATCTGTTATTATGTTACTGATCTGTTATTATGTTACTGATCTGTTATTACTGATCTGTTATTATGTTACTGATCTGTTATTACGTTACTGATCTGTTATTACGTTACTGATCTGTTATTATGTTACTGATCTGTTATTATGTTACTGATCTGTTATTACTGATCTGTTATTATGTTACTGATCTGTTATTATGTTACTGATCTGTTATTACGTTACTGATCTGTTATTACTGATCTGTTATTACTGATCTGTTATTACGTTACTGATCTGTTATTACTGATCTGTTATTACGTTACTGATCTGTTATTACGTTACTGATCTGTTATTACGTTACTGATCTGTTACTACGTTATCAGTTTTGAAACTGAACACATTTATTACGTTACTACATTATTTAATGTATTTTTTTAATCGGCCGTTATTACGTAATTACGTAATTGAACATTACTACATTATAGAACGTTATTACATTATTGAACATTATCACATTATTGAACGTTATTACGTTATTGAACGTTATTACGTTATTGAACGTTATTACATTATTGAACGTTATTACGTTATTGAACGTTATTACATTATTGAACATTATTTTGTTATATGCTGTTATTACATTATCGACCACTATTACATTATTGAACGTTATTGAACGTTATCACATTATTGAACGTTATTACGTTATTGAACGTTATTACGTTATTGAACGTTATTACGTTATTGAACGTTATTACGTTATTGAACGTTATTACATTATTGAACGTTATTACGTTATTGAACGTTATTACATTATTGAACGTTATTACGTTATTGAACGTTATTACGTTATTGAACGTTATTACGTTATTGAACGTTATTACGTTATTGAACGTTATTACGTTATTGAACGTTATTACGTTATTGAACGTTATTACATTATTGAACGTTATTACGTTATTGAACGTTATTACATTATTGAACGTTATTACGTTATTGAACGTTATTACATTATTGAACGTTATTACGTTATTGAACGTTATTACATTATTGAACGTTATTACGTTATTGAACGTTATTACGTTATTGAACGTTATTACATTATTGAACGTTATTACGTTATTGAACGTTATTACATTATTGAACGTTATTACGTTATTGAACGTTATTACATTATTGAACGTTATTACGTTATTGAACGTTATTACGTTATTGAACGTTATTACGTTATTGAACGTTATTACATTATTGAACGTTATTACATTATTGAACGTTATTACATTATTGAACGTTATTACGTTATTGAACGTTATTACGTTATTGAACGTTATTACGTTATTGAACGTTATTACGTTATTGAACGTTATTACGTTATTGAACGTTATTACGTTATTGAACGTTATTACATTATTGAACGTTATTACATTATTGAACGTTATTACGTTATTGAACGTTATTACATTATTGAACGTTTTTACGTTATTGAACGTTATTACATTATTGAACGTTATTACGTTATTGAACGTTATTACGTTATTGAACGTTATTACGTTATTGAACGTTATTACATTATTGAACGTTATTACGTTATTGAACGTTATTACATTATTGAACGTTATTACGTTATTGAACGTTATTACGTTATTGAACGTTATTACATTATTGAACGTTATTACGTTATTGAACGTTATTACATTATTGAACGTTATTACATTATTGAACGTTATTACGTTATTGAACGTTATTACATTATTGAACGTTATTACGTTATTGAACGTTATTACGTTATTGAACGTTATTACGTTATTGAACGTTATTACGTTATTGAACGTTATTACATTATTGAACGTTATTTTGTTATTTTGTTACGTTATTGAACGTTATTACGTTATTGAACGTTATTACGTTATTGAACGTTATTACATTATTGAACGTTATTACGTTATTGAACGTTATTACGTTATTGAACGTTATTACATTATTGAACGTTATTACATTATTGAACATTATCACATTATTGAACGTTATTACGTTATTGAACGTTATTACGTTATTGAACGTTATTACATTATTGAACGTTATTACATTATTGAACGTTATTACGTTATTGAACGTTATTACATTATTGAACGTTATTACATTATTGAACGTTATTACATTATTGAACATTATTTTGTTATTTTGTTACGTTATTGAACGTTATTTTGTTATAGGCTGTTATTACATTATCGACCACTATTACATTATTGAACGTTATTACGTTATTGAACGTTATTACATTATTCAATGTTATTGAACGTTATTCAATGTTATTACGTTATTGAACGTTATTTCGTTTTGTATGTTTGTTTGTTTGTTTATTGTCCCCGTAGGGAAATGTGTCCTCTACATTTAACCCATCCTTCGATGCCGCTGGGGCGACCTGTGAGGAGCAGTGGTCGACGGCAGTGCCGCGCCCGGGGACCCGTCTCCATGATGTGGAACCAGGCTGATGGTCAGAATCACCTGGCTGGAGGATTCACCTATTGCACATGTTTTTAGTGGTAGGGGAAACCGGAGAACACGGAGGAAACCTACGCAGACACGGGGAGATCATTGCAAACTCCACACAGAAAGGCCCCGTCCTGGTGGGAATCGAACCCGGGACCTTCTTGCTGTGAAGCGGAGGCGCTAACCGCTGCGCCACCGTGCCGGTAGGGCGGCTTCGGCTTCGGCCGTTATTACATTAATGAACGTTATTCCGGTGTCGAACGTTATTACGTCATTTAACGTTATTTCGTTATTGGCCGTTATTACATATATTACATATTACTGAACGTTACTACACTATCGGCCGTTATTACATTAATGAACGTTATTTCGTTATCGGCCGTTATTACATATATTACACATATTACATATATTACATATTGAGATGTGTGAGATGTGTGCGATGTGTGAGATGTGTGAGATGTGTGAGATGTGTGACGGGAAAGGCAGTGAGCGATGTCGGGATGTGAGCTGCTCATGCATGGACACAAACGTTAGTCACAGAGGTGAGTTCTCCCAGTGACGGGGCCGTCTCTCAGCGGGACGTTCACTTGTTCCACATTGACGCTGTTACTTTGGGCGGGTCGTCCACACTGAGACACTCCCGTTCGCCGTGGGTCGGGTGAGGCGGGTTAGATGGCGCCGTGGAGCTCTACCTAAGATCAGGCTGCAATTGAGATTCTGTCTCCGAAACCGACCCCACCACCAACCACCAATCCCACCCCCCCCCCTCAAGCCAAACCTCCCTCCCTCCCTCCCACCCGCAGACCCAAAAACAGACAACACAGGCAATCAGGCTGCACCCAGAGAGGAGCAGGGCGGAGCTAAGGGGGACGGGGGACGGGGGGCAAGGGGAGGAGTGGGGGGCCTTCTCTATCAGAGGAGGAGAGACAGAGACAGAGAGAGAGAGACATGTCCTGGTCAGTGGGGTCCAGCGCGAGGCTCCGGCTGCAAGGGAAGGGTTAATGCGTGTGTGCGTGTGTGTGTGTGTGTGTGTGTGTGTGTGTGTGTGTGTGTGTGTGTGTGTGAGTCATGTGCATTAGAGCCCGATCGATACATGGCCTCGGCTCCGTCAGGCGCTGAAATCTTTATTTTGTGTTGCAAGACTGAGACACATCCAGCCTTTGTCCCACATTCACTGCACAAACCTGGGACGACTGAGGTGGGTTTGGGTCCGATACCAACACGTTTCATTTGTTCAACAGCAGAATCAGCATTGCTATCGACATACATGGGCGGATTCACCTCTTAACTCCCGCCTGAACCGAGAAGATCTTTTTCCTCATGTCATCAGATTTTTTTCCATCATTTTTTTGTTGGGTATTCAACTCATTTTTGTAACTTTTTTGTCATTTTTTTTTAATCACATTTTTGTAATTTTTTGTCAAATTTTTATCATATTTTTGTATTTTTTTTCGTAACATTTTGTGACATTTTTGTCATTTTTTCGTCGACTTTTTGTCAATTTTCTATCACATTTTTGTCTTTTTTTTTTCCGTCTAATTTTTGTCATTTATTGGTCAAATTTTTTATCAGATTTTTATTATTTTTTGTCCCATTTTTGACATTTTTTTCCTCATTTTTTCGTCAATTTTTTATTAATTTTTTGTCAAATTCATGTTATTTTTTGTCATTTTTTTGTCATTTTTTCGTCTAATTTTTAGCAAATATTTGTCACATTTTTTGTAATTTTTTTCTCTCATTTTTTCCACTTTTTCATCAATTTTTCGTCGCTTTTTTGTCAAACTTTTCTCACATTTTTGTCATTTTTGTGTCATTTTTTTGTCTTTTTTTGTGTCATTTTTGAGACATTTTTGTCATTTTTTTGTCCATTTTATCAATTTTTTGTCACAATTTTGTCATTTTTTTGTCACTTTTTTGTCTTTTTTTTGTGTCATTTTTGAGACATTTTTGCCACTTTTTCATCAATTTTTCGTCACTTTTTTGTCAAACTTTTTTCACTTTTTTTGTCAATTTTCTATCACATTTTTGTCATTTTTTTGTCATTTTTTCGTCTAATTTTTGTCATTTTTTCGTCACATTTTTATAATTTTTTTGTCACATTTTTGTCATTTTTTTGTCACATTTTTGTCATTTTTTTGTCACTTTTTTGTCATATTTTTTGTCATTTTTGAGACATTTTCGTCACTTTTTTGTCAAACTTTTCTCACTTTTAACATTTTTTGTCACATTTTTGTCATTTTTTTGTCCATTTTTTCATACATTTTTCATCACTTTTTCATCAATGTTTTCTCACTTTTTTGTCACATTTCCATCATTGTTTTCATCTCAGTTTTGTCTCTATTTTCACACTTTTTTCCCAGAAGCTTTTGGATTGGGGTAAAGCCAAACTGGAGAAAAAGTGCTCGGTTCAGGCGGGAGTTAAGGGGTCAAAGTCTCATGTTATGTTTCTTTCTGTGATATTCGAACAGTCTGGAGTAAACTGTACTGTTGCATCTCGTCGAAACGTCCAAAACACCGTCAGACATGAATCCTCCCGTCTTCTGCCTCCTTATGGAAACTCCACAGTTATTTGTTCCACCTAATCACCGTGTAATGTACGTGAGCTCGTAAACGTGTGGTGGGAAACTCCTGACCAGCGCCGGCTCGTAAAGTGAGCAGCCAGCGCCCGGTCCCGGAGAGAGAGGGGGTCGGAGGGGGGGCGGAGTCTCCGGAGGCTCACTCACCGATGCAGGTCTTGCTGTCCGAGTGCAGGGCGTACTTCTGGTGGCAGCCGCACACGGGGCCCGTGTCGGTGTCGTCGCACGAGTGCTGGCAGCCGCCGTTGCCGTAGTTACAGGTCACTGGCGGGACAAGGAGGCGGGAAATGTCAATTAGATGTACAGGTTTTCATTAGCGGATAATCGAGTGTTTTGTTGTAGCGTGTGTGTTTGTTATTTTACACAGTTTGATTCATTTTATTTAGTTTTTTCGTTTTTTTTTGCTTTGTTTTTTAACCTCTTAACTCCCACCTGAACATGTTTTCTCCTGTTCTCCAAATCTAAAAGCTTGTCTTTTTTTTGCTGGATTTTTGTCATTTTTTTTGCTGTATTTTTGTCATTTTTTTGCTGTATTTTTGTCATTTTTTTGCTGTATTTTTGTCATTTTTTTGCTGTATTTTTGTCATTTATTTGCTGTATTTTTCTCATTTTTTTGCTGGATTTTTGTCTTTTTTTGCTGGATTTTAGTCATTTTTCTGCTGGATTTTTGTCTTTTTTTTGCTGGATTTTTGTCTTTTTTTTTGCTGGATTTTTGTCACTTTTTTGTTGGATTTTTGTCTTTTTTTTGCTGGATTTTTGTCACTTTTTTGTTGGATTTTTGTCACTTTTTTGTTGGATTTTTGTCATTTTTTGCTGGATTTTTGTCATTTTTTTGTTGGATTTTTGTCACTTTTTTATTGGATTTTTGTTATTTTTCTGCTGGATTTTTGTCTCTTTTTTGCTTCTTCAAAACAGCGATAAAAAAGGGAAAAAAGAGAATGAGGATGTAAACACAACAAAAAAGCGCTAAAAAGTGACCAAAAACATCGACAAAAATGACAAAAATCCACCAAAAAAAAGACAAAAATCCACCAAAAAAGTGAAAAAAAATCCAACAAAAAATATAAAAAAAATCAGCAAAAAGTGACAAAAATCCAGCAAAAAAACAAACAAAAATTCAGCAAAAAATGACAAAAATCCAGCAGAAAAAGTGACAAAAATCCAGCAAAAAAGTGACAAAAATCCAGCAGAAAAATGACAAAAATCCAGCAGAAAAAGTGACAAAAATCCAGCAAAAAAGTGACAAAAATCCAGCAAAAAAGTGACAAAAATCCAGCAAAAAATGACAAAAAATCCAACAAAAAAAAGACAAAAATCCAGCAAAAAAATGACAAAAATCCAGCAAAAAAAAAGACAAATTTCCAGCAAAAAAAAACAAAAATCCAGCAAAAAAGTGACAAAAATCCAGCAAAAAAATGACAAAAATCCAGCAGAAAAAATGAAAAAAATCCAGAAAAGAGTGACAAAAATCCAGCAGAAAAGTAATTAAAAAATGACAAAAACACTTAAGGGAAATAAAAAGTGACGACAATGTTATGGTAGCTTTCATCTTGACCTGGTTTGGAGCTATAGAGGAGGAGAGGCTAATGCTAACGCCGTCTGCGCTGTGTTTACGTGACTGAGGGCACGCGTGAAGACCAGACAGGTCCACATGAACTCGTCTAAGCTCAGGTAAGAACATATCTCAGTCTGTAACAATGGTGGCCTGTTCCTTTAAGACTGACTCGAGTGGTGGTACTCACGTGTGCAGTCCTTCTGGTTCTTGGCGAGTTCGAACCCCGGGCGGCACTCGCAGGACACGCCCCCTTTGCCCGGAGCCTCCCTGCAGATGTGGCCGCAGCCGTGGTCCTTGTTCATGCAGTTCATCCCCTCTGCGGAAGACACGGCAGCCTGTTAGTGAAACGTCTTTACCCAGAAGCCTCTCTGGTATCAGCACATTCAGCCCAGGCCACAGCAGCAGCACATGGAACTTCAGGTTTTGAGCAGAACTTCCACTTAAGCAGCGGGAAAGAGACCGAAAGGACATTATTACCTCCTGAGCTGCACTTTTATCGATCCCTGAGCTGCACTTTTATCGACATCTATGCAAAATGATTTCATATAGAACCAGAAAACAGATGAATAATGTTCCTTTTCCTTCCGTTTCTTTTGCATTTGTATCCGTTGTTTGAGGTGAAAAGAAACATTCTTTAAAAACATAGATATATATAAAGGCTAGATGTCTTGAGGCGGAGTCACTTCCGGCGGCGGCCATCTTGCCACAGTGAAGCAGCTCAAGTAAGTGAGTGATCAGCACCAACACAACGGTTTGGCTCCCTGTGGCAAGATGGCCGCCGCGTGTGGACGTCGCCCTCCATTGGCCAGCAGCGCGTACAGCCTTTATATACGTCTACAAAAAGGGCAAAAACACTTTGTACGTTTTTCTCATTTTTTCCCCCCATTTTAACCAATTTTTTAAAAACATACATACATTTTCCCCAGGTATTTTTTGTGTTTTTTCCCCCAAAAATGTCCCAAATTATTTCCATGTTTTTTTCCCAAACTTATATTTTTTTTTTCCAATTTCTTCCCCTTTATGAACATTTTTTTCAACGTGTCTTTCACTTTTTTTTCTTTTCCACTTTTTTCACCCATTTTTTTCCTACATTTTTTTCTTTCACTTTTTTGTCTTTTAAAATTTGACGACCACCATCAAAACTTTTTTTTAATTATTATTATTTGTATTATTATTATAGAAGCAAACACAATTGCAGTGAGTACGGTGTAGAAATCTAACAAAGGGACTGCAGTGCTTAACCTCTTACCTACCGCCTAAACACTAACGAGTGTATTTTCCCCAGTTCGGCTTTTTATTATTATTTTATTATCGGCATCATCAGCAAAAAGAACTGGAAATGTGGTCGTAGAAACAGAAGCAAAATCATTAATATAAAAAATAATAAATAATAATGGTCCCAAAATTGAACCTTGTGGTGGGTAAAATGAAAAAAGTGACAAAAAATGACCACACAAAAAAAAAAAAGTGATAAAAAATTGCCGAAAAAATTGCCGAAAAAAATTGCCGAAAAATCGCGAAAATGTGACAAAAAAAATTACAAAAATATTATTTTTGCAAATTTTTCATCAATTCTTTTGTCATTTTTTTTCAGTTTTTTTATTTATTTTTTTGTCAATTTCTTGTGACATTTTTGCCACTTTTCATAAATTTTTAGTCACTTTTTTGTCACATTTTTTTGATCTGTATCATCAGCAAAAAGAACGGGAAAGGTGGTTGCAGAAACAGAAGCAAAATCATTCATATAAAAAATAAATAATAATGGTCCCAAAATTGAACCTTGTGGGACACCATACTCCACGGAATTCCTTTTAGATTCATGTTTTTTTTATACTGGGCTTTACCCAAAATTTGGGTAAAATGAAAAAAGTGACAAAAAATGACACAAAAAAATACAAAAAATGTGATAAAAAATTGACGAAAAAATTGAAATATATTTTTTGCCAATTTTTCATCAATTTTTTTGTCAATTTTTTATCACATTTTTTTTTCATTTTTTGTCACATTTTTGCCACTTTTTCATCAATTTTTAGTCACTTTTTTGTCAATTTTTTTTGATCAGTATCATCAGCAAAAAGAGCAAAATAATAAAGGTCCCAAAATTGAACCTTGTGGTGCTCCATACTCCACGGAATTCCTTGAAGATTTTATACTGGGCTTTACCCAAATCTAAAAGCTTCTCGACTGGAGAGCAACAATGCAACGCCTCATTTGAAAGCTAAGACCTACAAAAGTGACGAAAACTTTTTGTCATATTTTTGTAGTTTTTTTTTTCATTATTTTTTCTATCATTTTTTGTTGTGTTTCTCTCATGTTTTTGTATCATTTTTTTGTCCGTGTTTTTCTCATGTTTTTGTTGCCTTTTCATCACATTTTTTGTGTATGTATGTGTTTGTGAAGGCTCTCATTCATCCAGGGAGCATCCATCATAGAAAGGTTAAATCAAATGGACTGGGGTTTTGGTTATGTTCAAGGCTTTTTGCTTCTAGCCCCAGCAGAGAAACGGTAAGTGGCATAAACTGAGCCGTAACCGTGGGCGACCGTCCCATCCCGTCCCGCCCCTGTATATCTGCTGCACACGGGCCGGGTCTGCTGCAGTGTTTACCGCCCGCGCCGTGTTTAACTTGTGGCCTGTGATCGTCCCCTGGAAACGCGCCGCGTGCCGTGTAATCTCCGGGATATTTATTTATTTGGATTCCGGCGGGGGCGGACGGCCCGCGGCCACTTGAAACGGCCGTCGGAAGTGGCGCATGTGGCCCCGTTGTTGATGAAACCGGTCGCTCGCAATAACAGGAGGGGTGGGGGGAGAGGGGGGTGGGGGGGGGGGGGGAGGATTTCGAAATGTCCTCGAGTTTAGTCCAAGTCCAACAATCAGAGAAGAAGTGCAGGCCCCGGTCAGAGCGGCCGCGGTGAACTGCCCGGACCAATCACCACGCAGCTGTCTGACCACGGTTAATACAGGCTTTTTATTTAACCCCTTAACTCCCACCTGAACCGAGCACATTTTCTCCAGTTTGGCTTTACCCCAATCCAAAAGCTTCTGGGAAAAAGGTGAGAAAATAGAGACAGAACTGAGACGAACACCATGATGGAAATGTGACAAAAAAGTGAGAAAACATTGACAAAAAAAGTGACTAAAATTTGACAAAAATGTGAAAAAATGACAAGAAAATGTCAAAAATTTAACAAAAAAATATCAAATAATTTCTGAAATATTGACGAAAAAATAACAAAAAATGACAAAAAAAATTGACAAAAATGTGAAAAAATGAATAAAAAAAATTAAAAAAAATTGACAAAAAAAGACAAGAAAAATTTCAAAAAAATGACAAATAATTTATAAAATATTGACGCAAAAATGACAAAAATATGATGAAAATTTGACCAAAAAAATGACAAAAATGTGAAAAAATGATCAAAAAATGACAAAAAATTGACAAAAAAATGACAAAAAAATGACAAAAAATTGATTAAATATTGATGAAAAAATGACTACAAAATTGACAAAAATGTGACAAAAAATGACAAATATATGATGAAAATTGGACAAAAAAATGACCAAAATAAAGACAAAAATGTGAAAAAAATGACAAAAATGACAAAAATGTGACAAAAAATGTCAAAAAAATGACAAAAAAATTACAAAAATATGATGAAAATTTGACAAAAAAATTACAAAAATGATCAAAAATGATCAAAAAATTTGACAAAAATTTGACAAAAAATGGACAAAAAAATGACAAAAATGTGAAAAAAAAATTACTAAAAATTGATAAAATATTGACGGAAAAATGACCAAAAAAATGGCAAAAAACTTACAAAATATAGTTGAATACCCAACAAAAAAATGATGACGTGAGGAAAAAGATCCTCTCGTTTCAGGCGGGAGTTCAGAGCTTAAAGCAGCACTAAGTAACTTGTTCACCTTCATAAACCCTCCCCGTCGTCCCTGTGGGGTAAAACAAGTGTTAACGGGATGATTGGAGTGTCTTTCATCTCCCCCTGGTGTCTCTGCCCAGAAAACCACAACTGCAACTTCCCTGCCACCGGGTCAGAGTCACCAATACACACTAATATATGGACGATTCCAGAGACGCCGTCTGAATCTATATTAAAGTGCTTTTTGGACAAAGATTCCCTTCGTATTATTATTGTTGCTGCCGTAGTTACACTCACACCTCCCCTTTAACTGCCCCGTGGCTGGAGTGTTTTTGGAGACCGGGGGAGGACGGCTTGTTCTCGTTCGCCGCCGCTGACAGATCTCTGAACTCCCGACCCGCCTCCCCTTTCATCGGAATTCACCGCCGGGCCTCGGATCCGTCGTCGATCCGCGGCCGTTCCCCGCGCTGATTCACACGGGACAGGGGCGCGTTTAAATCTTCATTAGGAGGCGAGGGGGTCGGGGGGGGACGGAGCGCCAAGACTATCACGGGACCGGCCAAGTCCACGGCGCGATCGGACGGCCTCACTCGTTCTGATGAAACATTAACCGCTTCATAACATCGTCCTCAGATACACATGAAGGATCCATTAAACACACGGATCCTGTGTTTAATGGATAACAATAACAATATACACGCTTTTGTCACGTGACCGGTGTTGTTGTGGCGGCCATTTTGAATACCGAAGTAGAATTGTCTCTACTCAGGATATAAATGAAATGTGACCAAAAAATTCTAAAATTTGACGTAAAATGACAAAAATTTGATAAAAATGTGACAAAAAATGACAAAAAAATGTGACAAAAATGTGATAAAAATGGCCGAAAAAATGACAAAAAATGACCAAAAAACCCAAAATTTAAAAAAAAATGTGACAAAAAAATACAAAAAATTACAAAAAAATGCGACAAAAATGTGACAAAAAATGGACGAAAAAATGACCAAAAATGACCAAAAAAAATTACGAAAAAATGTCAAAAAATAACATTTTGTCACAAAAATATGACAAAAAATGATTAAAAAAAAATGTGACAAAAATGTGATAAAAAATGACAAAAATATGACAAAAAATGATTAAAAAAAATCTAAAATTTCATAAAAATGTGACAAAAAATTACAAAAAATGACAAAAAAAATGTGACAAGAATGTGATAAAAAATGGACGAAAAAATGACAAAAAATGACACAAAAAAAATTACGAAAAAAAAATTACGAAAAAATGTCAAAAAAATGACAAAAAAAGACAAAAAATGGACAAAAAAATGACAAAAATGTGACAAAAAATACAAAAAATTGACAAAAAATGACAAAAAAAATGCAACAAAAATGTGATAAAAAATGGACGAAAAAATGACAAAAATGACAAAAAATGACAAAAAACAAAACAAAAATTGGATAAAAATGTGACAAAAAAATGACAAAAAATGTGACAAAAAATTACAAAAAATGGATAAAAAAATTACGAAAAAATGAATGAATGTGTTGCTTTAAGGTTCAGGTTCAACTTATTGTTTAGGGAGATTTGTCTGACTTGCCATGCTGTGGTTCTAACAATAACAATATACATGCTTTTGTCACGTGACCTGTGTTGTTGTGGCGGCCATTTTGAATAGCGAAGTAGAATTGTGTAGTACTGCATCTACAACATGTACCGATATCTCTACTCAGGATATAAATGAAATGTGACAACAAAAAAATCAAAAATTTGACATAAAATGACAAAAATTTGATAAAAATGTGACAAAAAATGTCAAAAAAATGCGACAAAAATGTGATAAAAAATGGACGAAAAACAACAAAAATATGACAAAAAATGACAACAAAAAATTCAAAAATTTGATAAAAATGTGACAAAAAATGCGACTAAAATGTGATAAAAAATGGACGAAAAAATGACAAAAATAGGACAAAAAATGACAACAAAAAATTCAAAAATTTGATAAAAATGTGACAAAAAATGTGACAAAAAATGACAAAAAATGCGACAAAAATGTGATAAAAAATGGACGAAAAAATGACAAAAATAGGACAAAAAATGACAACAAAAAATTCAAAAATTTGATAAAAATGTGACAAAAAATGTGACAAAAAATGACAAAAAATGTGACAAAAATGTGATAAAAAATGGACGAAAAAATGTCAAAAAATTACCAAAAATGACCAAAAAAAATTAGGAAAAAATGTCAAAAATATTACAAAAAAAAGGACAACAAATTGATAAAAAATGGACAAAAAAATGACAAAAAACTGACAAAAAATGACACAAAAAAAATCAAAAATTGGATAAAAATGTGACAAAAAAAATACAAAAAATGGATAAAAAAATTACGAAAAAATGAATGAATGTGTTGCTTTAAGGTTCAGGTTCAACTTATTATTTAGGGAGATTTGTCTGACTTGCCATGCTGTGGTTCTAACAATAACAATATACATGCTTTTGTCACGTGACCTGTGTTGTTGTGGCGGCCATTTTGAATAGCGAAGTAGAATTGTGTAGTACTGCATCTACAACATGTACCAATATCTCTACTCAGGATATAAATGAAATGTGACCAAAAAAAATAAAAAATTTGATAAAAATGTGACAAATAATTACAAAAAATGAAAAAAAAATGAAAAAAAAATTGATAAAAAAAATTACGAAAAAATGTCTAAAATATGACAAAAAATGAACAAAAAAAGACAAAAAACTGATAAAAAATTGACAAAAAAATGACAAAAATATGACAAAAACTGACCAAAAAAAATTCAAAAATTTGATAAAAATGTGACAAAAAAATTACAAAAAATGTGACAAAAAAATATAAAATGTGACAAAAAAAAATGGAAAAAAATTACGAAAAAATGTCAAAAATATGACAAAAATGACCAAAAAAAAGACTAAAAATTGATAAAAAATTGACAAAAAAAATACAAAAAATTGACAAAAAATGACAAAAAAAAGACAAAAAATGCAACAAAAATGTGATAAAAAAATGAACGAAAAAAATGACAAAAATATGACAAAAAATGACAAAAAATTCAAACATTTGATAAAAATGTGACAAAAAAATTACAAAAAATTTGACAAAAAATGGATAAAAAAATTACGAAAAAAAGGCCAAAAAAAAGACAAAAAATAAAAAAAAGACAAAAATTGACAAAAAATGACAAAAAACGCTTCAAAAATGTGATTAAAAACTGATGAAAAAATGACAATAATGTGTATAATAATGTGTATTTGTAAGATAAAGCAGCTTATAAAGGCGTACGATGTCTGCTTGTTCATAAATGTTTATACTAGAAAGACCTCAGTGATGTTTCACCGCTTCATATACCGAGACTGTACTTCTTTACAAGAGCTCTCCAAGCTAAAGCTCAGTGCAGATTCCTGACGGCGCCGCTAATGAGGAGCCGCCATTGAAAGGATAAAAAAACTACAGGCGTTTAAACCAGCGACAGCAGCCACTCCAGATGTAAGTGTCTCCTTCTCCTATAGACTCGCTCCAACTGAATAAAGTCTTTCGTACAAGAGCCTCGTTATAGGGGCCGCCCCCCCCCTCGCCCCCCCCCGTCCAACAGAACCCGCTTTGTCACTATTCAAAGTCCGAACCGCTTTCAACTTCCCGTGACGGGTCACAAAAGACACGACTCGTTCGTTAAACTCATTATCACCAGGAACGTCTGAACGCCTGGGCTTTACTCAGACGCCTGGGCTTTACTCGGATGGAAAAATGACAAAAAATTGATTACAAAATTACCAAAAAATGACAAATAATGACAAAAATGTGATAAAAATGTGACAAAAAAAGGACAAAAAAAGGTCAAAAAATGGACAAAAAAATGACAAAATGTGACAAAAAATTGATTAAAAATTGACGTAAAAATTACAAAAAATGGATTAAAAAATAACCAGAAAAAATACAAAAATGTGATAAAAATGTGACAAAAAAAGGACAAAAAATTACAAAAAATTACAAAAATTTGAATGCAAAATTACCAAAAAATGACGGGAAAAAAATGACAAATAATGACAAAAATTTGATAAAAATGTGACAAAAAAGGACAAAAAAAGGACAAAAAATGGACAAAAAAATGACAAAATGTGACAAAAAATTTATAATAAATTGACGTAAAAATTACAAAAAATTGATTAAAAAATAACCAGAAAAAATACAAAAAAGTGACAAAAAATGACAAATAATGACAAATATGTGATAAAAATGTGACAAAAAAAGGACAAACATTTGACAAAAAAATGATAAAAAATTGACGTAAAAATGACAAAAAATGGATTTAAAAATAACCAGAAAAAATACAAAAATGTGATAAAAATGTGACAAAAAAATGACAAAAAATGACAAAAAATTACCAACATTTGAATGCAAAATTACCAAAAAATGACGAAAAAAAAAGACAAATTGATATAAATGTGACAAAAAAATGACAAACATTTGACAAAAAAATGAAAACAAAAATTACAAAATGTGACAAAAATTTGATTAAAAAATAACCAAAAAAAATACAAAAAAGTGACAAAAAATGACAAAAAGTTTACAAAAAAATGATAAAAATGTGACAAAAAAATGACAAAAAAATGACAAAAAATTGACCAAAAAAATGACAAAATGTGACGAAAAATTACAAAAATTGACGAAAAAAATGACAAATAATGACAAAAATGTGATAAAAATGTGACAAAAAATTGATAAAAAATTGACATAAAAATGACAAAAAATTGATTAAAAAATAACTAAAAAAAATACAAAAAAGTGACAAAAAATGACAAAAAGTTTACAAAAAAATGATAAAAAATGTGACAAAAAAATTACAAAAAATTGACACAAAATGAGTTGAACATCCAACAAAAAAATGATGGAAAAAAAATAATCTGACGACGTGAGGAAAAAGATCCTCTCGGTTCAGGCGGGAGTTAAGACGTCTGATCGCCCGGGCTTTACGAAGCCCCGCCCACAGAGCCCCCACTCTGTCGTTTCAGTGAACGTTAACATTAGAAAGGCCCCGTCCAGGTGGGAATCGAACCCGTGTGGGGGTTCAGAGGTCACGTGGCTGGATGGAAGTGGGCGTGGCTCGCGGTCCGGCCTGAGCGGTCGTTTCCTCCTCGCTGTTTAAAAACCAAACTCAGAAAAACGAGAGAGAAGCTACAATCAGTTTAAGCCCGGGAGAAGTCAAATAAACGGCGCTTTCGCTGGCGGCTCGGGTTCAGCGGAGTCAGGCCTAAAACAGCAAACAGCGGAGGGCCGGTCCTCGTGAGGGGGGGGGGGGGCGAGGGCGAGGGAGGGGGGGGGGGGGCAGCTCGGCAAAGTCGCTTCGAATGTCACGCTCCGTCCGCTCAGTACAAGCCCTGTCCTCAGTGCTTTACCCCAATCTAAAAGCTTTAACCCCGTAACTCCCGCCTGAACCGAGCACATTTTCTCCAGTTTGGCTTTACCCCAATCCAAAAGCTTCTGGAGAAAAGGTGAGAAAATAGCGACAAAACTGAGACGAAAACAATGATGGAAATGTGACAAAAAAGTGACGAAAATATTGATGGAAAAAGTGGCAAAAATGTCACAAAAAATTGATAAAAAATGGACGAAAAAAGGACAAAAAATGGATTAAAAAATTACCAAAAAAAATGACAAATAATGACAAATTAATCCATTAATTATTTCTTGTAAATAATGTGGTTATAATTAAATGTGTGGCGTTCTTCAAGTTGGCCATTTTATGCTCACTACTGCCACCTCAGGTCTTACGTGTAACTGCAGCTTCTATATTAAGCTCGTGCATGACGGCGCTTCAGACCCGAATTAACACCTTTCTGAGTGACAGTGCAGGATTTTCGAGGCAGTCGTGGTGAACAGGCCTGAGCTCATTCTACACATTAGGACATGGAGGAACATGTAGAGCAGGGGGAGGCAAGTTTGCGTCGTGGAGGGACAATTTTCATCATCGCCAAAACACCCAAAGGCCGAACCTCACATTGTCGCCTAAAGTAAAGAACTATTTTCTGCAAATGCCAATGTTTTACATCAGTGTTTTCCAATTTGTCAGGGCTTTGGGACTCGCCATTACCCTCAGATGACAAGCCGAGGACCCAAATAAAATTATAATTTTATTTTGACAAAAAACCTATAAAAATTGGACAAAAAAATGAAAAAAATATGACAAAAAAAATGTTTTGGTCAAATTTTTGTCATATTATTTTCATTTTTAGTCAATTTTTGTGACATTTTTGCACTTTTTCATCATGTTTTTGTAATTTTTTTGTAAATTTTTCGTCATTTTGTGAATTTTTCGTCATTTTTTGTCATTTTTTTGTCACATTTTTGTTATTTTTTCATAATTTTTTGTGAATTTTTCGTCATTTTGTTGCCCTTTTTTGTCAAGATTTTTTGTCAAATTTTTGTCATATTTTTTTTCATTTTTAGTCAATTTTTGTGACATTTTTGCCACTTTTTCATCATTTTTTTGTAATTTTTTAATAAATTTTTCGTCTTTTTTTTGTTAATTTTTCATATATTTTTTGTCAATTTTTCGTCTTTTTTTGTCAATTTTTTGTCCATTTTTGGTCCATTTTTGGTCAAATTTGTGTCATATTTGTGTCATTTTTTGTAAAAAACAAAATTATAATTTGTCATATATGTTGTATTTTCCGCACAAGTGTTTGTTGAACAAGCAGTAGATTTCCCTTTAAGACGATAAATCTGACTTTATGATCAAAACAACCCAATAACATACATTTTAACAGACACAGTTAGTGTTTCTATGCAGTTTCAGATGGAAAATATTGAATAAAATACAGCCTACAGACTTGCGACCCACTGACCCACTGTTCTATGACCGACTTTTGGGTCCCGTCCACTAGAATCACTGTTTAACATTACATATGACCAAGCGGGATGTTCTGACATTTTTAAAATACTGACACTATTTCTCACATTTTTAGATACTTTAACAGGTATTTGATCTCTTATTTGCACAATAATGTTTCTCAAAATCACCTTGGGGGCCAGAGGTTCTGTGCTGGAGGGCCGGATTTGGCCCCCGGGCCTGAGGTTGCCTGCCCCTGATGTAGGGGGAGGAAAAAACTCTGTATAGTCCCTTTAATATTGAGAAAGCTGTTCGCATCACTTACATTTGTTTATGACAACAAAACAAAACAAATATGACTAAAAAACTGCAAAAATATGACCAAAAAAATACAAAAATATGAAAAAAAAAATTACAAAATATGACCCAAAAAAAATACAAAAACATGGCCTAAAAATACAAAAATATGACCAAAAAGCTTTAAAAAATATGACTAAAAAAAACTGCAAAAATATGACAAAAAATATAAAATATGACAAAAAACTACAAAATATGACAATAAAACTTCAAAAAATACAA
Source organism: Gobius niger (assembly GCF_951799975.1). Taxonomy (NCBI): domain Eukaryota; kingdom Metazoa; phylum Chordata; class Actinopteri; order Gobiiformes; family Gobiidae; genus Gobius; species Gobius niger. The sequence continues at coordinate 8,842,155 of NC_136873.1, forward strand.
AAAACTACAAAAATATGACAAGAAAGCTTCAAAAAATATGACTAAAAAAAAACTGCAAAAATATGACAAAAAATATAAAATATGACAAAAAACTACAAAATATGACAATAAAACTTCAAAAAATACAAAAAACTAAATAAATATGACAAGAAAGCTTCAAAAAATATGACTAAAAAAACGACAAAAAAATGACAACAAAAGTAAACAAATATGACTAAAAAACTGCAAAAATATGACAAAAAACGACAAAAAATATGACAAAAAAGCTTCAAAAAATATGACTAAAAAAACGACAAAAATATGAAAAAACGACAAAAATATGACAACAAAACTAAACAAATATGACACAAAAAAAAAAAAAATTACCAAAAAGCTTCAAAAAGTATAACTAAAAAAACTACAAAAATGTGATTAAAAAAATACAATGACATGACGAATAAACTCCGAACACGCGACAAAAAATAATATCATGACTAAAAAAGGTCTTAGCTTTCAAATGAGGCTACACTGGCCTGCAGGCTGTGCACTCCAGTCGAGAAGCTTTAGATTTGGGTGAGGCTGAACTGGAGAAAACGTGCTCAGTTAAGGTAAGAGGTTAAAGATCTCCGCGTTTTGCCAGAGAGGGTTTGGTGGAGGTTCTTCTGGTTCAGCCTCTGTGTGGACGGCCTGAGGGGGTCAGGGGGTGCACGCCGACACTGGGGGGGGACGGGGGACGGGGGGGGGGGGGTTCCTCGCGGCTCCTGTGTCAGACTCCGCTCCAGCGCCGCGCTCCAAACACATCAGCGCCGTGTTATTTCAACCCGAGCGGCGCCGCGCAGCAAGAATGTGCTTCCAGCCGAGGCCGTTTCGGAACAATATCTAAACGCAGTTTCTCCGAGCGGGTGGGGGGGGGGGGTTGGGAAGAGCTCTGGGGGGGGGGAGCTCTACACCCGCCATTTATGTTTCCAAATCAAGAATCAGCTCACTCGGCACTTTCTCTGACACGTCCGACGCTGGAGACGAGGCCGAACGGCAAAACAACAGAGGATTCGGAATCATAGGGTTTAAACAGAGTCCATAATGTCCATCATCTACAGGAGAAGTTTACAACATGAACCTGTTCACCGAGTCGGGCCTTTAACCTCTTAACTCCCGCCTGAACCGAGAGCCTTTTCTCCAGTTCAGCTTTACCCAAATCCTGTAGGCCAGTGTAACGCCTCATTTGAAAGACCTACAAAAGTCATGTAAATGGATCTTTTTCCTCATGTCATCAGATTTTTTTCCAGAATTTTTTGGGAGGTTTTCAACTCATTTTTGTAATTTTTTTGTCAAATAGTACTTTTTTGTCACTTTTTGTCACATGTTCATCATTTTTTCGTAAATTTTTTGTAAATTTTTCATCATTTTTTTGTCCTTTTTTGGCAATTTTTGGGGGGAATTTTTTGTTATTTTTTCGTCAATTTTTGTGACATTTTTGCCACTTTTTCATAATTGTTTTTACATTTTTCGTCATTGTCACATTTTTGTTATTTTTTCATTTTTTTGTAAATTTTTCATAATTTTTTCATAATTTTTTGTCATTTTTTTTCATCATTTTGTTGCCCTTTTTTGTCAATTTTTTCGGTCAATTTTTTTGTCATATTTGTGTCATTTTTTGTCAATTTTTCGTCATTTTTTGTGACATTTTTGCCACTTTTTCCTCATTATTTTGTCAATTTTTCATAATCTTTTGTCATTTTTTGTCAATTTTTTGACACATTTTTGTCACATTTTTCTCAAATTTTCATCCATTTTTTGTGACATTTTTGCCACTTTTTCATCATTTTTTTTGTTGTTAATTTTTCATAATATTTTTGTACATTTTTCGTCATTGTCACATTTTTGTTATTTTTTCATTTTTTTGTCAATTTTTCATAATTTTTTTTAAATTCTTCGTCATTTTGTTGCCCTTTTTTGAAAAAAAATTTTTTCAAATTTTTGTCATATTTTTGTCATTTTTTGTCAATTTTTCGTCCATTTTTTGTTACATTTTTGCCACATATTTCTCAATTTTTTCATCTATTTTTGACACATTTTTGCCACTTTTTCCTCATTTTTTTGTCAATTTTTCATAATTTTTTTGGAAAGTTTTTCGTTCATTTTTTGTCACATTTTTCGTCCATTTTTGTGACATTTTTTCCACTTTTCCTTAATTTTTTGTCCGTTTTTTTTAAACAATTTATGTCCATTTTTTGTCTAAGTTTTCGTCACTTTTTTGTCACATCTTCATCATTGTTTTCGTCTCAGTTCTGTCTCTATTTTCCCACCTTTGTCCCACAAGCTTTTGGATTGGGGTAAAGCCAAACTGGAGAAAATGTGCTCGGTTCAGGTGGGAGTTATGGGGTTAAAGTCCGATTCCTCCGCCATTATTCCTGTAACAGTGACCCGTCTCCTGCGTTCGGACGGGGGTCTGAAATTCCACAGGGAGCTGCCATTTTTATCCCGTCTCTGGCCACGCCCGCGCTGCCCGGACACCGCGGCCCCCGAGCGGAGCCGTGCACCCCGCTCACCTCGCACCGACGCTCCAGGACGGAGGCCGGACGGGGCAGCGAAACCTACACGTTCACACTTTAACCCACTGACAGTTTAGTAAATGAAAACTTGTTATGAAATGTTAAGTTTGTGGGATCGTGGTATGAGCAGATTAAACAGCTTTATGCTCACTTATCCTCACTTTACAACAGAGTCAGACGTAAACCCGCATAAAAGATTCTTTAAAGCGTCAAAAAGACACAAAAAGCTATGAACAAATGAGGCGTTGCTCTGGTCTATGGGTCGAGACGCTTTTAATCTCTTAACTCCCGCCTGAACAGAGAGGATCTTTTTCCTCACGTCATCAGATTATTTTTTTTCATCATTTTTTGTTGGGTATTCAACTCATTTTTGTAACTTTTTTTTTGTCATTTTTTTTATCACATTTTTGTCAAATTTTTGTCAATTTTTTTTGTCAATTTTTTAATCAAATTTTTGTCCTTTTTTTTGCAATTTTTTGTCATTTTTTGTCACATTTCTGTTATTTTTTCATCCATTTTTTATCGAATTTGTGTCACATTTTGTCATTTTTTTGTAGGTTTTTTTTTGTCATTTTTTGTCATTTTTTGTATTTTTTTGTCATTTTTATGTCATTTTTTGGTCACTTTTTATCACATTTTTGTCACAATTATTATTATTTTTATCTTTTTGGTCAAATTTTTGTCATTTTTTTGTCACATTTCTGTCATTTTTTTGTAGGTTTATTTTGTCCTTTTTTTTCACATTTTTGTATTTTTTTGGTCAATTTTTTTTATTTCTGTCATTTTTTTTGTCACATTTTTATCACATTTTTGTCACAATTTTTTATTTTTTTTTGTTATTTTTTTGGTCAAATTTTAGTCTTTTTTTCATCCATTTTGTATCACATTTTTGTCATTTTTTGGTCACATTTTGTCATTTTTTTGTAGTTTTTTTTGTCATTTTTTTTGTCAAATTATTGTATTTTTTTGTCATTTTTATGTCATTTTTTTGTCACATTTTTATTACATTTTTGTCACATTTTTTAATTCTTTTTGTAATTTTTTGTGACATTTTTGCCACTTTTTCATCATTTTTTTCGTCACTTTTTTCATCAATGTTTCCTCACTTTTTTGTCACATTTCCATCATTGTTTTCGTCTCAGTTCTGTCACTATTTTCTCACCTTTTTTCCAGAAGCTTTTGGATTGGGGTAAAGCCAAACTGGAGAAAATGTGCTCGGTTCAGGCGGGAGTTAAGGGGTTAGATTTGGGTGAAGATGAGCTCAGTTAAAGGCGTCAGAGGTTCGTGTCTGACGGGGGTGAGGAGGTGTTTTTCAGAGTCGGCTTTGGGCCGGAGCGAATCCCCCGCCCTCCCTCTTTTTCCCCCGGGTTATTTCGGTGTTTGTTTGGAAACGGCCGCTGACCTCGTGGCCCGTCTGCAAAGTCACGCTAAAAATATCCGTCTAAAAGTGAAGCCTGGGAGTCCGGTAAATAATTCAGAGCCAGGAGTTTGTTCTAGGGCGTCTCTTTAGGCCCCGTTTCTGCAGTGAAGGCGCAGCTCCTTTAAAGGCGGCGGAGTGATCTGCCGGAAAATAGTCCCTCAAAATGCGATCATTTAGCGGCTCAGGTGGAACCAATCACGACCGTCACAGAGAAATTACAAGGTTACGTCACTCGCTGCACCGCTATGTTCCATCCATCCATCTTTTCTGTTGCCAGGCCATTGCACCAGCCCCTATGGCGCCCCCTGCAGGTGGCGGGTCCGCAGAAGGACGGCCTCATGCACGAAGCCCCCGACAACAGAGCCCCCACTCTGTCGTTAGTTCAATTAACATTAGCCAAAACGAATCATTCAGATTTTGTGAGTTGGACACAGCCGTCGTCACGTCCGCTAATTGCTAATTGGTTTATAAAAAAATATATATATATATTTTTTTATTTTTCACATATTTTTCCCCCGATTCTCCCAAAATGTGCAATTTTTAGCCCCAAAATTTCGATTTTTACCCAAAATCTGCCCCAAATTTTAACATTAGTCCCCAAATTTTCCCCAAATTTACACCTTGTTCATTTTTAATTTTTTTTTTTTTTGGGGGGGTGGGGGGTATTCAACTCATTTTTGTCACATTTTTGTAATTTTTTTGTAATTTTTTGTCATATTGTTGTTATTTTTTTGTCAAATATTTATCACATTTTTTGTCACATTTTGTGTCATTTTTTTGTCATTTTTTGTCAAATGTTTATCACATTTTTGTCACATTTTTGAATTTTTTTTGTCATTTTTTTGACATATTTTTGTAATTTTTTGGTCAAATATTTATCACATTTTTGTCACATTTTTATCACATTTTTGTCACATTTTTTTCACTTTTTTCGAATTTTTTGTCACATTTTTTTTCATTTTTTTCTAATTTTTTATCACATTTTTGTCACATTTTTTGTCATTTTTAGTCAATTTTTTTCATTTTCTTGTCAAATATTTATCACATTTTTGTAATTTTTTTGTCACATTTTTTTCTTTCTTTTTTTTTTCTTTTTTTGTCACATTTTTTGTCATTTTTTTTGTCACTTTTTTTTCTTTTTGTCGTCAATTTTTAATCACATTTTTGTCACAATTTTAGTCATTTTTTGTAATTTTTTGTCATTTCTGTAATTTTTTTTGTCAAATATTTATCACATTTTGTCACATTTTTGTCACATTTTTTCATTTTTTGTCATTTTTTGTCACATTTTGTCAATTTTTTTTTTTTAATTGTCCAATATTTATCACATTTTTTGTAATTTTTGTCACTTTTTTGTCACATTTCCATCATTGTTTTTCGTCTCAGTTTTGTCGCTATTTTCACCCCTTTTTTCCAGAGGCTTTTGGATTGGGGTAAAGCCAAACTGGAGAAAATGTGCTCGGTTCAGGCGGGAGTTAAGGGGGTTAACTTTATCATTATTATTAATTATTATTTTGATTTATTTTTCTATGCTGTATCTGTCTGCATAGTGTTGTTGCCGTAACTGTGATAAATCTATTTTATTTTCCGTGTTTGGAGTGGTGTGGCGTGGGGGGGATGGGGGGGATAAAGAGAAGAACTTATCTCAAAGACTAAACCACAATTACGATGCAAAAAAAAAAAGATGGAGACAACTCGAACCCTAAAACAAACCCGCGAGTTCACCACCGATAAAAAGCTCTTTCACAAGCATCCAGGATTACAATCGAAATCAAAAATGTGCCCATCAATCTCCCCGAGAGGGAAGAAACCGAGATCCCGCCGATGCGTGGATTACTGGAAACCAAAGCTCCAGTTCCCCCCCCGTTTTTTCTGCCAACTTCAATCCGAGCTGGAATCCGTCGCTGGGCTGGAGGCGGAATTTACGAGCGTATTGTTTTCTCTGGGTCTGGCCGAAGACACCGATAATAAGCCGCTGTCAGGCATCAATTAGACATTCAATACGGCCCCGGGAGCAGCCGGGGCCCGGGCGGCGATTCAGCCGGAGAGAGAGACGCGATCCGGGGGGAAGCGAGACACTCCCGGCGCTCGGATCAGTCTGGAAACAGGGAGACGCGATGTGAGGGTTGGGATGTTTCAGGATGTTTGACAGAGGGCCTCGTTTCCTCGTAGTTTCGTGGTGCTAGGGCTAATGCAAGGCTAGTGGATGTCTATGGAATCAGCTAGCCTGCGTTAACCTCTTACCACCCGCCAAAAACAAACACATTCTCTCCTCTTTGCCATTGTCGTCACTTTTTATTTCCCGCATGTGTTTTTGTCACTTTTTTAATACTTTTTTTACTGGATTTTTGTCTTTTTTTGTTGGATTTTTGTCACTTTTTTGTTGGATTTTTGTCTTTTTTTGTTGGATTTTTGTCTTTTTTCTGATGGATTTTTGTCACTTTTCTGCTGGATTTTTGTCACTTTTTTGTTGGATTTTTGTCTTTTTTTGCTGGATTTTTGTCATGTTTTGTTGGATTTTTGTCTTTTTTTGCTGGTTTTTTGTCTTTTTTTGCTGTTTTTTTGTCTTTTTTCTGCTGGTTTTTTGTTTTTTTTCTGCTGGATTTTTGTCATTTTTTTATTGGATTTTTGTCATTTTTCTGCTGGATTTTTGTCTTTTTTCTGCTGGATTTTTGTCTTTTTTCTGCTGTATTTTTGTCATTTTTTGCTGGATTTTTGTCATTTTTTTTGCTGGATTTTTGTCTTTTTTTCTGTTGGATTTTTGTCTTTTTTTGCTGTTTTTTTGTCTTTTTTTACTGGAATTTTGTATTTTTTCTACTAATTTTTTTTTTTTTTTACTGAATTTATTTTTTTTTTCTACTGGATTTTTGTCATTTTTTTATTGGATTTGTGTTATTTTTCTACTGGATTTTTGTCATTTTTCTGCTGGATTTTTGTCTTTTTTCTGCTGGATTTTTGTCTTTTTTCTGCTGGATTTTTGTCATTTTTTTTGCTGGATTTTTGTATTTTTTCTACTAATTTTTTTTTTTTTTTTACTGATTTTTTTTTTTTTTTCTACTGGATTTTTGTCATTTTTTTTATTGGATTTTTGTTTTTTTTCTACTGGATTTTTGTCATTTTTCTGCTGGATTTTTGTCATTTTTCTGCTGGATTTTTGTCTTTTTTTCTGTTGGATTTTTGTCTTTTTTTCTGTTTTTTGGTGCTTTTTTTGCTGTTTTTTTGTCTTTTTTCTGCTGGATTTTTGTCTTTTTTTCTGTTGGATTTTTGTCTTTTTTTGCTGTTTTTTTGTCGTTTTTTACTGGAATTTTGTATTTTTTCTACTAATTTTTTTTTTTTTTTACTGATTTTTTTTTTTTTTTCTACTGGATTTTTGTCATTTTTTTATTGGATTTTTGTTATTTTTCTACTGGATTTTTGTTATTTTTCTACTGGATTTTTGTCATTTTTCTGCTGGATTTTTGTCTTTTTTCTGCTGTATTTTTGTCTTTTTTCTGCTGAATTTTTGTCATTTTTTGCTGAATTTTTGTCATTTTTTCTGCTGGATTTTTGTCATTTTTTGCTGGATTTTTGTCATTTTTTTTGCTGGATTTTTGTCTTTTTTTCTGTTGGATTTTTGTCTTTTTTCTGTTTTTTTGTCCTTTTTTTGCTGTTTTTTTGTCTTTTTTCTGCTGGATTTTTGTCATTTTTCTGCTGGATTTTTGTCTTTTTTCTGCTGGATTTTTGTCTTTTTTCTGCTGAATTTTTGTCATTTTTTGCTGAATTTTTGTCATTTTTTCTGCTGGATTTTTGTCATTTTTTTTGCTGGATTTTTGTCTTTTTTTCTGTTGGATTTTTGTCTTTTTTTGCTGTTTTTTTGTCTTTTTTTACTGGAATTTTGTATTTTTTCTACTAATTTTTTTTTTTTTTCTACTGGATTTTTGTTATTTTTCTACTGGATTTTTGTCATTTTTCTACTGGATTTTAGTTATTTTTCTACTGGATTTTTGTCATTTTTTTGCTGGATTTTTGTCTTTTTTTCTGTTGGATTTTTGTCTTTTTTTCTGTTTTTTTGTCCTTTTTTTGCTGTTTTTTTGTCTTTTTTCTGCTGGATTTTTGTCTTTTTTTCTGTTGGATTTTTGTCTTTTTTTGCAGTTTTTTTTGTCTTTTTTTACTGAATTTTGTATTTTTTCTACTAATTTTTTTTTTTTTTTTTACTGAAATTTTTCTTTTTTTTCTACTGGATTTTTGTCATTTTTTTTATTGGATTTTTCTTATTTTTCTACTGGATTTTTGTTATTTTTCTACTGGATTTTTGTCATTTTTCTGCTGGATTTTTGTCTTTTTTCTGCTGGATTTTTGTCTTTTTTCTGCTGAATTTTTGTCATTTTTTGCTGGATTTTTGTCATTTTTTTTGCTGGATTTTTGTCTTTTTTTTCTGTTGGATTTTTGTCTTTTTTTGCTGTTTTTTTTGTCTTTTTTTAATGGAATTTTGTATTTTTTCTACTAATTGTTTTTTTTTTTTTACTGAATTTTTTTTTTTTTTCTACTGGATTTTTGTCATTTTTTTATTGGATTTTTGTTATTTTTCTACTGGATTTTTGTTATTTTTCTACTGGATTTTTGTCATTTTTCTGCTGGATTTTTGTCTTTTTTCTGCTAGATTTTTGTCATTTTTTGCTGGATTTTTGTCATTTTTTCTGCTGGATTTTTGTCATTTTTTGCTGGATTTTTGTCATTTTTTTTGCTGGATTTTTGTCTTTTTTCTGTTGCATTTTTTTCTTTTTTTCTGTTTTTTTGTCTTTTTTTCTGCTGGATTTTTGTCTTTTTTTCTGTTGGATTTTTGTCTTTTTTTACTGGAATTTTGTATTTTTTCTACTAATTGTTTTTTTTTTTTTTACTGAATTTTTTTTTTTTTTCTACTGGATTTTTGTCATTTTTTTATTGGATTTTTGTTATTTTTCTACTGGATTTTTGTCATTTTTCTGCTGGATTTTTGTCTTTTTTCTGCTGGATTTTTGTCTTTTTTCTGCTAGATTTTTGTCATTTTTTGCTGGATTTTTGTCATTTTTTTCTGCTGGATTTTTGTCATTTTTTGCTGGATTTTTGTCTTTTTTCTGCTGGATTTTTGTCTTTTTTTCTGTTGGATTTTTGTCTTTTTTTGCTGTTTTTTTTGTCTTTTTTTACTGGAATTTGTATTTTTTCTACTAATTTTTTTTTTTTTTTTTTACAGAATTTTTTTTATTTTTCTACTGGATTTTTTCATTTTTTTGCTGTTTTCTTTGTCTTTTTTTCTGCTGGATTCAACAAAAAGTGACCAAAAAGAAAAAAGAAAAAAAAAACATAAAAAAGGTGACACAACACAGCAACAACGCGAGGAAAAAGATCAGTTTTGTGGGTCTTAGCTTTCAAATGAGGTGCTACACAGGCCTATATAACAGCCAAAGAGGACAGAATGCATTTGGTTCATTTGGTATAGAGGTTAAGTCGAAGGGGACTCACCTTCACATTATTCCTCTGATGAAGCTCCTCGTGTGTGGAAACAGACGGAGCTTTGAGCCTAAATAAAGGCCAGTGGAAACCTCCCTCGCGGCGTCACCGTGAACACGCGGGACAGAACTATTCCTGCCACAGAGGAGGCCTGTGCGAGGGGACACTTCCCCGGGAGCACCCCCTCGCTGTGGTCGCCTCCGGCCACAGCCGCACACGCCTCGGCAAACGCTCTCAGCTTATAAACCATACGGCGGCGCGTTTCTGTGGAGCTTCAGGGGATTTATTTACTTCGAGAGTTCGTAATGGTCCTGAAGAAGCGGCGTTTTAAAGCAAACAAACAGACATTTAAAACAGATGCTCAGCTCTTCGGGAGGTGGTGAAAGTAGGCCTGCCCCGATAATTACTATATCGACCTTAGCGCTCGATAAGAAAAATGAAGAACGACAACATTTGAGTGTGAAGACAGCACTGAGCACATCCCCCGTGTCCCGCATGTATCCAGATCATTTATAGATCTGCTTTTGGAGAGAGGCGGGTGTAGAAAAAGGGCTGCGCTACTACGGAGCGTCGCTGATTCTGACTACACTGCAAAAAGTGGATTCTAAGCAAGTAAAAATGTCTTACTTTAAGAAATAAGTTCTTATTTTTTCCCTAAAAAGTCAGAATGTTTTGTGGAGCAAAGTTTTCTTGAGAAAAAAAATCTTGTAAAAAATAAAATCCAGCCATTTCTTGTTCAGATAAATTTGCTAAAAACATGATAATTTATGTTGTAACAAGAAAGAAAATCTTTTTGAATCTTCTTCAGTTTTAGACAAAGAAAAACTCAGATCAAAACTCTTAATGTAAGAACTGCTTCTCACAGAGAGATAAAACATTCCATTCTTTAAAGTGGGCGGCTCGGTGGCACAGCGGTTAGAGCCTCAGCTTCACAGCTCGAAGGTCCCGGGTTCGATTCCCACCAGGACGGGGCCTTTCTGTGTGGAGCATGTTCTCCCCGTGTCTGCCACTAAAAACATGTACAATAGGTGATTCCTCCAGCAGTGTGATTCTGACCATCAGCCTGGCTCCACATCATGGAGACGGGTCTCCGGGCGCGGCAATACTTTCCTTAAATATTAGTATTTATTAACAACATTTTGCTCAAAAATGTGTAATTTAGAACATTTTACTTAAATCAAGCAACATTTAAGTAAAATATCCACAATTTTTCACTAAATAAGAATAGTTTTCCTTAAATTATTCCATTTTCTGAGGACATTTTGCTTAATTCTAGTTATTTATTTGCTTAAACTTAGTGTTTTCTTTCTTGTTTTATGAAGAAAAATATTCTGGAAAAAGAATTCTTAGCAAGAAAAAACATGCTGAGCCCATTGGCAGAAATTTGTCCTTAAAACAAGACAAAATGTCAACAGTCTTTTTGTCATTTTTCTGCTGGATTTGTTTTTTTTTTCTGCTGAATTTTTGTCACTTTTTTTTTGCAGTTTTTTTGTCTTTTTCTGCTGGATTTTTGACATTTTTTTTGCTGGATTTTTGTCATTTTTTGGCTGGATTTTTGTCATTTTTTTGCTGCTCTTTTGTCATTTTGTGGTCACTTTTTAGCTCTTTTTTGTCGAGAAAACATGTTCAGGTGGGAGTTAAGAGGTTAAAAACAGTGTGACTGTTTTTAATGCAGGCTAGCTGATACCATAGACACGCACTAGCCTTGCATTAGCCTAGCGCCACGAAACTCTTCAAACATAAGAACTGCATGAATTAGAAAATCACACACCAGCGTGGAGGCAGGTGGACGAAGTGTCTTGCCCAAGTGTAGAGATCCTCCTCAGAGCGTCAGAGCGGCGAGAGCAGGAATGCAGCTCACGGACACAGTGGGTTTGTGGGGTTTGCACTGAGTCAACAAACGGCTATTTCTGCTGTGTCTGGGTCTACAACGAGACTCTACAACGAGACTCTACAACGAGACTCTACAACGAGACTCTACAACGAGACCCTACAGTCAGTGACGAGAGGCCTGACGTATTGATTATATTGGCTCTAATTAGTGTATGTTTTATTATGTTGGAAGAACATGTCCCGCTCAAAAATCCAGCAGAAAAAATGAAAAAAATCCAGCAAAAAAATGACAAAAATTCAGCAAAAAAGTGACAAAAATCCAGCAAAAAAATTACAAAAATCCAGCAGAAAATGACAAAAATCCAGCAGAAAAATGACAAAAATCCAGCAGAAAAATGACAAAAATCCAGCAGAAAAATGATAAAAATCCAGCAGAAAAAAAGACAAAAATCCAGCAGAAAAATGATAAAAATCCAGAGGAAAAATGACAAAAATCCAGCAGAAAAATGATAAAAATCCAGCAGAAAAAAAGACAAAAATCCAGCAGAAAGTGACAAAAATCCAGCAAAAAAATGACAAAAATCCAGCAAAAAAATGATAAAAATCCAGCAGAAAAAGACAAAAATCCAGCAGAAAAATGATAAAAATCCAGCAAAAAAATGACAAAAATCCAGCAGAAAAATGTCAAAAATCCAACAAAAAAATGATAAAAATTCAACAAAAAAATGATAAAAATCCAGCAGAAAAATGACAAAAATCCAGCAGAAAAATGACAAAAATCCAGCAGAAAAATGACAAAAATCCAGCAAAAAATGACAAAAATCCAGCAAAAAAAATGACAAAAATCCAGCAAAAAAATGACAAAAATCCAGCAAAAAAAATGATAAAAATCCAGCAAAAAATGACAAAAATCCAGCAAAAAAATGATAAAAATCCAGCAAAAAAATGACAAAAATCCAGCAGAAAAGTAATAAAAAAAGTGACAAAAATGACAAAAAATGTGATAAAAATTTTACAAAAATGTGACAAAAATTTGATAAAAAAATACAAAAAATTGTCAAAAAAATGGAAGGAGGAAGGGTGGGTATATAGTGAACCTGGTCTTTCCCTGGTTTAACCCATTGCTCTCTCTCTGTTCACTTCCTGCTAAAAGGATCCATTAACAGATTCCTCGCTCCATCTTGGCTCCGCCCTCTCTGGGCCCCGCCCTGCTGGTGCCTCCCCTGGTCTTTGCTCTCTGTGTCCTGTGCTCTCGATCACCCTCCGCCTGAACATGTGTCCCGTGTTTACGCCTCATTAGACCCACGTCAGGTCAGGAAGGTCACGAGGGCGGGATGTAAGAGCTTGACCTTTGACCCGCAGCTTGACCCGCCTCACTCTGATCGATACGAAAGGGGAAGTGAGAATTAACAGCTCTCAATTCTACTGACTTAAGTCGACATCTCCATGGAAACGAAAAGTTATGGTCATGTTTTAGCAGAGGTGAGAGAGCGGGTGAAATCTTACGCGGTGCGGCTTGAAGATGACACAACCCTTAACCCCTTAACTCCCGCCTGAACCGAGCACATTTTCTCCAGTTTGGCTTTACCCCAATCTAAAAGCTTCTGGAAAAAAGGTGAGAAAATAGAGACAGGACTGAGACGAAAACAATGATGGAAATGTGAGAAAAAAATTATGAAAAAGTAACAAAAAATTTATGAAAATTTGACCAAAAAAAATGACAAAAAATGACAAAAAGTGACAAAAAAATGACAAAAATGTGATAAAAAAAAGACAAAAAAAAAAGACAAAATATGACAAAAAATGACAAAAAATGACAAAAATGACAAAAAATGACAAAAAAATGACAAAAATGTGACAAAAATGTGACAAAAATGTGATAAAAAATGACCAAAAAAATGACAAAATATGACAAAAAATGACAAAAATGACCAAAAAAAATGACAAAAAGTTTCAAAAATGAGTTGAATACCCAACAAAAAAATCTGATGACGTGAGGAAAAAGATCCTCTTGGTTCAGACGGGAGTTAAGAGGTAAATCAAGAGTTGTTGTGATCTTAGTTTTTCTTAAAATAAGAAAAAAATATTCTTTGTCTTAAGCTGAAGAAGATTCAAAAAGTTTTTCTTTCTTGTCACAAGAAAATGTTTTGCATGTTTTTAGCACTTAAAGAAATGGCTGGATTTTATTTCCTACAATAAGATTTTTTTTCCTCACGAAAACTTTGCTCAGTGAAACATTATTACTTTTTGGGGAAAATATAAGAACTTATTTCTTAAAGTAAGACATTTATTACTTGCTTAGAATCCACTTGTTGCAGTGTACATCAGGTCATTATACAATCAAACTATACACCACAAAAAGTAAATATCAAGCATTGGCTTAAATGACTTGAATTGGGGAAATGTATCTTGTTTAGAGCGGTTTTCACTCATTTACAAATCAATCAAATCAAATCAAAACAACTTTGTTCATCCCAATGGGCAATTCTGTTCACTGCTCTCTGGTCATAAAAACAGTAAATGGAGACACAAACAACCGTATACAGAGGTCATGAACTTTAGACACTTTTCCTGATCGGACCGGGTTTACTTTCCTTGTTTGAGGACATTTCAGACCAGTTCTAGGGTAT
>NC_136873.1:8856234-9101234 GCF_951799975.1 Gobius niger
CCAGGACATACGTGAGGACCAGGACATACATGAGGACCAGGACATACATGAGGACCAGGACATACATGAGGACCAGGACATACGTGAGGACCAGGACATACGTGAGGACCAGGACATACGTGAGGACCAGGTCATACGTGAGGACCAGGACATACGTGAGGACCAGGACATACGTGAGGACCAGGACATACGTGAGGACCAGGCCATACGTGAGGACCAGGACATACGTGAGGACCAGGACATACGTGAGGACCAGGACATACATGAGGACCAGGACATACATGAGGACAAGGACATACGTGAGGACCAGGACATACGTGAGGACCAGGACATACGTGAGGACCAGGACATACGTGAGGACCAGGACATACGTGAGGACCAGGACATACGTGAGGACCAGGACATACGTGAGGACCAGGACATACGTGAGGACCAGGACATACATGAGGACCAGGACATACGTGAGGACCAGGACATACGTGAGGACCAGGTCATACGTGAGGACCAGGACATACGTGAGGACCAGGACATACATGAGGACCAGGTCATACATGAGGACCAGGACATACGTGAGGACCAGGACATACGTGAGGACCAGGACATACGTGAGGACCAGGACATACGTGAGGACCAGGACATACGTGAGGACCAGGACATACGTGAGGACCAGGACATACGTGAGGACCAGGACATACATGAGGACCAGGACATACGTGAGGACCAGGACATACGTGAGGACCAGGACATACATGAGGACCAGGACATACATGAGGACCAGGACATACGTGAGGACCAGGACATACGTGAGGACCAGGACATACGTGAGGACCAGGTCATACGTGAGGACCAGGACATACGTGAGGACCAGGACATACGTGAGGACCAGGACATACGTGAGGACCAGGACATACGTGAGGACCAGGTCATACATGAGGACCAGGACATACGTGAGGACCAGGACATACGTGAGGACCAGGACATACGTGAGGACCAGGACATACGTGAGGACCAGGACATACGTGAGGACCAGGTCATACGTGAGGACCAGGGCATACGTGAGGACCAGGGCATACGTGAGGACCAGGTCATACGTGAGGACCAGGACATACATGAGGACCAGGACATACATGAGGACCAGGACATACGTGAGGACCAGGACATACATGAGGACCAGGACATACGTGAGGACCAGGTCATACGTGAGGACCAGGACATACGTGAGGACCAGGACATACATGAGGACCAGGACATACATGAGGACCAGGACATACGTGAGGACCAGGACATACGTGAGGACCAGGACATACGTGAGGACCAGGACATACATGAGGACCAGGTCATACGTGAGGACCAGGGCATACGTGAGGACCAGGTCATACGTGAGGACCAGGACATACATGAGGACCAGGACATACGTGAGGACCAGGTCATACGTGAGGACCAGGACATACGTGAGGACCAGGACATACGTGAGGACCAGGACATACGTGAGGACCAGGACATACATGAGGACCAGGACATACGTGAGGACCAGGTCATACGTGAGGACCAGGACATACGTGAGGACCAGGTCATACGTGAGGACCAGGTCATACGTGAGGACCAGGACATACATGAGGACCAGGACATACGTGAGGACCAGGACATACGTGAGGACCAGGACATACGTGAGGACCAGGTCATACATGAGGACCAGGACATACGTGAGGACCAGGACATACGTGAGGACCAGGACATACGTGAGGACCAGGTCATACATGAGGACCAGGACATACGTGAGGACCAGGTCATACGTGAGGACCAGGACATACGTGAGGACCAGGGCATACGTGAGGACCAGGACATACATGAGGACCAGGACATACGTGAGGACCAGGACATACATGAGGACCAGGACATACATGAGGACCAGGACATACGTGAGGACCAGGACATACGTGAGGACCAGGACATACGTGAGGACCAGGACATACGTGAGGACCAGGACATACATGAGGACCAGGACATACATGAGGACCAGGACATACGTGAGGACCAGGACATACGTGAGGACCAGGTCATACATGAGGACCAGGACATACGTGAGGACCAGGACATACGTGAGGACCAGGACATACGTGAGGACCAGGACATACATGAGGACCAGGACATACGTGAGGACCAGGTCATACGTGAGGACCAGGACATACGTGAGGACCAGGACATACGTGAGGACCAGGACATACATGAGGACCAGGACATACATGAGGACCAGGTCATACGTGAGGACCAGGACATACGTGAGGACCAGGACATACGTGAGGACCAGGTCATACGTGAGGACCAGGACATACGTGAGGACCAGGACATACGTGAGGACCAGGACATACGTGAGGACCAGGACATACGTGAGGACCAGGACATACGTGAGGACCAGGACATACGTGAGGACCAGGCCATACGTGAGGACCAGGACATACATGAGGACCAGGACATACGTGAGGACCAGGACATACGTGAGGACCAGGACATACGTGAGGACCAGGACATACGTGAGGACCAGGTCATACGTGAGGACCAGGTCATACGTGAGGACCAGGACATACGTGAGGACCAGGACATACGTGAGGACCAGGACATACGTGAGGACCAGGACATACATGAGGACCAGGACATACGTGAGGACCAGGACATACGTGAGGACCAGGACATACGTGAGGACCAGGACATACGTGAGGACCAGGACATACGTGAGGACCAGGACATACGTGAGGACCAGGACATACGTGAGGACCAGGACATACGTGAGGACCAGGACATACGTGAGGACCAGGACATACATGAGGACCAGGTCATACGTGAGGACCAGGACATACGTGAGGACCAGGACATACGTGAGGACCAGGACATACATGAGGACCAGGACATACGTGAGGACCAGGCCCAGACTGTGGCCTTTCTCGTGAGTCGGCTACATGACGTCCCATCACTTTGAGCTCAATGTTAATGTTTTGACTGCAAGATGAATTTACCCACGGGTATAAATAAAGTAACCAAACCTATGAATTGTGCTCAACAATGGTTGTGTAAAGCCCGATATCACAAAGGGACAGGGCTGCACCAAACATAAAGCAATGAAACTAAACAGCAAAAGAGAAAATGTAAAGTTCAGGCAAATGAAGCATCCAGGCAAACATAAAGCAGCCGTGTGGGCGTCGCCGTCCTTAGACTCTCGGAGAGGAATAACTCAAAAACCCAAACCTCGAGGAGAACCACAGGAGAGACCCACTCCCATGGTCCTCTCCTTCTCATTCCAACACATAAACTTTCCTCTCCTGAACTTTAATCTCAACGTATTGTACCATTTATTTGTATAATATCCAACAATGAGCAGAAATATAACATGTTTCCTTTTCCATCAGAAATGTTCATGATCACTAAGAGCCACAAAATAAACATTCACAATGAATGAATATTCTAACCCTAACCCTAACATGTATCAGATATCTCTGTATCAAACCATATGTTTTATAGTCTGTTTGTTTATGATTCACTCACCAGGAGCTTCAGCCATGTCTCAGTCACGGATTCAGCTGCAGAAAGAAACAGAACATTAAATACTGTTGGTATAGGTTTGTCTGGTTAATTATTACAACATAAACGTTAGATGGAGTCAGAGAATTATAACTTTGAAGAATGTCTCCCCGACTCTTGTGAAGAACATTCATGCAGGCTTTTGAAATAACACACAAGAAAAACAAAACAACAAAAATGGAGATAGAAAAACGCTCTCATTCACAAACAATGGCTGCTCAGTCCAGTCCACGTCGTATTGAGTTCATATCGAGTTCATATCGAGACTGAGCACGTCGAGCCTCATGAGGTCACATTACAAGTCACTGTAAGAACCACCAGATGGCGCTGTTTCTCTTTAACACAGACGTCTACAGACCTGACCACAGGCTGCGCTGTTGCTTCTAAGACATGAATGAAAACAGTTTCCTGATTCTGAACATAATCATACAGGCCTTCCCTGTGATGGGATCAGCTTGTCAAAGACACGTCACTCTGAGTAATGTATTTAGGCCAAAAAATAGTTTCTATTATTATTATTAATTATTATTATTATTATTATTATTATTATTATTATTATTATTATTATTATTATTATTATTAAGTCTTTAATCTCAGTTTTGACCCCCTGAACATTAACGAAAAGTGATTTTTTAAGAGGCCACTAACTTTGCATAAGTAAACGTACAGTATATTTCCCTACTGTTGGATGTGAACACAATAACAGCACATACTACAGTTTTATTTACTTTTGTGTAATTTTTAGGCATGAGCCACAGTTTGAAGATAATCCGGTAAAGACTGTTTGTGAAACCAGAGGTGCTTCAAATGAACCACCTGAGGAAATCCTTCATTGATCTGGGGAAATCACCTGAAGGTCTTGATGCTTCAAACTACAATAGTAATGGCAAGTTAGTTTAACAGGTTTTATTATTTGTAGTAGGTTTTGTAGAATAAAGTGAAACATGTAATGAAAAGATCAAACTCACTGAACTGCAGGTGAGAAGTGCTCACTTTGATAGTCTTCTTCCTGAGGGAAGAGGGACAAACAGTTGGTTGGAGTGGTGTGGGGGATCCCCATGATGATCCCTAATGATTCCCTATGATTCCCCATGATCCCCCATGACCCCCATGGTCCCCCATGATCCTCCATGACCCCCATGATCCCCCATGATCCAGATCCCCATGATGATCCCTAATGATTCCCTATGATCCCCCATGATCCCCATGACCCCCCATGATGATCCCCCATGATCCTCCATGATCCCCCATGATCCTCCATGATCCCCCATGATCCTCCATGATCCCCCATGATCCTCCATGATCCCCCATGATCCCCCATGATCCCCCATGATGATCTCTAATGATCCCCTATGATCCCCCATGATGATCCCTGTTCCTTGTGGATCGTCTTCTGCAGTGCTCGTGAATGTCACTGAAGTGTGACCTTATTAACACGTCATTACTATTCTATAATGTGATTGTAGATCTTTCTCCTAAACGTAACTGACGTGTTTGCTGCTCTCTAAAAGGACTCAGCCGTCAGCAGGGGGCGCTGTCTCTTAATGCGACTGTGGGGGCTCTGCTGTGATGGATGTGTTGATTCTGAGGCGGCTCCGGTCTGCGTGACCCTTTTCTAACAAACAGGAAGGGCTGGGCTTCCTCTTCACTCTGCTGTGGGTGTCGATAGAGGAGTTTACAGACGAGTGTTACGGAGAATCTGAAGTATTTACATTTACCCACGACCTTTTACTCCCCTTTAACCTCTGACCTCTGTGGGTTAAATCATGAACAACATGCGAGTGCGGACGATACTCATGCACCCGAAACTAAGTCTAGAGGCTTCAGTCTGAAACTAAGTCTAGAAGCTTCAGTCTGAAACTAAGTCTAGAGGCTTCAGTCTGAAACTAAGTCTAGAGGCTTCAGTCTGAAACTAAGTCTAGGCTTCAGTCTGAAACTAAGTCTAGAGGCTTCAGTCTGAAACTAAGTCTAGAGGCTTCAGTCTGAAACTAAGTCTAGAGGCTTCAGTCTGAAACTAAGTCTAGAGGCTTCAGTCTGAAACTAAGTCTAGAGGCTTCAGTCTGAAACTAAGTCTAGAGGCTTCAGTCTGAAACTAAGTCTAGAGGCTTCAGTCTGAAACTAAGTCTAGAGGCTTCAGTCTGAAACTAAGTCTAGAGGCTTCAGTCTGAAACTAAGTCTAGAGGCTTCAGTCTGAAACTAAGTCTAGAGGCTTCAGTCTGAAACTAAGTCTAGAGGCTTCAGTCTGAAACTAAGTCTAGAGGCTTCAGTCTGAAACTAAGTCTAGAGGCTTCAGTCTGAAACTAAGTCTAGAGGCTTCAGTCTGAAACTAAGTCTAGAAGCTTCAGTCTGAAACTAAGTCTAGAGGCTTCAGTCTGAAACTAAGTCTAGGCTTCAGTCTGAAACTAAGTCTAGAGGCTTCAGTCTGAAACTAAGTCTAGAGGCTTCAGTCTGAAACTAAATCTAGAAGAATCTGGGACTGAAGCCAAAGTGTCCCGTTCCTCTCAGTCCCATAAAGATCAGTCTGGTCATGTTCCTGATGGAAACAGTGAATAAATAAAGCCTCACCTGGATCAGACGCTCACAGAAGCAGCTCAGGCAGATGTGAGGAGAGTTTGTCTGAGGCTCAGAGGGAAGAGCAGGTTTCTTGTAAAGCATGTGACCTGCTTCAGCCAATCACAGAGCAGCAGAGTTCACAGAGTTCACCCCAGAGTGGGCCGAAGCAAAAGCTTATAAACGCCCACCCCGAAATCATTACAATGAAAGTGTACATCACAACTATAGTACAAAAGAACATATTACAAAGTACGCGAGCCTTGGAACTCAGCATGGGCACACGTTACACACTGATACAATGATACGTTCAGTAGTTTAGTAGAAATATATTTAATGTGTGATTTCCAAGTGATTCTGTCGTCTGTAATAACTCCAAGGAATTTGATTTCATGCAAAGTTGAGTGATTATTCCTAAAACCAAACTGATTATCAGAGAGTCAGTTATTTCTTTCCATGAAGCTGTCGAGTCTAGAAGAAGAAGAAGAAGAAGAAGATCTTTATTTATATAGCTAGAGTTAAAAACCGTCTCTAAGATTTGTGAGAATTGTGGTAAAAGGGAAACAGGCCTGTAGTTTGTAAAGAGATGTTTATCTCCAGCTTTGAACAGAGGAATCACTTTTGCTGCTTTCATATTATCAGGTCCAGTTTGTAAAGTCACAGATGTGTTAGAGATACTTTCAATGACTGATTTTACGGTAAATCAATAACCTGTTGAAGTTTTATTTCTACACCGTCTGACTATGTCCAGTATCTGCTTTTCCTCCACTGGGCTGAGGAACAAGGACACAGGATTTCTGTCCATCAGCTCCAGTTAAACCGTTACTTAAGGTTCGGTCCAACGTTGACGAAGAGTTTATTAAATGTATCGACTGCTTCATTCAGATTATTTATAGTTCTATCCTCATCTCTGAAATGTTGTGGATAATTAATCATTCTTGGTTTGTTTCTAATTATACTTTTTAAGATATTCCATAAGCCTTTCATATTATTCTTATTGTGATCTAATAACTTATTATAATACTCTTGTTTACATTTTCTAACAATACTTATATTTATCCTCAGCTTCTTTTGTTCTGTTTTTTATAAAGTTTTTGTAAAGATATTTTTTTTCTTGCATTTAGCTAACCCTTAGACATCCATGGATTATCCTCACACTTTCTGTTTCTACAGTTTCCTCATTGGGCAGTTTTTATCATACACTTTTTGAAATATCTGCTTTATCAGTGTCATTCTCTCTGTATAAATGACTCCATTCCTGCTTTTTCCTGGTTCATTTTTTGGTGATTATTTTTGTGATCACTGATGTCATTTATCATTAAACCGCTGATTGTATCATCTTCTATTTCATTAGAAAGAACGTTATCAATGAAAGTGGCACTGTGGGATGTGATTCTACTCGCTTTAGTTATTAGAGGAAACAAACCTATACTGAATAAAGTATTAATACATTCGTCTGTCTTTTTATGGATTGTTTGTATTTAACAGATCGATGTTGAAATCTCTCCCCACAAACGTGACTTTCTGATTAGTGCTTGAAAAGTCCATCCAGTTAGAAAAGGAGCTCCATAAACACAACTTACAATAATATTCTTGTAATTTCTACAGTAAGACATTCAAGAACATCATCCACCTCCATAGTCTTATTTTCACTCACTTTATAACTATAATGTGAGTCTACAAACATAGCTCCGCCCCCACCATGCTCGTTTCTTCTGTTCAAGCTCAAAAACTCATACCCTTCAACTGAAAACTCAATTTCTCTGTCAATCCACGTTTCTGAGATGAAGGTTACGTTGAACGGCTTAGTTTTAAGTAGTTCTTAATGTGATCAAAATGTGCACGAAGGCTTCGACTAAGTGGATAATAGAAAACGCATTAATGTTTTTGAAGATCCTGACAGTCATTAACAGTTCTAGTGAAAAGGTTGTTTTCAGGGTCGATGTCATTCTCAGTGCTCTGTACTTCATATTGCAGGTATTTAAAGTCCAGTTTCTGCTTCTGTAACTCTCCTTATTGAATGATCTAAATCGGGACTTCCTATGCTGAGGCTGGTCCTCACTTACTGGAAACGTCACTTTACTCCAGCTCAGGCAGATTGAGCAGAGTTTGTCTGAGGCTCAGAGGGACGAGCAGGGTTCCTGTAAAGCATGTGACCTGCTTCAGCCAATCACAGAGCAGCAGAGTTCACCCTGCCTGCAAACACTACAAAAAGTCACCATTTATTATAAGTGGATGAACTAATACTGGAATAATTCTTTCCTCCTGAGAGCAGATCGAAGCAGCTGGACGTCTTATCTCTCCCACACGTCAGCTTCCCCCACTCACGGTCCAGTCCCGGAGCTGAACCAGACACGGTCCAGTCCCGGAGCTGAACCAGACACGGTCCAGTCCCGGAGCTGAACCAGACACGGTCCAGTCCCGGAGCTGAACCAGACACGGTCCAGTCCCGGAGCTGAACCACTCATGGCCCAGTCCCGGAGCTGAACCACTCACGGTCCAGTCCCGGAGCTGAACCAGACACGGTCCAGTCCCGGAGCTGAACCAGACACGGTCCAGTCCCGGAGCTGAACCAGACACGGTCCAGTCCCGGAGCTGAACCAGACACGGACTGACACTGGCGCCAAAAACACTCACATCATTCATTTCAAGGACTATACAAATAACTGCACACACATCCCCTCCCTGACCCAAATACCTCTGTGTCTGTGTTCACCCCCGCCCTCCAGTGGACAGGCGGCCCCTCCCCTACAGCGCCTCCCCTACAGCGCCTCCCCTACAGCCCCTCCCCTACAGCGCCTCCCCTACAGCGCCTCCCCTACAGCCCCTCCCCTACAGCCCCTCCCCTACAGCCCCTCCCCTACAGCATCCCCTTTGCTGAAGGGGAAGTGACATCACCAACAGCGGTTCTTCTTCTTTAAAGTTATTGGTGAGCATGTCGCCCCCTAGTGTCCAACAACAACATGGTGTCCAAACAAAGACATTTAAGGAGGAATAAAATCCAAATGATCCAAACATTTCCCTTTAGTGTTATTTTATTTCAGCAGCTGTTTCTTAAAGCGACAGCAGCAAATGATCCAAGTGGGTTAAGCTTCTACTGAATGAAAACAAAAGCATTTAATCCGTTCAGGCCACGAGACGTTGTAGAGCGTACAGATACAATCCAGTATGTGTGTCCTTAAAGCAGCCTCTTTAAATATATAGACATGGAGCATCTAGTTTTCCTAAAGTGCACCCCCCTCATCACTCATCAACTTAACACAGTGTAACATTTCCACACCGCTCACAGCTGTTCCTCTAACTGTCATGTCTGACTCTAATGTGCTTTTTGAGATGGCACATCCTTTTGAACGCTGTCCCACACTCCCCACAGACGTGAAGACGCTCTGCTGAATGACACAGTTCATGTTTTACTAACTGATTTCGAGTCGTAAATGTTTTCCCACATGTTTCACAGCAGCACAGGTCGCGCCCCGAGTGCAGACGCTTGTGCTCGTTTAAGTTGGATTTACGTCTGAAGCTTTTCTCACACTCGTCACAGGGGAACCTCTTTTCACGGTGTGTGAGTTTGTGTTTTTGTAAAGTCGATAAGAGTCCAAAGGCTTTCCCACACTCGTCACAGCGGTGGTCTCGTTTTCCTGTGTGAATGACAGAGTGCTGTTTCAGTGCTACATTTTGTTTAAATGACACCCCACACTGGTCACATGAAAACGGCCGCTCTCCTGTGTGAACTCTCATGTGGACAGTGAGGTCACGGTTTGTCCCAAATCTCTTCCCACATGTTTCACAGCAGCACAGGGCGTGTCCCGAGTGCAGACGCTTGTGTATGTTTAAACTGGATTGAAGACTGAAGCTCTTCTCACACTCGTCACAGGGGAATCTTCTTTCACTGTGTGAGAGTTTGTGTGTTTTTAAAGCTGATGACTGTCCAAAGGCTTTCCCACACTGGTCACAGCGGTGGTTCTGTTCTTTTGTGTGAACAACAGCGTGTTGCTTCACTGTACTCTTATGTTTAAACGACTTCCCACACTGGCCACATGAAAACGGCCGCTCTCCTGTGTGAACTCTCATGTGGACAGTGAGATGTTGCTTTGAACTACACTCCTTCCAACACTGGTCACAGTGGTGGCGTTTCTCTGCAGAGGCTCCTTTAGCTTTGGGGGCAGCGTCTTCCTGTTAACACAAACAGAGTCAGAGTCAGTGACAGGTCAGTCCATCTGTGTTTCCCTCTGATCTGACAGACACAGCGGCCTCCATTACAAAGGGTCTGATGGAGCCAGAAGTGAGGCGCTGATGCTAACGATGCTAACGTGATGACACTGTCAGATGCTCTGCAGCTGCACTTTCCAACTCCTGAAACCAGTGCCTTTTTTAAATTTAGTAAACATCAGGATGTCCTACAACAGAAAGAACAAAGGCCACAGCAGCGTCACATGACACTTCATGTTTTTAGCAGATTTTCCACCGAACAAGAAGAGAAAATGTGCTCGTTGGTGCTGAAATGTCACTAGGGTTAGGTTTGGAGTTAGGGTTAGGCTCCTCATGTCACCGTCTCATCAGCCACAGGGAATTAGTCACGGGTCAATATAGACCACAGGGCATTGGTCACCGTCCCATCAGCCACAGGGCATTGGTCACAGGTCAATATAGACCACAGGGCATTGGTCACCGTCCCATCAGCCACAGGGCATTGGTCACAGGTCAATATAGACCACAGGGCATTGGTCACCGTCCCATCAGCCACAGGGCATTGGTCACAGGTCAATATAGACCACAGGGCATTGGTCACCGTCCCATCAGCCACAGGGCATTGGTCACGGGTCATTTTTTGCAAAACAAGTGCATGTATAACCATCTATTCATGGTCAAAATCAAAAAGAAGATTTAAATAATGACTAAAAGTGCATATTTTTGTACACAGACCAACACGAACATGTTAGTTGTACATGTGTAGATACAGTTGTTTACCTCAAAAACGCTGCAGATTCGTCTCAGTTTAAATTCTCTCTCGCTTCATTAAACTGTCTGGAAGGAATATTCAAAGCAAATGTATTTCTTGAGATTACGCGTTTGAACATTTCTGTTTTCCTCCTTCTGCAGCCTGTGCCGTGGATCGTCATAGGTTCGTCCACAGCACAAAGAACGTGGTGAAATGGCCACTGGTCTGGGTGGTGTTTTGGGGACCAGGAAAAACAGGAAGTTTACAAATACATCCTTTTCTTCACCATCTTTGCATTATGTCATCCACGTAGCAGTGAACATCATCAACACAGGCGACATAGAAGATACTTGCACGATCTCTTCCTTTGGAACTGCACTCGTGTGTTCACACTTCCTCAAGCAGAACCTGAAGCCGACCATGATCAGGACCAGCCTGTGTTTGTTTGGTTAAAACTCTACTTTTCCTCCTCAGGTTTTACTTTTGTCCAGTTACTTTGGCTGTAATTCTTTAGTTTGTACACTAGATGGAGCCAAGACAAGAGCATTGCTTCTCTTGCGCTGTAACAGATCTGTCATTTTATAAAACCGAGTTAGAGACCTGGATGTATCATTAAGTGTCCTTTGCAAAATAATAATGATGCCTTTGAACGAACCCTTAAACGAGAAACCGAAAGAGCAGAAGCACAGACAGAGGAACAAATGAAACTGCAGCAAATCAGGGCAAAGCTTCAGACCCGCCTCCTGAAAGACGGCCTGAAAATGCTCCTCTCTCCTCCTCTGATGAAGAACCCTGAACATTCTTCATTTGTTAACTATTGGACAAGCCTTTGAAGACTAGATGTCTTTAACAGACATGTAGGGCCAGATCTGGTGCACCATTCTAACCCTAACATGGAACACGCGTGGTCTTACATGTGGCGCAGGGAGACACACATGGGAGAGTCTGTTATTTAAGAAGAGGCGACTGAGCCGTGGTTCATTCAGAGCTGCTCTTCTTTCACATTATGTTCCTCTTTACATCACACAGGCTTCCTTTGAAACAGTAGATCATCGCCCCTAACACCAAAACAACAGTTTCCACAAATAAACCACACAGGCCTGTACGAGCCACAACACCAGGTTTAAGGTGACATTGTTTTCCACTTTTACTTCTTTCAGCTTTATTAAACATCGCGAGCTGCATCGTGCATGTTATAAAGCTCGGATTATCACAATGTTTGAGAGCCAGTCGACGTCTGATCAGTTCCACAAAAGGAAAAACAAGTCTTACCATTTTCACCAGTTTGTAACTTGTGTCTGGTCCGAAACGGAGCTGTGGAAAAGAGAAAGAAGTGAGAGAAGAGCTGGACTAATACAAGAACCACAGGTGTCACTGTAGAGGACGTTACAGGCAGTTCCCTCAGGCCACACAGATCGATCACATCCTGTGGTCACTCATGGACTGATGCTGCGTTCAAGGACCACAGGTGTCACTGTAGAGGACGTTACAGGCAGCTCCCTCAGGCCACACAGATCTATCACATCCTGTGGTCACTCATGGACTGATGCTGCGTTCAAGAACCACAGGTGTCACTGTAGAGGACGTTACAGGCAGTTCCCTCAGGCCACACAGATCTATCACATCCTGTGGTCACTCATGGACTGATGCTGCGTTCAAGAACCACAGGTGTCACTGTAGAGGACGTTACAGGCAGTTCCCTCAGGCCACACAGATCTATCACATCCTGTGGTCACTCATGGACTGATGCTGCGTTCAAGAACCACAGGTGTCACTGTAGAGGACGTTAAAGGCAGTTCCCTCAGGCCACACAGATCGATCACATCCTGTGGTCACTCATGCACTGATGCTGCGTTCAAGAACCACAGGTGTCACTGTAGAGGATGTTACAGGCAGTTCCCTCAGGCCACACAGATCGATCACATCACGTGGTCACTCATGCACTGATGCTGCGTTCAAGGACCACAGGTGTCACCGTAGAGGACGTTACAGGCAGCTCCCTCAGGCCACACAGATCCATCACATCCTGTGGTCACTCATGCACTGAAGTTCAAGGACACAGCTGAATCAGGACTACTTTGTTCTTAACCAGCGATGGTGAATGTAAAATCCATCTGCATCTTTCCCTCCCTGTGTTTGGAGAGGATTTACAGCTCGTCTCCACCGTTTCAGCTTCCACTGTTATAATGGTGCGTTTTACTGACGCTCTTTCACCGTTTCCTTTGTAGTTTTTTCTCTGGTAAATGAGGAGCGAGAACAACTCACTGCTGTAGATGCTCATAGTAAATGGAGCTAAAGCAGATCAGTTTAGTCGGTGCATATTAATCTATTATTTTCATCTTCTCTGTGTCAATATTAAACAGACTAAAAAAGCTGAACATATTTGTGTGAGAGTGAAGAGTTAAAAGAAACAATAAACACTCATTAAACACATGTTTCAAAGCTAAAGGATCAGATAAAGTTTGCTCTGCAGTAGAACCTGAGCGATGCTTAGACCTTCGGCCTCAGTGGAGAAGCTCATGAGAAACTTAACACCATCAGTGACGTCAACGTTACCTTTGGTCTAACGAGACTTCACATGTTTGATTTATATGTGAAGAAACATGAGGTGAAGTCAGCCCCGGATTCACAGACCGGGATTTCTCCTAAACAGATGCAGAATCTGAAAAGTCAAATCCCACTTTGAGTCTGGCTCAGTGACCAACAAACATCAGTGACCAACAAACATCAGTGACCAACAAACATCAGTGACCAACAAACATCAGTGACCAACAAACATCAGTGACCAACAAACATCAGTGACCAACAAACATCACTGACCAACAAACATCAGTGACCAACAAACATCAGTGACCAACAAACATCAGTGACCAACAAACATCAGTGACCAACAAACATCAGTGACCAACAAACATCAGTGACCAACAAACATCAGTGACCAACAAACATCAGTGACCAACAAACATCAGTGACCAACAAACATCAGTGACCAACAAACATCACTGACCAACAAACATCAGTGACCAACAAACATCAGTGACCAACAAACATCAGTGACCAACAAACATCAGTGACCAACAAACATCAGTGACCAACAAACATCACTGACCAACAAACATCAGTGACCAACAAACATCAGTGACCAACAAACATCAGTGACCAACAAACATCACTGACCAACAAACATCAGTGACCAAATAATGACACAGATCAACATTTCCAAACTGAGACCAGGCCATAAACCTGGAAACATCACCAGATCAGAGGAGTTTAATGGAAAGGGGACGGTTTCTGAAGGACTGAGGCTACAGTCACTCATACACTTACACAAGTCTGATCTGCCATTCGCTACCTGCACAATCCCATAATGCATTGGGCCTTGGGGGGTTCGCTGCTGTAAAGAACATGAGCCGTCATCCAAGAAACTAATATTAATCTTCCAAATATCACAGTAAAAATATACAAAATCTGTACCTTTTTGGCTGTAGCTTCACTCAAAGGCCTCCAGGTCGTAGCTCCTCCCCCCAAGGCGCAAAGCATTATGGGTTATGTGCGAGTAGAGAATTATGTGATACAATACGACTCTTCTTCATGTTCTTTAAACCATTTCTTCTATAATTCATGCTCATTAGCTCAGCAGAACTAATGTTTGTCTCTCCGTCTGAGCGAAGGACTTTTGTATTTCAGAAGTTTCCCTTTGAGACTGTGAGAAATATAACAGGCTTCTTATCGTTTAACGCCCGCCTTTTAGATTTGGGTAAAGCTGAACTGGAGGAAATGTGCTTGGTCCAGGTTTGGAGGTTAAACAGTTTCGTTTAGGAGCTGTTGAATCTGTGAATATGGTGCTAACTTTAGCCACTAGCAAAGTGAGCTAAGTGTTGTAGCATGAGCCGTTTTGTTTCCACACGAGTTCATTCAAACACGTGGAGAGATTAGTTTAGTTAAGTTTGGAGGATCAGAAGAAAGTGAACCGTAGCATTTAGCCGGGTTAGCCTGTAGCATTTAGCCGGGTTAGCCTGTAGCATTTAGCCGGGTTAGCCTGTAGCATTTAGCCGGGTTAGCCTGTAGCATTTAGCCGGGTTAGCCTGTAGCTAGCTCTCAGACACAGGCTCCTATGGAAACACTGGGGCGCAGCTAACGCTAACACACGTTTACGAGGCTGAGATTAGCGCGAATCTCCGGTAGAAATGATCAAACTCACCGTGTCTTTGTGGATGAAACGTGTTTCTGCCGTTCACGAGTTTACTGTGGAGTGGCTGAACTCTGACCTCTTCTTCTTCTTCAGGGGATTTCCGGCAGGGATGCTCTTCTTCTTCTTCTTCTTTGGCTGCTTAATGGCAGATGCGGACTGACTTAGCGCATTACCGCCACCCTCTGGATAAACTGTGCATGTGTCATTAGATCTTACATCTGTAGGAACACTGTAGCAAAGTACAGAGAAAAAACAAAACCTTTTTCATTCAGACATTTATCCTCTGTCCTCTATGTTCCTTCTCATTAAAACCTTTCTCTGTTTTTCCTCCACATCGTTAAGACTCCACCGTCTCTGGAACGTCACAAACCTCCCAGTTTTATTTATGTTTTCTTATTCACCATAACGCTTTGTTTAGTCCAGTATGTCGTCTTCTCACTCTTGCAGCTGTAACATGGCCTCTTCCCACACTTTATTACCACATGACCCTGAGTAACCTCGGGCTTTACACTTTTAAAACCCTCTGATTAGAAACACTTTAGGAAACTCGTTACCTCCAGCCTTACATGAGCCGGAACACAAACTTCACATTGTGAAAAGTATGGAGCAAAGTCTCACACACACGATCGTATGAAGTGCAGGAATGCCAGGATTTTTTTAAACCGCTTCATTTCATGCACTTCAGATGATCAGGCCTAAAGGAGGGAAAAGGAAAAACGAAACTATAGAACAGGGTGAACATGATGCTTGTTTTAATGCACTTCTTACAAACTCAGGCATAAACATGAGGACGGGGTCTCACAGGGACTGGGGCGGGGCGTACACAGGGGTGTGTAAGGGGGCATAAACATGAGGACAGGGTCTCACAGGGACTGGTCCTGGGGCGGGGCGTACACAGGGGTATGTAAGGGGGCATAAACATGAGGACGGGGTCTCACAGGGACTGGTCCCGGGGCGGGGCGTACACAGGGGTATGTAAGGGGGCATAAACATGAGGACAGGGTCTCACAGGGACTGGTCCCGGGGCGGGGCGTACACAGGGGTGTGTAAGGGGGCATAAACATGAGGACGGGGTCTCACAGGGACTGGTCCCGGGGCGTACACAGGGGTGTGTAAGGGGGCATAAACATGAGGACAGGGTCTCACAGGGACTGGTCCTGGGGCGGGCTGTACACAGGGGTGTGTAAGGGGGCATAAACATGAGGACAGGGTCTCACAGGGACTGGTCCTGGGGCGGGCCGTACACAGGGGTGTGTAAGGGGGCATAAACATGAGGACAGGGTCTCACAGGGACTGGTCCCGGGGCGGGGCGCACACAGGGGTATGTAAGGGGGCATA
Organism: Gobius niger; assembly: GCF_951799975.1. Taxonomy (NCBI): domain Eukaryota; kingdom Metazoa; phylum Chordata; class Actinopteri; order Gobiiformes; family Gobiidae; genus Gobius; species Gobius niger. Next base: position 8,872,827 of record NC_136873.1, read on the forward strand.
AACATGAGGACAGGGTCTCACAGGGACTGGTCCTGGGGCGGGGCGTACACAGGGGTATGTAAGGGGGCATAAACATGAGGACAGGGTCTCACAGGGACTGGTCCTGGGGCGGGCCGTACACAGGGGTATGTAAGGGGGCATAAACATGAGGACGGGGTCTCACAGGGACTGGTCCTGGGGCGGGCCGTACACAGGGGTGTGTAAGGGGGCATAAACATGAGGACAGGGTCTCACAGGGACTGGTCCCGGGGCGGGGCGCACACAGGGGTATGTAAGGGGGCATAAACATGAGGACAGGGTCTCACAGGGACTGGTCCTGGGGCGGGGCGTACACAGGGGTATGTAAGGGGGCATAAACATGAGGACAGGGTCTCACAGGGACTGGTCCCGGGGCGGGGCGCACACAGGGGTGTGTAAGGGGGCATAAACATGAGGACGGGGTCTCACAGGGACTGGTCCTGGGCCGTACACAGGGGTATGTAAGGGGGCATAAACATGAGGACAGGGTCTCACAGGGACTGGTCCTGGGGCGGGGCGTACACAGGGGTATGTAAGGGGGCATAAACATGAGGACGGGGTCTCACAGGGACTGGTCCTGGGCCGTACACAGGGGTGTGTAAGGGGGCATAAACATGAGGACAGGGTCTCACAGGGACTGGTCCTGGGGCGGGGCGTACACAGGGGTATGTAAGGGGGCATAAACATGAGGACAGGGTCTCACAGGGACTGGGGCGGGGCGCACACAGGGGTATGTAAGGGGGCATAAACATGAGGACGGGGGTCTCACAGGGACTGGTCCTGGGGCGGGGCGTACACAGGGGTGTGTAAGGGGGCATAAACATGAGGACAGGGTCTCACAGGGACTGGTCCTGGGGCGGGCTGTACACAGGGGTGTGTAAGGGGGCATAAACATGAGGACGGGGTCTCACAGGGACTGGTCCTGGGGCGGGCTGTACACAGGGGTATGTAAGGGGGCATAAACATGAGGACAGGGTCTCACAGGGACTGGTCCTGGGGCGGGGCGTACACAGGGGTGTGTAAGGGGGCATAAACATGAGGACAGGGTCTCACAGGGACTGGTCCTGGGGCGGGGCGTACACAGGGGTATGTAAGGGGGCATAAACATGAGGACAGGGTCTCACAGGGACTGGTCCTGGGGCGGGCTGTACACAGGGGTGTGTAAGGGGGCATAAACATGAGGACAGGGTCTCACAGGGACTGGTCCTGGGGCGGGGCGTACACAGGGGTATGTAAGGGGGCATAAACATGAGGACAGGGTCTCACAGGGACTGGTCCTGGGGCGGGGCGTACACAGGGGTATGTAAGGGGGCATAAACATGAGGACGGGGTCTCACAGGGACTGGTCCTGGGGCGGGGCGTACACAGGGGTGTGTAAGGGGGCATAAACATGAGGACAGGGTCTCACAGGGACTGGTCCTGGGGTGTACACAGGGGTGTGTAAGGGGGCATAAACATGAGGACGGGGTCTCACAGGGACTGGTCCTGGGCCGTACACAGGGGTGTGTAAGGGGGCATAAACATGAGGACGGGGTCTCACAGGGACTGGTCCTGGGCCGTACACAGGGGTATGTAAGGGGGCATAAACATGAGGACGGGGTCTCACAGGGACTGGTCCTGGGCCGTACACAGGGGTGTGTAAGGGGGCATAAACATGAGGACGGGGTCTCACAGGGACTGGTCCTGGGGCGGGGCGTACACAGGGGTGTGTAAGGGGGCATAAACATGAGGACGGGGTCTCACAGGGACTGGTCCTGGGGCGGGGCGTACACAGGGGTGTGTAAGGGGGCATAAACATGAGGACGGGGTCTCACAGGGACTGGTCCTGGGGCGGGGCGTACACAGGGGTGTGTAAGGGGGCATAAACATGAGGACGGGGTCTCACAGGGACTGGTCCCGGGGCGGGCCGTACACAGGGGTGTGTAAGGGGGCATAAACATGAGGACGGGGTCTCACAGGGACTGGTCCTGGGGCGGGGCGTACACAGGGGTATGTAAGGGGGCATAAACATGAGGACGGGGTCTCACAGGGACTGGTCCCGGGGCGGGCCGTACACAGGGGTGTGTAAGGGGGCATAAACATGAGGACAGGGTCTCACAGGGACTGGTCCCGGGGCGGGCCGTACACAGGGGTATGTAAGGGGGCATAAACATGAGGACGGGGTCTCACAGGGACTGGTCCCGGGGCGGGCCGTACACAGGGGTGTGTAAGGGGGCATAAACATGAGGACAGGGTCTCACAGGGACTGGTCCCGGGGCGGGCCGTACACAGGGGTGTGTAAGGGGGCATAAACATGAGGACAGGGTCTCACAGGGACTGGTCCTGGGGCGGGGCGTACACAGGGACTGGTCCTGGGGCGGGCTGTACACAGGGGTATGTAAGGGGGCATAAACATGAGGACAGGGTCTCACAGGGACTGGTCCCGGGGCGGGCCGTACACAGGGGTATGTAAGGGGGCATAAACATGAGGACGGGGTCTCACAGGGACTGGTCCTGGGGCGGGCCGTACACAGGGGTGTGTAAGGGGGCATAAACATGAGGACGGGGTCTCACAGGGACTGGTCCCGGGGCGGGGCGTACACAGGGGTATGTAAGGGGGCATAAACATGAGGACGGGGTCTCACAGGGACTGGTCCTGGGGCGGGGCGTACACAGGGGTATGTAAGGGGGCATAAACATGAGGACAGGGTCTCACAGGGACTGGTCCCGGGGCGTACACAGGGGTATGTAAGGGGGCATAAACATGAGGACAGGGTCTCACAGGGACTGGTCCCGGGGCGGGGCGTACACAGGGGTGTGTAAGGGGGCATAAACATGAGGACGGGGTCTCACAGGGACTGGTCCTGGGGCGTACACAGGGGTGTGTAAGGGGGCATAAACATGAGGACGGGGGTCTCATAGGGACTGGTCCTGGGGCGGGCCGTACACAGGGGTATGTAAGGGGGCATAAACATGAGGACGGGGTCTCACAGGGACTGGTCCTGGGGCGGGGCGTACACAGGGGTGTGTAAGGGGGCATAAACATGAGGACAGGGTCTCACAGGGACTGGTCCCGGGGCGGGCCGTACACAGGGGTGTGTAAGGGGGCATAAACATGAGGACAGGGTCTCACAGGGACTGGTCCTGGGGCGGGGCGTACACAGGGGTGTGTAAGGGGGCATAAACATGAGGACAGGGTCTCACAGGGACTGGTCCCGGGGCGGGGCGTACACAGGGGTGTGTAAGGGGGCATAAACATGAGGACAGGGTCTCACAGGGACTGGTCCTGGGGCGGGGCGTACACAGGGGTGTGTAAGGGGGCATAAACATGAGGACAGGGTCTCACAGGGACTGGTCCCGGGGCGTACACAGGGGTGTGTAAGGGGGCATAAACATGAGGACAGGGTCTCACAGGGACTGGTCCCGGGGCGGGGCGTACACAGGGGTGTGTAAGGGGGCATAAACATGAGGACAGGGTCTCACAGGGACTGGTCCTGGGCCGCACACAGGGGTGTGTAAGGGGGCATAAACATGAGGACAGGGTCTCACAGGGACTGGTCCTGGGGCGGGGCGTACACAGGGGTATGTAAGGGGGCATAAACATGAGGACGGGGTCTCACAGGGACTGGTCCTGGGGCGGGCCGTACACAGGGGTATGTAAGGGGGCATAAACATGAGGACGGGGTCTCACAGGGACTGGTCCTGGGGCGGGCCGTACACAGGGGTGTGTAAGGGGGCATAAACATGAGGACGGGGTCTCACAGGGACTGGTCCTGGGCCGTACACAGGGGTATGTAAGGGGGCATAAACATGAGGACAGGGTCTCACAGGGACTGGTCCTGGGGCGGGGCGTACACAGGGGTATGTAAGGGGGCATAAACATGAGGACAGGGTCTCACAGGGACTGGTCCTGGGGCGGGGCGTACACAGGGGTATGTAAGGGGGCATAAACATGAGGACGGGGTCTCACAGGGACTGGTCCCGGGGCGTACACAGGGGTGTGTAAGGGGGCATAAACATGAGGACAGGGTCTCACAGGGACTGGTCCTGGGGCGGGGCGTACACAGGGGTGTGTAAGGGGGCATAAACATGAGGACGGGGTCTCACAGGGACTGGTCCTGGGGCGGGGCGTACACAGGGACTGGTCCCGGGGCGGGCCGTACACAGGGGTATGTAAGGGGGCATAAACATGAGGACAGGGTCTCACAGGGACTGGTCCCGGGGCGGGCCGTACACAGGGGTATGTAAGGGGGCATAAACATGAGGACAGGGTCTCACAGGGACTGGTCCTGGGGCGGGGCGTACACAGGGACTGGTCCTGGGGCGGGGCGTACACAGGGGTATGTAAGGGGGCATAAACATGAGGACAGGGTCTCACAGGGACTGGTCCCGGGGCGGGCTGTACACAGGGGTGTGTAAGGGGGCATAAACATGAGGACAGGGTCTCACAGGGACTGGTCCTGGGGCGGGCTGTACACAGGGGTGTGTAAGGGGGCATAAACATGAGGACAGGGTCTCACAGGGACTGGTCCCGGGGCGGGGCGTACACAGGGGTGTGTAAGGGGGCATAAACATGAGGACAGGGTCTCACAGGGACTGGTCCTGGGGCGGGGCGTACACAGGGGTATGTAAGGGGGCATAAACATGAGGACGGGGTCTCACAGGGACTGGTCCTGGGGCGGGGCGTACACAGGGGTGTGTAAGGGGGCATAAACATGAGGACGGGGTCTCACAGGGACTGGTCCTGGGGCGGGCCGTACACAGGGGTATGTAAGGGGGCATAAACATGAGGACGGGGTCTCACAGGGACTGGTCCTGGGGCGGGGCGTACACAGGGGTATGTAAGGGGGCATAAACATGAGGACAGGGTCTCACAGGGACTGGTCCTGGGGCGGGGCGTACACAGGGGTATGTAAGGGGGCATAAACATGAGGACAGGGTCTCACAGGGACTGGTCCCGGGGCGGGGCGTACACAGGGGTATGTAAGGGGGCATAAACATGAGGACGGGGTCTCACAGGGACTGGTCCCGGGGCGGGGCGTACACAGGGGTGTGTAAGGGGGCATAAACATGAGGACGGGGTCTCACAGGGACTGGTCCTGGGGCGGGGCGTACACAGGGGTATGTAAGGGGGCATAAACATGAGGACGGGGTCTCACAGGGACTGGTCCCGGGGCGGGGCGTACACAGGGGTGTGTAAGGGGGCATAAACATGAGGACAGGGTCTCACAGGGACTGGTCCCGGGGCGGGGCGTACACAGGGGTATGTAAGGGGGCATAAACATGAGGACAGGGTCTCACAGGGACTGGTCCTGGGGCGGGGCGTACACAGGGGTGTGTAAGGGGGCATAAACATGAGGACGGGGGTCTCACAGGGACTGGTCCTGGGGCGGGGCGTACACAGGGGTGTGTAAGGGGGCATAAACATGAGGACGGGGTCTCACAGGGACTGGTCCCGGGGCGGGCCGTACACGGGGGTGTGTAAGGGGGCATAAACATGAGGACGGGGTCTCACAGGGACTGGTCCCGGGGCGGGCCGTACACAGGGGTGTGTAAGGGGGCATAAACATGAGGACGGGGTCTCACAGGGACTGGTCCCGGGGCGGGCCGTACACAGAGGTGTGTAAGGGGGCATAAACATGAGGACGGGGTCTCACAGGGACTGGTCCCGGGGCGGGCCGTACACGGGGGTGTGTAAGGGGGCATAAACATGAGGACGGGGTCTCACAGGGACTGGTCCTGGGGCGGGCCGTACACGGGGGTGTGTAAGGGGGCGCACTGTGCGGGCGAGTCTGGGCATCAGCAGAAAATCATCTCTGATTTGGGTCATATTTATTTCTATTGTCAGGAACATTTAATCTGAAATATACTAAACGCTCTAAACGTGCTTTTTCTACTCAGAACTTCAGCCGCTTTAAAAGCTTTTAGATTTGGGTAAAACTGGAGGAAATGTGCTCGGTTAAGGCGGGGGTTAAGGGGTTAGTTTGACTGTAAATACTGAACTTGCACACACTGAACTGTGGGGGCAGTATGGCGCACCCCAGCGTAAAGCCTGCCGGAAACCACCCGAAGAAGAAGAAGGACAAACTCAGCAGAAGAAGAAGTGTGTGGATGTCTGCGCTTTAGCACTTCCTAAACAGTTTCAACACCGCCGCCCCGTCCCGAGTCCAGGCAGACCGTCAGTCCCAGAGTGTCAGCCATGTCCCGGCGGCCTGACAGCTTCGACGGGCTCCACGGGCTGGGCTCCAGGCTGCCCCCGGACCCCCTGCTGCAGTACCGGGTCACCACCCCGCCGGACATCCCGGGCAGCCGCAACCTGCACCGCAGCCCGCAGTACGACGACCCCGAGGCCGAGGCCTTCAGAGGAGCAGCCGCCTGGGACGCACCGCAGCCCGGCCTCCCTCCCGCAGGTGAGTCGGTGTGTGCGGGGCTCCATACGTGTTTGGCATTTCGTCCGAATGCTTTAAATGACACAATAATAAAGTGAAACACGCTCTTTATCAGCCTCGTGTTTACAGCTTTGCATTTGATTCAGAAGAAAAGCCTTTATTGAAACAGATGCTCACGTTATATGTTCAGTCTCTCTGGAAAGCATCCCCGATTTGGACGAAATGCCAAGACTTTATCGAGTCCTCTGTGCGGCTAACGAAGCTAACGGGAAGCTAGCCGGATGCTAACGCGCTTTGCCCCTTTGTCAAGGGCGTTTATCGGTAACTTCAGGGACAGTGATGGGACATAGTGGAGCTGGGGACGGGCCGGGACTGTGGACACACTACCCGCTCCTGACACGCCTCCGCCGGCTGTCAGTGCCTCCGGAGAGTCGATGTAGCCTGTCGCGGCTAACGTGAGGCTAACGCGAGGCTAACGGCTAACAACAAGAGCGTCGTAGCTCTGAATGGCGGATAGTGACGGGCTGATGCGGATATATCTGTGCTGTTTACACGAGTATGTGTAGTTTTAAGGCTGTGAGTGTCTGGGTTCGGCTCTGAGCCCCGGGGGGAGGTCGGTGCAGTGACAGCCGGGTGAGGGGCTCCTGAAGCGGGGTTAACTGAGGACACTGGCCGCTCTGTGCAGTGGCTCCAGCCCCACAATAATAAACAGTTGCAGAGCTTTGTGATATTGCATTTAATCAATAACTACCAAATATGCAAATGTAATTATTGAGGTACATTTTAGGAGGTTTTCTTAACTATTTGCCTCTAAAATATTCTGGAAAATAAGATTTAAAAGAAGTTGGGAGGTGCTGTTTAAAAAGCAACCAAAAACCTTGTACCACAAACAATTATTTTTTTACTTTCTATGTTTTATTGCATTTGTGTTACTGTTTTGTGGATTTTCGTGTTGCTTTTTCACTGCTCTGTGGTCGTGTTTTTGTGGCTTTCTTCACCTTTGTTGCATTTTCATCTTCGTTTTCAGCTCCATTTTGATGCTTTTTTCTAGAAGCTTTTAAATCTGGGTGAAGCCGAACTGGAGAAAATGTGCTCAGTTCAAATGGGGGTTAATTAATTAATGGGAATTAATAGGAAGAAGTCTTTAATTGGATCCCATTAGGATTGATCTGTTTGTCTGCTCCAGCTCATGAGCAGATAATCAGCCGCTTCAGCGCAAATGCAGATGTTTCCTTAAAGCAAAGCTGTAACTTACTAACACTTTAGTCATTATTACAGATGGGAGAGCCATGGTCTGAGCCAGGACTAAACCAGGACTGACAGAAAACGGGACTAAACCAGGACTGAATAAGAAACTCGAGCTCTTAGACAAAGAGAAAAGCAGTGACAACACGACTCATCAGTTGTATCTGCGCTTTAGCCCAGAGGCCGCGTGGTCCAGGACAAAGACGGGGAAACACTTGGACTTTAGCGTTTATTGAACCTCCTGTAAGTCCCGTCTCAGTTGCCGTTTGTTGTTGTGTTTCAGAGCAGCTGAATCGTTTCGCCGGCTTCGGGATCGGACTCGTCAGGTGAGGATTATCGTTTCTGTAGTTTAATAAACGACTCTCCAGGATCTGTGACTGTGCATTATTATTTCCCCTAAATGACTTTGAGGCGCTGCAGCTGCACTGACACTAGACAACACATACTTTAGTATCGGTGTCGTAGAAACAAATGTGTTAAAGTCCTGGTACTGACGGTGTGAAGCTCTAAGAACCTGGAGCCTCTGTAGTAATGACAGTTTGTGCTCAGTTTGTTCACAGAGAACGTTCTGGCCCATCCCTGCATCGTGTTCAGGAGGCAGTGCCAGGTCAGTGTGAATGACCTCAGCCCATCTCTCTGATTGGCTAGTGTGTGTGTGAACTGCTCTCTGATTGGCCGTCTCCCGCAGGTGAATGTCCACGCTCGCTGTCTTCACCTGAGCCCCTTCAGCGCCGTGTCTGTGATGTACAGCATCAGCAAAGCCCAGGTAAGAACCACTAACCCTCCCCATCACTCAGGAGGCCACACCGCCTTTGCCCTGCCCGATCCCGTCAGACTGTGGAGCAGGGAAGGGCCTGGTCAGTACTGGGATGGGAGACCGCGTGGTAACACCAGGAAGCCTGGTGAATGTAGGGAGTGAGTGAGTGAGTGGTGGTCGGAGGGGCCGAGCTTCCGTCAGTTAACGCCGGCCCAACACCAACAGGGCGTGTGGTCCCTGTGGAAGGGCATGTTGTTAATCATCATTAATTACATGATAATTATTGGTAATTAATGATGTTTGTGGTGATGTTTCAGGGCATGTTGTTAATCATTAATTACATGATAATTATTGGTAATTAATGATGTTTGTGGTGATGTTTCAGGGCGTGCGGTCTCTGTGGAAGGGCATGTTGTTAATCATCATTAATTACATGATAATTATTAGTAATTAATCATGTTTGTGGTGATGTTTCAGGGCGTGCGGTCTCTGTGGAAGGGCATGGGCAGCACCTTCATCGTTCACGGCGTGACTCTGGGCGCAGAGGGCATCATCAGCGAGTTCACCCCGCTACCACGGTAACCGCACACTCCCGTCACCACGGTAACCGCACACTCCCGTCACCACGGTAACCGCACACTCCCGTCACCACGGTAACCGCACACCCCTGTGAGACCCGGTTTTGACCCGACTTCACTCGAATGTGATAACAATGCTCATGTTCCTCCATGACAGTCTGTAAAGAAATGTTTGTTTCAGGGAACTCTCTCATCGCTGGAGCTGGAAGCAGCTGGGCGGACACCTGCTGCTCAAAGGGTGAGTCTTATTCTGACAGGACCGCTGTTATTCTGACAGGACCGCTCTTATTCTGACAGGACCGCTCTTATTCTGACAGGACCGCTCTTATTCTGACAGGACCGCTCTTATCCTGTCAGGACCGCTCTTATTCTGACAGGACCGCTCTTATTCTGACAGGACCGCTGTTATTCTGACAGGACCGCTGTTATTCTGACAGGACCGCTGTTATTCTGACAGGACCGCTCTTATTCTGTCAGGACCGCTGTTATTCTGACAGGACCGCTCTTATTGTGACAGGACCGCTCTTATTGTGACAGGACCGCTCTTATTGTGACAGGACCGCTCTTATTCTGTCAGGACCGCTGTTATTGTGACAGGACCGCTCTTATTCTGACAGGACCGCTCTTATTCTGACAGGACCGCTCTTATTGTGACAGGACCGCTCTTATTGTGACAGGACCGCTCTTATTCTGTCAGGACCGCTGTTATTCTGACAGGACCGCTCTTATTGTGACAGGACCGCTCTTATTGTGACAGGACCGCTCTTATTCTGTCAGGACCGCTGTTATCCTGACAGGACCGCTCTTATTCTGACAGGACCGCTCTTATTCTGACAGGACCGCTCTTATTGTGACAGGACCGCTCTTATTGTGACAGGACCGCTCTTATTCTGTCAGGACCGCTGTTATCCTGACAGGACCGCTCTTATTCTGACAGGACCGCTCTTATTGTGACAGGACCGCTCTTATTGTGACAGGACCGCTCTTATTCTGACAGGACCGCTCTTATTGTGACAGGACCGCTCTTATTGTGACAGGACCGCTCTTATTCTGTCAGGACCGCTGTTATCCTGACAGGACCGCTCTTATTGTGACAGGACCGCTCTTATTCTGACAGGACCGCTCTTATTGTGACAGGACCGCTCTTATTGTGACAGGACCGCTCTTATTCTGTCAGGACCGCTGTTATTGTGACAGGACCGCTCTTATTGTGTCAGGACCGCTCTTATTCTGACAGGACCGCTCTTATTGTGACAGGACCGCTCTTATTCTGACAGGACCGCTCTTATTGTGACAGGACCGCTCTTATTGTGACAGGACCGCTGTTATTGTGACAGGACCGCTGTTATTCTGACAAGACCGCTCTTATTGTGACAGGACCGCTCTTATTCTGACAGGACCGCTCTTATTGTGACAGGACCGCTCTTATTCTGTCAGGACCGCTGTTATTGTGACAGGACCGCTCTTATTGTGACAGGACCGCTGTTATTGTGACAGGACCGCTGTTATTCTGACAAGACCGCTCTTATTGTGACAGGACCGCTCTTATTCTGTCAGGACCGCTGTTATTGTGACAGGACCGCTCTTATTGTGACAGGACCGCTGTTATTGTGACAGGACCGCTGTTATTCTGACAAGACCGCTCTTATTGTGACAGGACCGCTCTTATTCTGTCAGGACCGCTGTTATCCTGACAGGACCGCTCTTACTGTGACAGGACCGCTGTTATTGTGACAGGACCGCTGTTATCCTGACAAGACCGCTCTTATTGTGACAGGACCGCTCTTATTCTGTCAGGACCGCTGTTATCCTGACAGGACCGCTCTTACTGTGACAGGACCGCTCTTATTGTGACAGGACCGCTGTTATTCTGACAAGACCGCTCTTATTGTGACAGGACCGCTCTTATTCTGTCAGGACCGCTCTTATTCTGTCAGGACCGCTCTTATTCTGTCAGGACCGCTCTTATTCTGTCAGGACCGCTCTTATTCTGTCAGGACCGCTCTTATTCTGTCAGGACCGCTCTTATTCTGTCAGGACCGCTCTTATTCTGTCAGGACCGCTCTTATTCTGTCAGGACCGCTGTTATTGTGACAGGACCGCTCTTATTCTGACAGGACCGCTCTTATTGTGACAGGACCGCTCTTATTCTGACAGGACCGCTCTTATTCTGACAGGACCGCTGTTATTCTGACAGGACCGCTCTTATTCTGACAGGACCGCTCTTATTCTGTCAGGACCGCTCTTATTCTGACAAGACCGCTCTTATTCTGTCAGGACCGCTCTTATTCTGTCAGGACCGCTCTTATTCTGTCAGGACCGCTCTTATTCTGTCAGGACCGCTCTTATTCTGTCAGGACCGCTCTTATTCTGTCAGGACCGCTCTTATTCTGACAGGACCGCTCTTATTCTGACAGGACCGCTCTTATTCTGACAGGACCGCTCTTATTCTGACAGGACCGCTCTTATCCTGACAGGACCGCTGTTATTCTGACAGGACCGCTCTTATTGTGACAGGACCGCTCTTATTCTGACAGGACCGCTCTTATCCTGACAGGACCGCTCTTATTCTGTCAGGACCGCTCTTATTCTGACAGGACCGCTCTTATTCTGTCAGGACCGCTCTTATTCTGACAGGACCGCTCTTATTCTGTCAGGACCGCTCTTATTCTGTCAGGACCGCTCTTATTCTGTCAGGACCGCTCTTATTCTGACAGGACCGCTCTTATTCTGACAGGACCGCTCTTATTCTGACAGGACCGCTCTTATTCTGACAGGACCGCTCTTATCCTGACAGGACCGCTGTTATTCTGACAGGACCGCTCTTATTGTGACAGGACCGCTCTTATTCTGACAGGACCGCTCTTATTGTGACAGGACCGCTGTTATTCTGACAGGACCGCTGTTATTCTGACAGGACCGCTCTTATTGTGACAGGACCGCTCTTATTCTGACAGGACCGCTCTTATCCTGACAGGACCGCTCTTATCCTGACAGGACCGCTCTTATCCTGACAGGACCGCTCTTATTCTGACAGGACCGCTGTTATTGTGACAGGACCGCTGTTATCCTGACAGGACCGCTGTTATTCTGACAGGACCGCTGTTATTGTGACAGGACCGCTCTTATTCTGACAGGACCGCTGTTATTCTGACAGGACCGCTCTTATTCTGACAGGACCGCTGTTATTGTGACAGGACCGCTCTTATCCTGACAGGACCGCTGTTATTCTGACAGGACCGCTGTTATTGTGACAGGACCGCTCTTATTCTGACAGGACCGCTCTTACTCTGACAGGACCGCTCTTATTGTGACAGGACCGCTCTTATTCTGACAGGACCGCTCTTATCCTGACAGGACCGCTCTTATCCTGACAGGACCGCTCTTATTGTGACAGGACCGCTCTTATTCTGACAGGACCGCTCTTATCCTGACAGGACCGCTCTTATTGTGACAGGACCGCTGTTATTCTGACAGGACCGCTGTTATTGTGACAGGACCGCTCTTATTCTGACAGGACCGCTGTTATTCTGACAGGACCGCTCTTATTCTGACAGGACCGCTCTTATTCTGACAGGACCGCTCTTATTCTGACAGGACCGCTCTTATTCTGACAGGACCGCTCTTATTGTGACAGGACCGCTCTTATTCTGACAGGACCGCTCTTATTCTGACAGGACCGCTCTTATTCTGACAGGACCGCTGTTATTCTGTCAGGACCGCTCTTATTCTGACAGGACCGCTCTTATTGTGACAGGACCGCTCTTATTCTGACAGGACCGCTGTTATTCTGACAGGACCGCTGTTATTCTGACAGGACCGCTGTTATTGTGACAGGACCGCTGTTATTGTGACAGGACCGCTGTTATCCTGACAGGACCGCTCTTATTCTGACAGGACCGCTCTTATTGTGACAGGACCGCTCTTATTCTGACAGGACCGCTCTTATTCTGACAGGACCGCTCTTATTCTGACAGGACCGCTGTTATCCTGACAGGACCGCTCTTATTCTGTCAGGACCGCTGTTATTCTGACAGGACCGCTGTTATTCTGACAGGACCGCTCTTATTGTGACAGGACCGCTCTTATTCTGACAGGACCGCTCTTATTCTGACAGGACCGCTCTTATTCTGTCAGGACCGCTCTTACTCTGACAGGACCGCTGTTATTGTGACAGGACCGCTGTTATTGTGACAGGACCGCTGTTATCCTGACAGGACCGCTCTTATTGTGACAGGACCGCTCTTATTCTGTCAGGACCGCTGTTATTCTGACAGGACCGCTCTTATTCTGACAGGACCGCTGTTATTGTGACAGGACCGCTGTTATTGTGACAGGACCGCTCTTATTGTGACAGGACCGCTGTTATTCTGACAGGACCGCTCTTATTCTGACAGGACCGCTCTTATTGTGACAGGACCGCTCTTATTCTGTCAGGACCGCTGTTATTCTGACAGGACCGCTCTTATTCTGACAGGACCGCTGTTATTCTGACAGGACCGCTCTTATTCTGACAGGACCGCTGTTATTCTGACAGGACCGCTCTTATTGTGACAGGACCGCTCTTATTCTGTCAGGACCGCTGTTATTCTGACAGGACCGCTCTTATTCTGACAGGACCGCTGTTATTGTGACAGGACCGCTGTTATTGTGACAGGACCGCTGTTATTGTGACAGGACCGCTCTTATTGTGACAGGACCGCTGTTATTCTGACAGGACCGCTCTTATTGTGACAGGACCGCTCTTATTCTGACAGGACCGCTGTTATTCTGACAGGACCGCTGTTATTCTGACAGGACCGCTGTTATTGTGACAGGACCGCTGTTATTGTGACAGGACCGCTGTTATCCTGACAGGACCGCTCTTATTCTGACAGGACCGCTCTTATTCTGACAGGACCGCTCTTATTCTGACAGGACCGCTGTTATTCTGACAGGACCGCTCTTATTCTGACAGGACCGCTCTTATTCTGACAGGACCGCTCTTATTCTGACAGGACCGCTCTTATTGTGACAGGACCGCTCTTATTCTGTCAGGACCGCTGTTATTCTGACAGGACCGCTCTTATTCTGTCAGGACCGCTCTTACTCTGTCAGGACCGCTCTTATCCTGACAGGACCGCTGTTATCCTGACAGGACCGCTGTTATCCTGACAGGACCGCTCTTATTGTGACAGGACCGCTCTTATTCTGACAGGACCGCTCTTATTCTGACAGGACCGCTCTTATTCTGTCAGGACCGCTCTTACTCTGACAGGACCGCTGTTATCCTGACAGGACCGCTCTTATTCTGACAGGACCGCTCTTATTCTGACAGGACCGCTGTTATTCTGACAGGACCGCTGTTATTCTGACAGGACCGCTCTTACTCTGACAGGACCGCTGTTATCCTGACAGGACCGCTGTTATTCTGACAGGACCGCTCTTATTCTGACAGGACCGCTGTTATTCTGACAGGACCGCTGTTATTCTGACAGGACCGCTGTTATTCTGACAGGACCGCTCTTATTCTGACAGGACCGCTCTTATTCTGACAGGACCGCTGTTATTCTGACAGGACCGCTCTTACTCTGACAGGACCGCTGTTATCCTGACAGGACCGCTGTTATTCTGACAGGACCGCTGTTATCCTGACAGGACCGCTGTTATCCTGACAGGACCGCTGTTATTCTGACAGGACCGCTGTTATCCTGACAGGACCGCTGTTATTCTGACAGGACCGCTCTTATTCTGACAGGACCGCTGTTATTGTGACAGGACCGCTGTTATTGTGACAGGACCGCTCTTATTGTGACAGGACCGCTGTTATTCTGACAGGACCGCTCTTATTCTGACAGGACCGCTCTTATTGTGACAGGACCGCTCTTATTCTGTCAGGACCGCTGTTATTCTGACAGGACCGCTCTTATTCTGACAGGACCGCTGTTATTCTGACAGGACCGCTCTTATTCTGACAGGACCGCTGTTATTCTGACAGGACCGCTCTTATTGTGACAGGACCGCTCTTATTCTGTCAGGACCGCTGTTATTCTGACAGGACCGCTCTTATTCTGACAGGACCGCTGTTATTGTGACAGGACCGCTGTTATTGTGACAGGACCGCTGTTATTGTGACAGGACCGCTCTTATTCTGACAGGACCGCTGTTATTCTGACAGGACCGCTCTTATTGTGACAGGACCGCTCTTATTCTGACAGGACCGCTGTTATTCTGACAGGACCGCTGTTATTCTGACAGGACCGCTGTTATTGTGACAGGACCGCTGTTATTGTGACAGGACCGCTGTTATCCTGACAGGACCGCTCTTATTCTGACAGGACCGCTCTTATTCTGACAGGACCGCTCTTATTCTGACAGGACCGCTGTTATTCTGACAGGACCGCTCTTATTCTGACAGGACCGCTCTTATTCTGACAGGACCGCTCTTATTCTGACAGGACCGCTCTTATTGTGACAGGACCGCTCTTATTCTGTCAGGACCGCTGTTATTCTGACAGGACCGCTCTTATTCTGTCAGGACCGCTCTTACTCTGTCAGGACCGCTCTTATCCTGACAGGACCGCTGTTATCCTGACAGGACCGCTGTTATCCTGACAGGACCGCTCTTATTGTGACAGGACCGCTCTTATTCTGACAGGACCGCTCTTATTCTGACAGGACCGCTCTTATTCTGTCAGGACCGCTCTTACTCTGACAGGACCGCTGTTATCCTGACAGGACCGCTCTTATTCTGACAGGACCGCTCTTATTCTGACAGGACCGCTGTTATTCTGACAGGACCGCTGTTATTCTGACAGGACCGCTCTTACTCTGACAGGACCGCTGTTATCCTGACAGGACCGCTGTTATTCTGACAGGACCGCTCTTATTCTGACAGGACCGCTGTTATTCTGACAGGACCGCTGTTATTCTGACAGGACCGCTGTTATTCTGACAGGACCGCTCTTATTCTGACAGGACCGCTCTTATTCTGACAGGACCGCTGTTATTCTGACAGGACCGCTCTTACTCTGACAGGACCGCTGTTATCCTGACAGGACCGCTGTTATTCTGACAGGACCGCTCTTATTCTGACAGGACCGCTGTTATTCTGACAGGACCGCTCTTATTCTGACAGGACCGCTCTTATCCTGACAGGACCGCTGTTATTCTGACAGGACCGCTGTTATTGTGACAGGACCGCTGTTATTCTGACAGGACCGCTCTTATTCTGACAGGACCGCTGTTATTCTGAAGGGAATAGTGTTTGTGTCGCGCCTCTACATCTGTAAGTTGTTCGTGAGTTGACCGTGTGGTGATCTGAACACCACAACTGCGTTTTCCAACAAAAAAATAAACACAGCGATTTGTGAAACACCAGAAATCGCACGAGCCGTTGTGACCTTGGATTTAATCTTTTCTGCAACAAAATGTAAATAAAGGACAGATATTTTTTTCAAATAAACTAGGTTTTAGTGAAAAGACTCGTTTTTTGTTCAAAGTTCAGTAAATGAGTCGGATTGTAGAAGGTCAGTTCATGGTGGTAGAGTTTGGGGTCTGCAGATGACGTCCCACAGGTTAGACTGACCCGAGGACAGATGTGCCCAGATGAGAACACTTTATTGTGAAAGTCTGATTTCCTGTTGCAGGTTGACGGCGGTCGTGGCGTTGCCGTTTTACTGCGCCAGCCTCATCGACACAGTGCAGGTGAGTCTCTGTCGGTGACACAATCTCCATACCCCAAATCCCCGTAAAGTGCCCCTCGTGCACCGCGGTCCAATCGTTTAACGCACTCTGGCAAACACAACATTACATCACCTCCTTCTCCAGTCACAGCTCAGTCACAGCTCAGTCACAGCTCAGTCACATGTCAGTCACAGCTCAGTCACATGTCAGTCACAGCTCAGTCACAGCTCAGTCACAGCTCAGTCACAGCTCAGTCACAGCTCAGTCACAGCTCAGTCACAGCTCAGTCACAGCTCAGTCACAGCTCAGTCACATGTCAGTCACTGCTCAGTCACAGCTCAGTCACAGCTCAGTCACAGCTCAGTCACAGCTCAGTCACAGCTCAGTCACAGCTCAGTCACAGCTCAGTCACAGCTCAGTCACAGCTCAGTCACAGCTCAGTCACATGTCAGTCACAGCTCAGTCACAGCTCAGTCACATGTCAGTCACATGTCAGTCACAGCTCAGTCACAGCTCAGTCACATGTCAGTCACTGCTCAGTCACTGCTCAGTCACAGCTCAGTCACAGCTCAGTCACAGCTCAGTCACAGCTCAGTCACAGCTCAGTCACAGCTCAGTCACAGCTCAGTCACAGCTCAGTCACAGCTCAGTCACAGCTCAGTCACAGCTCAGTCACAGCTCAGTCACAGCTCAGTCACAGCTCAGTCACAGCTCAGTCACAGCTCAGTCACAGCTCAGTCACATGTCAGTCACAGCTCAGTCACAGCTCAGTCACAGCTCAGTCACAGCTCAGTCACATGTCAGTCACAGCTCAGTCACAGCTCAGTCACAGCTCAGTCACAGCTCAGTCACAGCTCAGTCACAGCTCAGTCACAGCTCAGTCACAGCTCAGTCACAGCTCAGTCACATGTCAGTCACAGCTCAGTCACAGCTCAGTCACAGCTCAGTCACATGTCAGTCACATGTCAGTCACATGTCAGTCACATGTCAGTCACAGCTCAGTCACAGCTCAGTCACAGCTCGGTCACAGCTCAGTCACAGCTCAGTCACAGCTCAGTCACAGCTCAGTCACAGCTCAGTCACAGCTCAGTCACAGCTCAGTCACATGTCAGTCACAGCTCAGTCACAGCTCAGTCACAGCTCAGTCACATGTCAGTCACAGCTCAGTCACATGTCAGTCACAGCTCAGTCACATGTCAGTCACAGCTCAGTCACAGCTCAGTCACAGCTCAGTCACAGCTCAGTCACAGCTCAGTCACAGCTCAGTCACAGCTCAGTCACAGCTCAGTCACAGCTCAGTCACAGCTCAGTCACAGCTCAGTCACAGCTCAGTCACATGTCAGTCACAGCTCAGTCACAGCTCAGTCACAGCTCAGTCACAGCTCAGTCACAGCTCAGTCACAGCTCAGTCACAGCTCAGTCACAGCTCAGTCACAGCTCAGTCACAGCTCAGTCACATGTCAGTCACAGCTCAGTCACAGCTCAGTCACAGCTCAGTCACATGTCAGTCACAGCTCAGTCACATGTCAGTCACAGCTCAGTCACATGTCAGTCACAGCTCAGTCACAGCTCAGTCACAGCTCAGTCACATGTCAGTCACAGCTCAGTCACATGTCAGTCACAGCTCGGTCACAGCTCAGTCACAGCTCAGTCACATGTCAGTCACAGCTCAGTCACATGTCAGTCACAGCTCAGTCACATGTCAGTCACAGCTCAGTCACATGTCAGTCACAGCTCAGTCACATGTCAGTCACAGCTCAGTCACAGCTCGGTCACAGCTCAGTCACAGCTCAGTCACAGCTCAGTCACATGTCAGTCACAGCTCAGTCACAGCTCAGTCACAGCTCAGTCACAGCTCAGTCACAGCTCAGTCACAGCTCAGTCACAGCTCAGTCACATGTCAGTCACAGCTCAGTCACAGCTCAGTCACAGCTCAGTCACAGCTCAGTCACAGCTCAGTCACAGCTCAGTCACAGCTCAGTCACATGTCAGTCACAGCTCAGTCACAGCTCAGTCACAGCTCAGTCACATGTCAGTCACAGCTCAGTCACATGTCAGTCACAGCTCAGTCACATGTCAGTCACAGCTCAGTCACAGCTCAGTCACAGCTCAGTCACAGCTCAGTCACAGCTCAGTCACAGCTCAGTCACAGCTCAGTCACATGTCAGTCACAGCTCAGTCACATGTCAGTCACAGCTCAGTCACAGCTCAGTCACAGCTCAGTCACATGTCAGTCACAGCTCAGTCACATGTCAGTCACAGCTCGGTCACAGCTCAGTCACAGCTCAGTCACATGTCAGTCACAGCTCAGTCACATGTCAGTCACAGCTCAGTCACATGTCAGTCACAGCTCAGTCACATGTCAGTCACAGCTCAGTCACAGCTCAGTCACAGCTCAGTCACAGCTCGGTCACAGCTCAGTCACAGCTCAGTCACAGCTCAGTCACATGTCAGTCACAGCTCAGTCACAGCTCAGTCACAGCTCAGTCACATGTCAGTCACAGCTCAGTCACAGCTCAGTCACATGTCAGTCACAGCTCAGTCACAGCTCAGTCACAGCTCAGTCACAGCTCAGTCACAGCTCAGTCACAGCTCAGTCACAGCTCAGTCACAGCTCAGTCACAGCTCAGTCACAGCTCAGTCACAGCTCAGTCACATGTCAGTCACATGTCAGTCACAGCTCAGTCACAGCTCAGTCACAGCTCAGTCACAGCTCAGTCACAGCTCGGTCACAGCTCGGTCACAGCTCGGTCACAGCTCAGTCACATGTCAGTCACAGCTCAGTCACATGTCAGTCACAGCTCAGTCACAGCTCAGTCACAGCTCAGTCACAGCTCAGTCACATGTCAGTCACATGTCAGTCACAGCTCAGTCACAGCTCAGTCACAGCTCAGTCACAGCTCAGTCACAGCTCGGTCACAGCTCGGTCACAGCTCGGTCACAGCTCAGTCACAGCTCAGTCACAGCTCAGTCACAGCTCAGTCACATGTCAGTCACAGCTCAGTCACAGCTCAGTCACAGCTCAGTCACATGTCAGTCACAGCTCGGTCACATGTCAGTCACAGCTCAGTCACAGCTCAGTCACATGTCAGTCACAGCTCAGTCACAGCTCAGTCACAGCTCAGTCACAGCTCAGTCACATGTCAGTCACAGCTCAGTCACATGTCAGTCACAGCTCAGTCACATGTCAGTCACAGCTCAGTCACAGCTCAGTCACAGCTCAGTCACAGCTCAGTCACATGTCAGTCACAGCTCAGTCACAGCTCAGTCACAGCTCAGTCACATGTCAGTCACAGCTCAGTCACAGCTCAGTCACATGTCAGTCACAGCTCAGTCACAGCTCAGTCACAGCTCAGTCACAGCTCAGTCACAGCTCAGTCACATGTCAGTCACAGCTCAGTCACATGTCAGTCACAGCTCAGTCACATGTCAGTCACAGCTCAGTCACAGCTCAGTCACAGCTCGGTCACATGTCAGTCACAGCTCAGTCACAGCTCAGTTATTAAATGATTGTGATAAATGTTTTTTTGTTTTCCAGAGTGAGATTGTGCGTGACGACTCGGCCTCTCTCCTCGACTGCCTGCGGGAGGCGCTGTCGAGGCTCGTGGGGATCGGAGCTCCTCACAGTCGCCGTCTGCTGCCGCTGACCGCGCTGCTGTTTCCCGCCGCGCTGCACGCCATCCTCAAGTACTGCATCTCCTCCTGCGTCCAGCGGGGGGCGCTGTGGCTGCTGCAGCGGCGGCAGAAGGAAGGTAGTTACCAGGCGAAGATCTTTAATACAACTCGATCTGACGTTTTACCATTGAACAGTTAGGGCTCATTTATCAAGATACAGAAATAACAAGCAGGAAATAAAATGCTGTTGTAGCTGATTTAGCTGAGTTAGGGTTAGGGTTAAACCTCTAACCCTCTGACCGTCTGACCCTCTGACCCTCTAACCCTCTGACCCTCTGACCCTCTGACCCTCTGACCCTCTGACCCTCTGACCCTCTGACCCTCTGACCCTCTGACCGTCTGACCCTCTGACCCTCTGACCCTCTGACCCTCTGACCCTCTGACCCTCTGACCCTCTGACCCTCTGACCCTCTGACCGTGGGTTAGGGTTAGGGTTAACCCTCTGACCGTGTCGTTGCAGACGCCTCGGACCATCTGGACTCGTACTTCCTGGACCTGGCGTCGCAGTGGGCGGGGTCTCTGGTGTCGGACCTGGTGTGTTTGCCGCTGGAGACGGTTCTGCACCGTTTGTCCCTGCAGGGCACCCGTACCATCATCGACCACACGGAGCAGGGCGGGGCTCTGACCGTGCTGCCCGTCAACACGCAGTACGACGGCTTCTCGGACTGTCTTTACTCCATCCGCCACAAGGAGGGCGCGGCCTCGCTGTACCGCGGCCTGGGCGCGCTCACCGTGCAGTACACGCTGCACGCCGCGCTGCTCGCCGTGAGCCGCGCCGCGCTCCGCCTCACCATGGACGGAAAGGCACTGCGGGCCTGAGAGTGCGGAGAGTGAAGAACTCTGTAAACGTGGAGAGAGACGACGGAAACAAACTCTACAGAGCTCTGTAAACGTGGAGCGAGACGACGGGAACAAACTCTACAGAGCTCTGTAAACGTGGAGCGCGACTCCCGCCGCGTTTTTATCTGAGAGGCCGAGAAACCAAATGCACGAGACTCGATTATGACAGAATTTGTAATAAATATAAAGATGCTTTTACTCGACAGAATAAATAAACCTCTTTGTGAAAGTGAAGCGCGAGTCAGGTTTTTCAGCCGCGACCTTTAAAAGTAAAACATGATAATGTGATCGGTCTTTAAAAACTGCCTGAAAAGTTTCATAAAACTAGCAACAGATCTGAGTCAGCGCTGTTGGATTTATCAAAACAAGTCTTTGGTTTTAATTAGGGCTCGGACGAAACACTTGTGTATCACGTCTTCGATGTGAAATATGAAATTTCATTTATTTATTTCAGAAAGAATTGTCATAATTTTAAACAGAAATCTTAGAGACTTTAAATCAAGTCCATAATCAACCGCTAAGTTTCAGATCGATGTCGTGCAGCGTCTCGTCTTAAACGACTGGAGTCTGAGCTGGAGCTCGTGGTGAAGCCGCTGCTCCTCAGTTCATTTGGTTTTGACTGACTGCATTCTGGGTAAAGGAAACCGATCTGTATAAATATGTGACGATTCTTTGACTTCCGTTTAAATCACCGATGTATTTCTGTCCGAAGTCGCTGCTGAGTCGAGCGTCAAACGTGTTTTTCATTTAAATCTGTGAAACACTGAGGACTGTCTGACATGGAGGAAACCACGGCTTCAGCGCCTCCTGGTGTCACAACCGGACACTGCATTTGTGTCACACATTGTCCCGCCTCCAGATGAGTCTGACCAATCAGGGCAAAGACAGAACAGCATCACGTTTGTTCTACTTATGTGTCCACAGGGGGCAGGTGTAGTTCTGTTTGTGTCCACAGGGGGCAGGTGTAGTTCTGTATGTGTCCAGGGGGCAGGTGTAGTGCTGTATGTGTCCACTGGGGGCAGGTGTAGTTCTGTTTGTGTCCACAGGGGGCAGGTGTAGTTCTGTATGTGTCCACTGGGGGCAGGTGTAGTTCTGTATGTGTCCACAGGGGGCAGGTGTAGTGCTGTATGTGTCCACTGGGGGCAGGTGTAGTTCTGTATGTGTCCACTGGGGGCAGGTGTAGTTCTGTATGTGTCCACTGGGGGCAGGTGTAGTTCTGTATGTGTCCACAGGGGGCAGGTGTAGTTCTGTATGTGTCCACAGGGGCAGGTGTAGTTCTGTATGTGTCCACAGGGGCAGGTGTAGTTCTGTATGTGTCCACAGGGGCAGGTGTAGTTCTGTATGTGTCCACAGGGGGCAGGTGTAGTTCTGTATGTGTCCACAGGGGGCAGGTGTATGTGTCCACAGGGGGCAGGTGTAGTTCTGTATGTGTCCACTGGGGGCAGGTGTAGTTCTGTATGTGTCCACTGGGGGCAGGTGTAGTTCTGTACGTGTCCACTGGGGGCAGGTGTAGTTCTGTACGTGTCCACAGGGGGCAGGTGTAGTTCTGTATGTGTCCACAGGGGGCAGGTGTAGTTCTGTATGTGTCCACTGGGGGCAGGTGTAGTTCTGTACGTGTCCACTGGGGGCAGGTGTAGTTCTGTACGTGTCCACAGGGGGCAGGTGTAGTTCTGTATGTGTCCACAGGGGGCAGGTGTATGTGTCCACAGGGGGCAGGTGTAGTTCTGTATGTGTCCACTGGGGGCAGGTGTAGTTCTGTATGTGTCCACAGGGGGCAGGTGTAGTTCTGTATGTGTCCACTGGGGGCAGGTGTAGTTCTGTATGTGTCCACAGGGGGCAGGTGTAGTGCTGTATGTGTCCACAGGGGGCAGGTGTAGTTCTGTATGTGTCCACAGGGGGCAGGTGTAGTTCTGTATGTGTCCACTGGGGGCAGGTGTAGTTCTGTATGTGTCCAGGGGGCAGGTGTAGTTCTGTACGTGTCCACAGGGGGCAGGTGTAGTTCTGTATGTGTCCACTGGGGGCAGGTGTAGTTCTGTATTTGTCCACTGGGGGCAGGTGTAGTTCTGTATGTGTCCACTGGGGGCAGGTGTAGTTCTGTATTTGTCCACTGGGGGCAGGTGTAGTTCTGTATGTGTCCACAGGGGGCAGGTGTAGTTCTGTATGTGTCCACAGGGGGCAGGTGTAGTTCTGTATGTGTCCACAGGGGCAGGTGTAGTTCTGTATGTGTCCACTGGGGGCAGGTGTAGTTCTGTATGTGTCCACAGGGGGCAGGTGTAGTTCTGTATGTGTCCACAGGGGGCAGGTGTAGTTCTGTATGTGTCCACAGGGGCAGGTGTAGTTCTGTATGTGTCCACAGGGGGCAGGTGTAGTTCTGTATGTGTCCACAGGGGGCAGGTGTAGTTCTGTATGTGTCCACAGGGGGCAGGTGTATGTGTCCACAGGGGGCAGGTGTAGTTCTGTATGTGTCCACTGGGGGCAGGTGTAGTTCTGTATGTGTCCACAGGGGGCAGGTGTAGTTCTGTATGTGTCCACTGGGGGCAGGTGTAGTTCTGTATGTGTCCACAGGGGGCAGGTGTAGTTCTGTATGTGTCCACAGGGGGCAGGTGTAGTTCTGTATGTGTCCACAGGGGGCAGGTGTAGTTCTGTATGTGTCCACAGGGGCAGGTGTAGTTCTGTATGTGTCCACTGGGGGCAGGTGTAGTTCTGTATGTGTCCACAGGGGCAGGTGTAGTTCTGTATGTGTCCACTGGGGGCAGGTGTAGTTCTGTATGTGTCCACAGGGGGCAGGTGTAGTTCTGTATGTGTCCACAGGGGGCAGGTGTAGTTCTGTATGTGTCCACAGGGGGCAGGTGTAGTTCTGTATGTGTCCACTGGGGGCAGGTGTAGTTCTGTATGTGTCCACTGGGGGCAGGTGTAGTTCTGTATGTGTCCACAGGGGCAGGTGT
This sequence comes from Gobius niger, assembly GCF_951799975.1. Classification (NCBI taxonomy): domain Eukaryota; kingdom Metazoa; phylum Chordata; class Actinopteri; order Gobiiformes; family Gobiidae; genus Gobius; species Gobius niger. Next base: position 8,896,918 of record NC_136873.1, read on the forward strand.
ATGTGTCCACTGGGGGCAGGTGTAGTTCTGTATGTGTCCACTGGGGGCAGGTGTAGTTCTGTATGTGTCCACTGGGGGCAGGTGTAGTTCTGTACGTGTCCACAGGGGGCAGGTGTATGTGTCCACTGGGGGCAGGTGTAGTTCTGTATGTGTCCACAGGGGGCAGGTGTAGTTCTGTATGTGTCCACAGGGGCAGGTGTAGTTCTGTATGTGTCCACAGGGGGCAGGTGTAGTTCTGTATGTGTCCACAGGGGGCAGGTGTAGTTCTGTATGTGTCCACAGGGGGCAGGTGTAGTTCTGTATGTGTCCACAGGGGGCAGGTGTAGTTCTGTATGTGTCCACAGGGGGCAGGTGTAGTTCTGTATGTGTCCACAGGGGCAGGTGTAGTTCTGTATGTGTCCACCGGGGGCAGGTGTAGTTCTGTATGTGTCCACAGGGGGCAGGTGTAGTTCTGTATGTGTCCACAGGGGGCAGGTGTAGTTCTGTATGTGTCCACTGGGGGCAGGTGTAGTTCTGTATGTGTCCACAGGGGGCAGGTGTAGTTCTGTATGTGTCCACTGGGGGCAGGTGTAGTTCTGTATGTGTCCACAGGGGGCAGGTGTAGTTCTGTATGTGTCCACTGGGGGCAGGTGTAGTTCTGTATGTGTCCACAGGGGGCAGGTGTAGTTCTGTATGTGTCCACTGGGGGCAGGTGTAGTTCTGTATGTGTCCAATAATCTGTGCAGATTATTTGATCAAAGTTTTTTTTTTTTTTTTCGTAAAACGGCACTTTTTCTGTTTGCACTGAATCTGTAAAAATAAAAGTAAGAGATTTATTCTTGTGTTTGTGATGTTTGTGCGAGGCTTCAGTTCGTCACTGGGGGGTTTAAGTCCTTCGCTCAGACGGAGAGACAAACATTAGTTCTGCAGAGCTAATGAGCATGAATTATAGAAGAAACTACTGCTACTATGGCTACTACTACTACTACTATGTCTGCTACTACTACTGCTACTATGGCTGCTACTACTACTACTGCTACTATGGCTGCTGCTACTACTGCTACTATGGCTGCTACTACTACTACTACTATGGCTACTACTGCTACTGCTACTATGGCTGCTACTACTACTACTGCTACTATGACTGCTGCTACTACTGCTACTATGGCTGCTACTACTACTACTACTATGGCTACTACTGCTACTGCTACTATGGCTGCTACTACTACTACTGCTGCTGCTACTACTACTACTACTACTACTGCTACTACAGGTCAGCAGGAAAACATGTGCAGAAAAATGTGGAGTCCATTTTCTCCTGTTCAGCTTTACCCAAATCTAAAAACTCCTGGACTGGAGTTGACAGACTATGGTCCAGAGTGACGCCTCATTTGAAAGCTAAGACCAACAAAACTGATTGTAACTTTCTGTAGTGTTTTGTCTCTTTGTCATCACTCTTTAGTCGTGTTTTTTGTGTTATTGTTGCTCTCCTGGCACTTTGCTGCTGATCTTTTGATGCTTTTTTCAAGCAGCTTTTAGTTTTGGGTAAAGCTGAACTGGAGAAAATGTGCTCGGTTCAGACGGAGGTTAAGAGGTTAAATGGACTTCAGGGAAAGTGTCTGCATGAGCTGGAGTAGAGTGACGTTTCAAATAAGTGAGGACAACCCAAAATGGCCGACACACACACACAGCTGGGTGAACTCTGCTGCTCTGTGATTGGCTGAAGCAGGTCACATGCTTTACAAGAAACCCTGCTCTTCCCTCTGAGCCTCAGACTGCAGACAAACTCTCCTCACATCTGCCTGAGCTGCTTCTGTGAGCGTCTGATCCAGGTGAGGCTTTATTTATTCACTGTGTTTCCATCAGTGCGTCTCGGCCTCGTGCCAGAACACCCACAGCAGAGTGAAGAGGAAGCCCAGTCCTTCCTGTTTGTTAGAAAAGGGTGAAGCAGACCGGAGCCGCCTCAGAATCAGCACATCCACCACAGCAGAGCCCCCACAGTCGTTTTAAGAGACAGCGCCCCCTGCTGACGGTTGAGTCCTTTTAGAGAGCAGCAAACAAGTCAGCTACGTTTAGGAGAAAGATCTACGATCACATTATAGAATAGTAATGACGTGTTAATAAGGTCACACTTCAGTGACATTCACGAGCACTACAGAAGACGAACCACGAGGATCATGGGGGATCATGGGGGTCATGGGGGGTCATGGGGGATCATAATGGGGGATCATAATGGGGGATCAGGATTATGGGGGATCAGGATTATGGGGGATCATGGAGGATCATCATGGAGGATCATCATGGGATCATCATGGAGGATCATCATGGGATCATCATGGAGGATCATAGGGGATCATTAGGGATCATCATGGGGGATCCCCACACCACTCCAACTGTTTGTCCCTCTTCCCTCAGGAAGAAAATCAAAGTGAGCACTTCTCACCTACAGTTCAGTGAGATTATAGTGAACGAGCCACACTAAACACCTCTGAACACCTCTCATGCTGCGATAGCTCTAAAGGTGCGTACACACCAAACACTTTTCTGGCGTCAAAAACGTGGCTAAAGTCCGTAGTTAGACGCTTGTGCTTAACTGAGGTCAGACGCTTGTCTGGCCGTACGTCAGCGTGTGTTCATCGTCAGCCTCGAGGCCCAAACACATTCAGCGCAGATTCAGCCACTGAAATAAGTTTTCTTGTCGCCGCTTTTACTCCTGGTGTTTAGGTAAAGAAACACTGAAGTGTCGTTGTAAAAGTCCCAGAGCTGCTGTAGCTCTGGTTCACAATGAAGCTCCGTGACTTGTTTTCATTTATTTATTTATTTCTTGGCCGGTTTCTGCTGGGGAAAGTTCATTTGAAGCACCTCTGGTTTCACAAACAGTCTTTACCGGATTATCTTCAAACTGTGGCTCATGCCTAAAAATTACACAAAAGTAAATAAAACTGTAGTATGTGCTGTTATTGTGTTCACATACAACAGTAGAGAAATATACTGTACGTTTACTTATGCAAAGTTAGTGGCCTCTTAAAAATTCACAAATGTTCAAGGGATCAAAAATGAGATTAAAGACAGAATAATAACAATAATAATAATAATGGAAACTATTTTTTGGCCCAAATACATTACTCAGAGTGACGTGTCTTTGACAGGCTGATCCCATCACAGGGAAGGCCTGTATGATTATGTTCACAACTCCAGACAATACACATTTGTTGAAAATGGCCTCTGAGTTGCGTCCTTGTCATGGCCACGCCCAGATACATTTCATACATTTAAATGATTTTGGGTCTGGGATATTTGGACTGAAATGTGAGGCTTTCCATTGGAAACTCAGGGATCAGGGGTCAGAAGATCAAGAGGTACGAAGGTTTGAGGTTCGGGCCAAGATGGCCGCCTTCCTGTAGCATTTAGGGCGGTGCGATAATATAATGTTTGACATGTCCTGACGTGGTCTGTCCCTGGCCAGTGTCACCTTTGTACGGTTCACTCTCACCTCAGCCTCACTCTTGTACCTGCCCATTCTTGCCTCACTCTCGCCACAGGGGTGCTTTCCCCACACTTCTCTCCGTAGAGCATCAACAGTGTTAGTGTAAGGTGGAGTCGTTGCAGAGCTGATGCCCTGGGGAGGGAAATGTCCGCTTGTAAAACTATACTTTGACCAAAGCACAAAGAATCAGGAAACTGTTTTCATTCATGTCTTAGAAGCAACAGCGCAGCCTGTGGTCAGGTCTGTAGACGTCTGTGTTAAAGAGAAACAGCGCCATCTGGTGGTTCTTACAGTGACTTGTAATGTGACCTCATGAGGCTCGACGTGCTCAGTCTCGATATGAACTCGATATGAACTCGATACGACGTGGACTGGACTGAGCAGCCATTGTTTGTGAATGAGAGCGTTTTTCAATCGTCCATTTTTGTTGTTTTGTTTTTCTTGTGTGTTATTTCAAAAGCCTGCATGAATGTTCTTCACAAGAGTCGGGGAGACATTCTTCAAAGTTATAATTCTCTGACTCCATCTAACGTTTATGTTGTAATAATTAACCAGACAAACCTATACCAACAGTGTTTAATGTTCTGTTTCTTTCTGCAGCTGAATCCGTGACTGAGACATGGCTGAAGCTCCTGGTGAGTGAATCATAAACAAACAGACTATAAAACATATGGTTTGATACAGAGATATCTGATACATGTAGCATCACATAAAGCATAACTGAGATCATGTTAGTCAGAATATTCATTCATTGTGAATGTTTATTTCGTGGCTCTTAGTGATCATGAACATTTCTGATGGAAAAGGAAACATGTTATATTTCTGCTCATTGGGGATATTATACAAATAAATGGTACAATACGTTGAGATTAAAGTTCAGGAGAGGAAAGTTTATGTGTTGGAATGAGAAGGAGAGGACCATGGGAGTGGGTCTCTCCTGTGGTTCTCCTCGAGGTTTGGGTTTTTGAGTTGTTCCTCTCCGAGAGTCTAAGGACGGCGACGCCCACACGGCTGCTTTATGTTTGCCTGGATGCTTCATTTGCCTGAACTTTACAACTAGTCAAAACATTCAAACACATTATGCAAAGCTGTTTATTTATTTATTACATTAGGAAACTGCAGCACCAAGAGAAAACACACGCACAGTATAAAGGCAACATTATGACAGTGCTGGTTCAGAAGCTCCTTATGAGAGACAGGCCCGGGTAGAACCATGAGGCCGTCCTTCTGTGGACCCACCACCTGCAGGGGGCGCCATAAGGGCTGGTACAATGTGACGACCCGGAAACGGACATGTGGAAGAAGATGGATGGTTCACTCCAGACTCCATTTCTGTTCAGTTTATATTGACATTGAAATGTACATTTGTTTTGAAATCGTAAAATACTGACGACACATAAGATCAGGCTCAAAGTTTAGTTCCATGGATTTTCTACAAATAATGTGACAGAATCTGAACAGAATCAATTCACTGATTGACAAACTGCCATAAAAGGATCTAAATAACAACAATCAAAGAGAAAAACGTATCATCTGTGCAAAAAGATGCACTGAAAATACTGCAGATGGCGCTCTTTCCACGTCAGCGTCTTCTGTTGTTCAGGTGTTGCTAACGACCTGGTGTTTCCTCACAGTGACATTTTCCTATAAAACTGTGATTTTTCCATAAGAAACAAACCCTTCTGTCATGTGTGTTGGAGAATAAACACTGGTGAGAGGATGGATGAAGAACAGGCAGCCGTCTGAGGTCTTCTAGAAGTTTATTTACCATCAGTTCAGGACCCGGAGACATGAACTCCAGACTCGTCCTTCCATTAAAGTCTGTCTAAGCTTCCACAGAACAGATACATACACTCTCCCTATAATATAGTCATTTATTTTTATTCTCCAACAATATTTACAAAGTCGTCTCAATGAAATGTTTGTGTGATTGTGCAGGTGGAAGATGGACTCCTGAAGGTCTGAGGATCGCTCTGGTTGGAAAAACCGGTTCAGGAAAAAGCTCTTCTGGAAACACCATCCTGGGAAGAAAGGAGTTCAAAGCCGAGACAAGTGGGAAATCTGTGACCAAGATCTGCATGAAAGCAGAGTCTGAGGTCGACGGGCGCCGTGTCTTTGTGGTGGACACTCCTGGACTGTTTGACACCTCACTCTCCAATGAGGAAATACTCAGAGAAACGGCTAAATCCATCAGTCTTCTGGCTCCAGGACCTCACGTCTTTCTGATAGTGTTACAAATCGGCCGATTCACTGCAGAAGAACAATGTTCTGTTGAATATATCAAGACAGCGTTTGGAGAGAATTCTGAGAAGTACATCATGGTTCTCTTCACACGTGGAGATGATCTAGAGTACGATGAGAAGTCCATTAAAGATTACATTAAAGATTCTGAGCCTCCTCTGAAGAAGCTGGTCGCCGACTGTGGAAACAGAGTCCATGTGTTTAACAACAGAAACAAAAAGCGCACTCAGGTCAAAAAGCTGCTGCAGAAGATCAACCACATGGTGAAGGAGAACGGAGGAAGCTTCTACACCAACGAGATGTTCCAAGAGGCTGAAGAGGCCATTCAGGAAGAGCAGGAGAGGATAATGAAGGAAAAGGAAGAAGAGATCAGGAGAGAGCAGGAAAAGATAAAGAGGAAATATCAACAGGAAATGGAAACATTTCTGCAAATGGAAAAACAAAGACAAGAGAAGGAGAAAAGAGAAATGGAGGAGCAGATGAAGAAAGAGCAGGAGCTGTGGAAGAGAAAACAGATGGAGGAGGACAGAAAACAGAGGGAGAAGGAGAGAGAACAGATGGAGAGAAAATACAAGGAAGAGATAGAGCGTAAGCGCGCTGAAGAAGAGGAACGACTAAGACAGACATATGAACAACAGGCCAGAAAAGAAGCTGAAAACGACAACTCATTCTTGAGAGGTGCTTTGCTTATGGCAAGTGGGGGGGCTTTAACCGCAACAGGTATTGCGGTTTTAGCTCGGTCGTCTTTATTAGCTTCAGGTGGGATGGCTATAGAAGTTTCAGTTGGGGGGGCTTTAGCCGCTTCAAGTGGGGGGGCTTTAGCTGCTTCAGGTGGGGGGGCTTTAGCTGCTTCAGGTGGGGGGGCTTTAGCCACTTCGGCTTTAGCCACTTCAGGTGGGGGGGCTTTAGCCGCTTCAGGTGGGGGGGCTGTAGCTGCTTCAGGTGGGGGGGCTTTAGCTGCTTCAGGTGGGGGGGCTTTAGCCACTTCGGCTTTAGCCACTTCAGGTGGGGGGGCTGTAGCCGCTTCAAGTGGGGGGGCTTTAGCCGCTTCAGGTGGGGTGTCTGTAGCCGTTACAGGTGGGGCGGTTTTAGTCGTTGCAGGTGTAGTCGTTTTGACTTTAGGCATTGTTTACCTTTTCCGTAAAAATGGACAAAGTAAAGAGTCAAACTGAACAGAAAGCGTGACATCAAAGCATCTTAATGAGCCGTGATAATCATGAACTTCGTAGCGTTTATTGTGTCTACTTGTGTTCTAGTATCACTTTTTAGGTTGATTTTGTCAGACACTAAGGTTAGAGATGTTAAAGATCTTTTACCTTTACATGTTTCAGCGCCATCTGCAGGCCGTCATCAGAAGTATCACCGGCGTGCGGTGACGTGTCACTGATCAGCTGTTCTTACTTCCGAAGCGTGGCCAGTCTGACGGTCCCAACAGGTCCGACAGACTGGCCACGCACCCTGCCACCAGGGGGCGTGGCCAGTCTGATGGTCCCAACAGTCTGTGGGACCGTCAGACTGGCCACGCCTCGGAAGTAAGAACAGCTGATCAGTGACACGTCACCGCACGCCGGTGATACTTCTGATGACGGCCTGCAGATGGCGGCTGAAACATGTAAAGGTAAAAGATCTTTAACATCTCTAACCTTAGTGTCTGACAAAATCAACCTAAAAAGTGATACCGTGATAATCATGTTTCTGCTTCTGTTAATGAATCCAAACAGATGAGACCAGGCTGACTTTGTTCCTATAAAATGATAAAAGTCATTTAATCGTATATTGAAAGTTAAGTCCGTCTGTGAGGAGCTTCTCTTTTCTCCCACTGGGTTTATGACGTTTACAAACTGTTCCAGGTGATTTGGAAACCCCATTATTTGCTCTCCAGGATCAGATAATCCGTCTGACTTTTATGTTCAACATTGGATTGGATCACCCTGATCCAGATACACAGGTTTAAAGATGACCAAGTCCACATCTCCAGTGTTCTAAAGGGACATGTCACAATGTAAAACCCACCTTTTTACAAAAGCTTATTTTAACAGCTAATGCTTTGTGTTTTTAGTCCTGTCTTTTAATATATGTTGTGTTGTATTTTATAATGTTTTGTTTTTAACTATGCTGTCCACTGTAGCACTTTGAGATTTGGTGTCAAATGTAAAGTGCATTATAAATAAAATTTATTATTATTATTATTATTATGTAAACAACTGCAGCAGAAGAGCCGACATGGGGGACTGTAAGTGTTTCATTTGAACTGGACGTCTGTTAGAAACAGGTTCATCTCTGACCATGTTTTGTTTAAATGAATCTACAGTGATGAATGACACAAATATTGAATCCTTTCTGTTTGTTTTTCAAATCTGTTTATCTGTGTTTATTTCATGATAATTTTATTTGTACTTTACTGAAAGCCTTCATGAGCCTGTGTTTACTTTATCTACTTCATCACTGTCACAGTGGAACAGATCAAGTGCAAAATATCAATAAAAGTGTTTACATGAATTGATTATTTGATAAATTGTATAAAAACGTTTTTCTACATTTTCTTCCTGAAAACCTGTTGGATCAAAGTTTTCCAGATCCGCCTGAAATGTTTGACACAAAGTGAAGGTTTGATCCAGATTAAAACGAGGACTGGATCACAGACCTGAGAACAACTGGCCCCACAGCAGGGTTGCCAGGTCCGTGGTTTTTTGCCTTGCTGTAATCAATGTTGACTTGATCAAAATCACTATTTCGAAGGCAAATCCAAGGCTCTGTGAGCTGCTTTTCAATAAGGGGGGGAAATAGGGGCGGTTTCTCATCATCGCAGGAGCTCATGGGCTCTGTTAACTCGTAAACAATATTGAAGATTCCAGCCGCGCCGTATGTCCGCGGGTTTTCCGCGGTTTTCAGATATTTTTGGGCGGGTTTGGCTGCCCAGACCTGGCAACCCTGTCCCACAGGATCTACACTTGATCTAAGATGATCTGACTGGGGTTTGGTTATCGGATTGGATCAGATCATGAAAATGGACCCAAATCTAAAAGCTTCTCACAGCCAATAGGCCAGAGTAACGCCTCATTTGAAAGCTAAGACCTACAAAACTGATCTGAACGAGTCTGTTTCCTGCACTGCTGCCGTGTTTTTGTCACATTTTTTAAGCATTTTTGTGTTTTTAAGATTTGGGTAAAGCCAAACTGTACTAAATGTGCTCTGTTCCTCTGGCTGATGGACTGAGCCTGATGTGAGAGATTTTGTAAAAACTGTTCATGAAAAATATGTGTAAAATTTCTGAAAAAAATAAAATGAATCTGAAATCGTTGCAAAAAGTGAAAACAAAGAGAGTTTAGTTCTTTGAGCATTTTGAGTCTTTTCTCTTGAGTTTAAATAAAGGAACAGAATAAACTGGGGGGAAATGGGTAAGATTAGGGAGAAAAAATAAGGAATAGCTTAAAAAAATGTAATGTGTAATGTTTGTTTTTCTTTACAAACGTCTCTCCTCCTCTGAGCTCAGACCAGTAAGTCTGTGTGAACAAGTTATATACGGCATGATTAAAGAGTTATATATAGGAAGTAAACTCTCTTGGGTTAAAATATATCTAGATTTATATAATATCGCTATTGCTTTTGATGATTTCATTATGATGTTATTAATGTGTGACTTCCAGTGTAGATCATGATCAACAATGGGCTATATGCACAGTTTCCCCACGTGGCGTCTTCCTGGACAGTCAGCCAGACGCAGCACTTCCTGTCGCTGGTCGTTTACGTTCACAATTAGCAGATTCCCACACAAAAATAGAGATAGCTCAGGATCTGGTTAAGGACAACGAGTTACTGATGGACAGTCACAGCAACGTATTACAAACATCATGTTCGCTGTGAATCCAGCACCCAAAGGAAACGCCAGCTGTCGTAAGGTAGGAGCTTTTATCTTAGAGCTAAAGGCTAGTGTTGAAAAATGATAATATAACATGTAAACAAGTAAATATTATTTAAACTACTAACAGGACGATTCTTTTTTGCGCTGGCTCGTTCCAAACGCCTCGCTAGTTTTATTTTTTATTTTGTGTTAGCCGCGTTAGCTTCAAGACAAAAACATCCACCGTTATGAACACGGAGTTTCCTCCAGTGAAGTCGTTACGTCTCACGTAATATTTTTTAACCTGCTTCAGCCACATCCGAACTTTTACTCGCTGTCCTTCACCAAATCTTAAGCCATTGCTTCATTTCTGTGGGACCTGCTAATTTTTAATGGGAAGAGATGACAGACAGGAAGGACAGCCTCTGGCTGACTGTCCAGGCGGAAATCACGTGGGGTCACTGTGCATATAGCCCATAACTCCAGGAAATGTGTTAAATAAAGAATAAAATGGCGGCGGAAGTGACGCTCCGGCTCTTACTCTGAAGGCTCCGCTCCGGAAGTGAAAGACTCTAAGATGGCGGCGGCTCGGCGGAGGCTCGACGCTCGCGTCTCCGCCGCGGCTCCCGTTTCCCGCCGTTAAAGCCGCGCTCCCGCTGCGTGCACGAGGGGCGAATGGTGCGAGTGAACCGGAGCGCGCTGCTGTACGTGCTCGCGCTCGGCAGCTGCGCGTTCCTGCTGTTCCAGGTGTACTACTACCGGAAGTACGTCACGAAGGTGGGTAAACAGCGCGTTTCTTTAATATTGTGTTTATCCTCGAGGACAGAATCAGGAGGTTAGAGGCAGACAGGGTTTAAAACATGACCCTGCAGGGAGGTTTTACCCAAATCTAAAAGCTTTATGGACCTGAGAGTTTACAGCCTATGGGCCAGTGTAACACCGCATTTGAAAGCTAAGACCTACAAAACTCATCTTTACGTTTTATTGCCTTTTTGGACACTTTTTCTGTCATGTTTACGTCCGTTTTTTTATGATGTGATTGTTGCTTTTTGTTGTTTTTTGTTGCGTTTTCATCCTTGTTTTCGTCTGCATTTACCAGAAGCTCTTAGATTTGGGTAAAGCTGAACTGTAGAAGATGTGCGTGGTTAAAGCGGAGGGTTAGAGGATTATGTCGTCAGTTTGTGAATAAAGATGAGGAGAAACATTTGTACGTTTCTACGTTTCTCTCTTGAATCTCTGATTAAATTAATAAATTTTGTTTTCTTCCTGTTTCAGTCCGGGCCCCGCCCCCTGAGCCCTGACAGCCAATGGGTGAGTGACGTGTGTGAGTCTTATAACAATCCGGGGAAGGGCATCTGAGTTAGACTGGGCTGGTTTAACATCAGGGGTTAATGCAGAAACACTGATTTAAAGTACCTGTTATTCCTCTTTAGGAGCTATGAGGACCTTCTATAGTAACTGTTATTCCTCTGTAGGAGCTGTGAGGACCTTCTATAGTAACTGTTATTCCTCTGTAGGAGCTGTGAGGACCTTCTATAGTAACTGTTATTCCTCTGTAGGAGCTGTGAGGACCTTCTATAGTAACTGTTATTCCTCTGTAGGAGCTGTGAGGACCTTCTATAGTAACTGTTTTTCCTCTGTAGGAGCTGTGAGGACCTTCTATAGTAACTTATTCCTCTGTAGGAGCTGTGAGGACCTTCTATAGTAACTGTTATTCCTCTTTAGGAGCTGTGAGGACCTTCTATAGTAACTGTTTTTCCTCTTTAGGAGCTGTGAGGACCTTCTATAGTAACTGTTTTTCCTCTTTAGGAGCTGTGAGGACCTTCTATAGTAACTGTTTTTCCTCTTTAGGGAGCTGTGAGGACCTTCTATAGTAACTGTTATTCCTCTGTAGGAGCTGTGAGGACCTTCTATAGTAACTGTTATTCCCCTGTAGGAGCTGTGAGGACCTTCTATAGTAACTGTTATTCCTCTTTAGGAGCTGTGAGGACCTTCTATAGTAACTGTTTTTCCTCTTTAGGAGCTGTGAGGACCTTCTATAGTAACTGTTATTCCTCTTTAGGAGCTGTGAGGACCTTCTATAGTAACTGTTATTCCTCTGTAGGAGCTGTGAGGACCTTCTATAGTAACTGTTATTCCTCTTTAGGAGCTGTGAGGACCTTCTATAGTAACTGTTATTCCTCTTTAGGAGCTGTGAGGACCTTCTATAGTAACTGTTTTTCCTCTTTAGGAGCTGTGAGGACCTTCTATAGTAACTGTTATTCCTCTTTAGGAGCTGTGAGGACCTTCTATAGTAACTGTTATTCCTCTTTAGGGAGCTGTGAGGACCTTCTATAGTAACTGTTATTCCTCTTTAGGAGCTGTGAGGACCTTCTATAGTAACTGTTTTTCCTCTTTAGGAGCTGTGAGGACCTTCTATAGCAGGGGTCGGCAACCTTTAACACCGAAAGAGCCATTTGATCCGGTTTCCACGGAGAAGAAAACACTGGGAGCCGCAAATACTTTTTGACATCTAATGCTGGGTTTACACATAACGACGACAAGTCACGAATGCCACGAATCCACATCCGTGGCCGAGGATCACGAATGTGGGTGATTCGGGGTAGAGGTTTCACGCGCCGCCGCGAACTGTTGCGACCTGTTACTGCGTGTTACGATTAATGGCACGAATTATTACGCACGGTCACGAATATGCTCCCGCGCTGTTGCGAGCTGCTGCGAGTTATTGGGAATTGTCGCGTTCTGTCAAAAATCTGTCAAGAATTGGCTGAATGTGGAAAGATCGCTGCCGCGCTCACCGGGGTGGAGGCGGAGCAGAGAGATCTCGCTCCGTCGTGCGCCCCTGACTCCTTGGGCTCTCGCCAAATCGGGTTAAACAAAAAGCAAATACACCAGCTCCGGCCTGTCCATATACTGGAGAATAGCAATAGTTTTTCAGTCTATGGGACAGTCACACCAGTTCAACCTCACTCCTGTCAACGTGTAACACGGGCAAACACATCAACAAACGCACGCGCTTCATGTCAGATAAGTCCGTGCAACAGCCGCACAATTTGGGCTGACTTTACTCCACAGAATAAGGATAAAAACACTACACTCACTGTGCACTCGATCTTCTGAGGATCCGTCGAACTCGCTGCTCTTAAACCTCTTTATCCATGATTCTCACTCGTCTGGTCAGTCCTCAGCTCCAGTTGAAAAAACTTTATAATCCACAAACACAGGCCTGTCTTCACCTGCCCCGCGCCCACCGCCGCTTGTTTTACGTGTCTAAGGTTGTAAATAAGCCTTAACTTCTCCATGATGGAGCTGCTGGAACCACGCGCTGTTGTTTTGGTGCGAGCGTGGGAGATGCATTCAGGGACCGCGGGAAAGGCGCTTCTTACTGTCCCTTTTTTCCCCACAAACGCGGGGAAAATCGGGACAAATATATAACAGTGGGGTTCTCCAGCGGGGGGGCAAAAGGGGTGGCAGGGACTGGCTCCCAAACATCAGGAGGAACGACCGCAGGAGGAGGAAAAGGCGGCGTTTTGGCAGGTATACCGGCTTTCACGAGTATGACGTTTATTTTGAGCGACGAAAAACAATAAAATATATTTATTCTAACATGTCAAGATCACAATAATCTTCCAATTTAGAACTAAAATATTAAAGAACTAACACAAATAAAACACACTTTAATTAAATATTTAGGTTTTTGTTTTTTTTGTAATTTATTTTCCCAAGCCACTCAGAGCCGCAGTGTAAGGATGAAAGAGCCGCATGCGGCTCCGGAGCCGCGGGTTGCCGACCCCTGTTCTATAGTAACTGTTTTTCCTCTTTAGGAGCTGTGAGGACCTTCTATAGTAACTGTTATTCCTCTGTAGGAGCTGTGAGGACCTTCTATAGTAACTGTTATTCCTCTTTAGGGAGCTGTGAGGACCTTCCTGTCCGTGGCCCATAGTAGCCGTCTGCCCGTGTTCCTGATCGACGTGGTGGCGCTGAACTCGCTTTCCCAAGATGCACCGGGGCGTCGTCAATGCGACTTCCTGTGCGGCCGACCAATCACAGCCTTCGGCCTGAACGCCCGGCACTGGTCACATGACGTGAGTGCAGCTGCTGCAGTGCCGGCGCCACCACTAGGGGGCGCCAAACCTCTCTATAATAATAATAATACATCAAACATGTACAATAGGGTTCCATCTGGACTGATCTGTTTCCTCAGAGCGGGTTCCTGACGGCGCTGGAGCAGAAGGACTTCAGCTGGACCTTGACCACGGGTAAAACATGTACACTATCTCACTTAAAACATGTACACTATCTCACTTAAAACATGTACACTATCTCACTTAAAACATGTACACTAGGGCTGCTCGATTATTGAAAAAATAATAATCACGATTATTTTTGTCATAATTGAAATCACGATTATTCAAACGATTATTTGTTGCCTTTAAAAAAATCAATCAAAAAAAAAGACAAAAATCCATCAAAAAATTGACAAAAATCCATCAAAAAAAGACAAAAATCCATCAAAAAAATGACAAAAATCCATCAATAAAGGGACAAAAATCCAGCAAAAAAGTGACAAAAATTCATCAAAAAATGACAAAAATCCAGCAAAAAAGTGACAAAAATTCATCAAAAAATGACAAAAATCCAGCAAAAAAGTGACAGAAATCCATAAAAAAAAAGACAAAAATCCAGCAGAAAAATGTCAAAAATCCATCAAAAAAGTGACAAAAATCCATCAAAAAAGTGACAAAAATCCATCAAAAAAAGACAAAAATCCATCAAAAAAAAAAGACAAAAATCCATCAAAAAAAAGACAAAAATCCATCAAAAAAGTGACAAAAATCCATCAAAAAAGTGACAAAAATCCATCAAAAAAGTGACAAAAATTCATAAAAAAAAAGACAAAAATCCATCAAAAAAAAATGACAAAAATCCATCAAAAAAAAGACAAAAATCCATCAAAAAAATGACAAAAATCCATCAAAAAAAAGAAAAAAATCCATCAAAAAAAGACAAAAATCCATCAAAAAAGTGACAAAAATCCATAAAAAAAAAGACAAAAATCCATCAAAAAAAAGACAAAAATCCAGCAAAAAAAATGTCAAAAATCCATCAAAAAAAGACAAAAATCCAGCAAAAAAGTGACAAAAATCCATAAAAAAAAAAGACAAAAATCCAGCAAAAAAAAGACAAAAATCCATCAAAAAATTACAAAAATCCATCAAAAAAAAAGACAAAAATACAGCAAAAAAAAGACAAAAATACAGCAAAAAAAAGACAAAAATCCATCAAAAAATGACAAAAATCCAGCAAAAAGTGACAAAAATCCATCAAAAAAAGACAAAAATCCATCAAAAAAGTGACAAAAATCCATCAAAAAAAATGACAAAAATCCATCAAAAAAAATGACAAAAATCCATCAAAAAAAATGACAAAAATCCATCAAAAAAGGGACAAAAATCCAGCAAAAAAGTGACAAAAATTCATCAAAAAAAGACAAAAATCCAGCAAAAAAGTGACAAAAATCCATCAAAAAAAGACAAAAATCCATCAAAAAAATGACAAAAATCCATCAAAAAAGTGACAAAAATCCATCAAAAAAGTGACAAAAAATCATCAAAAAATGACAAAAATCCAGCAAAAAAGTGACAAAAATTCATCAAAAAATGACAAAAATCCAGCTAAAAAGTGACAAAAATTCATCAAAAAAAGACAAAAATCCAGCAAAAAAGTGACAAAAATTCATCAAAAAAGTGACAAAAATCCATCAAAAAAAGACAAAAATCCATCAAAAAAATGACAAAAATCCATCAAAAAAGTGACAAAAATCCAGCAAAAAAGTGACAAAAATCCATCAAAAAAAGACAAAAATCCAGCAAAAAAAGACAAAAATCCAGCAAAAAAGTGACAAAAATCCATCAAAAAAGTGACAAAAATCCATCAAAAAAGTGACAAAAATCCAGCAAAAAAGTGACAAAAATCCATCAAAAAAAGACAAAAATCCATCAAAAAAAGACAAAAATCCATCAAAAAAGTGACAAAAATCCAGCAAAAAAGTGACAAAAATCCATCAAAAAAAGACAAAAATCCAGCAAAAAATGTCAAAAATCCATCAAAAAAAGACAAAAATCCAGCAAAAAAAGACAAAAATCCAGCAAAAAAGTGACAAAAATCCATCAAAAAAGTGACAAAAATCCAGCAAAAAAGTGACAAAAATCCAGCAAAAAAGTGACAAAAATCCATCAAAAAAAGACAAAAATCCATCAAAAAAAGACAAAAATCCATCAAAAAAGTGACAAAAATCCATCAAAAAAGTGACAAAAATCCATCAAAAAAAGACAAAAATCCATCAAAAAAAGACAAAAATCCATCAAAAAAATGACAAAAATCCATCAAAAAAGTGACAAAAATCCAGCAAAAAAGTGACAAAAATCCATCAAAAAAAGACAAAAATCCATCAAAAAAAGACAAAAATCCATCAAAAAAATGACAAAAATCCATCAAAAAAGTGACAAAAATCCAGCAAAAAAGTGACAAAAATCCATCAAAAAAAGACAAAAATCCATCAAAAAAAGACAAAAATCCAGCAAAAAATGTCAAAAATCCATCAAAAAAAGACAAAAATCCAGCAAAAAAGTGACAAAAATCCAAAAATTAGGAAAAAAATTGCAAAAAAAATTATAATCGATTTTTTGCGATTATGCTATTTTTGTAATCGTTTACTGTTGTAATCGAAATCGTAATCGAATTTCGATTAATTGCACAGCCCTAATGTACACTATCTAGGGCTGGGGCGATTTCGTAAATAAAATAGTCACGATTGTTTTCCCCAGACCCTCAACACTTCTAAAACATGTACAACATCAGCTAAAACTGCTTCCATTCTCAGGAGAAGACCCACGATTGGTCGGTTTGGACGTGTCAGGTGACCAGGTCCCTCTGCACCTGCTGCTGCGTCACCACGGCAACGTCATCCAGGTGAAACACGTCACACACGTCAGTATTTATGACTGAATAATGGCGTCGAGAGATCGAGCAGTGTGTCCAGGGCCTTATGTTGGGAAATGTTGAACTTTTTGGAGAAATTGGTGAGCGGCTGGAATATGTTTGGGCCTCGAGGATGCCCTGATAGCATTACCTCCGGAGAAAGCTAATGCTACAAGCTAATGCTACAAGCTAATGCTACAAGCTTTGAACAGGCCATACCGCCTTTGCTCTGCCCAATCCCGTCAGATCTTGGAAGCTAAGCAGGGAAGGGCCTGGTCGGTACTTGGATGGGAGACCGTTTGGTAACACCAGGAAGCCTGGGGTGAATGTGGTGTGTGAGTGAGTGGTTGGTGGTGGTCGGAGGGGCCGATGGCGCAGACTGGTTGCCTCGCTTCCGTCAGTCTACCCCAGGGCAGCTGTGGCTACAATAGTAGCTTATCACCACCGAGTATGGAGTGAATGAATAATGACGACAATGTAGCGCTTTGAGAAACTTGTTAATACAGGCTTGTAAAGCGCATTACAAGTGTAAGGCATTATTATTATTATTACAAGCTAATGCTACAAGCTAATGCTACAAGCTAAAGCTCCGATCGCTCACGTGAAAACATGAAATATGCACGAGTAAAGTCATTTAAACCACCATCATTGGGCCGATTGGTTTTCTCCCGGAGCTAGCAAGTTGTTTAGCAGCTAACAGCTAACATCTAACAGCTAGCAGCTAACAGCTAACAGCTAACAGCTAGCTCGCATCGATCCTGTGAAAACAAGCATTATAAGCTAATAACGTCAATAAAGCTGGTACATGAAGCAGCCTTTATGGAGCCGGGCTTGAGCTCGTGTTCTTCGTTCTTACCCTGTTTGTTCCGCAGCTCGTGTTCTTCGTTTATACCTGAGTGTTTGTTCCGCAGCTCGTGTTCTTCGTTTCTACCCTGTTTGTTCCGCAGCTCGTGTTCTTCGTTCTTACCCTGTTTGTTCCGCAGCTCGTGTTCTTCATTTCTACCTGAGTGTTTGTTCCGCAGCTCGTGTTCTTCGTTCTTACCCTGTTTGTTCCGCAGCTCGTGTTCTTCGTTCTTACCCTGTTTGTTCCGCAGCTCGTGTTCTTCGTTCTTACCCTGTTTGTTCTGCAGCTCGTGTTCTTCGTTCTTACCCTGTTTGTTCCGCAGCTCGTGTTCTTCGTTCTTACCCTGTTTGTTCTGCAGCTCGTGTTCTTCGTTCTTACCCTGTTTGTTCTGCAGCTCGTGTTCTTCGTTCTTACCCTGTTTGTTCCGCAGCTCGTGTTCTTCGTTTATACCTGAGTGTTTGTTCCGCAGCTCGTGTTCTTCGTTTCTACCCTGTTTGTTCCGCAGCTCGTGTTCTTCGTTCTTACCCTGTTTGTTCCGCAGCTCGTGTTCTTCATTTCTACCTGAGTGTTTGTTCCGCAGCTCGTGTTCTTCGTTCTTACCCTGTTTGTTCCTCAGCTCGTGTTCTTCGTTCTTACCCTGTTTGTTCCGCAGCTCGTGTTCTTCGTTTCTACCCTGTTTGTTCTGCAGCTCGTGTTCTTCGTTCTTACCCTGTTTGTTCCGCAGCTCGTGTTCTACCCTGAGTGTCTGTTCCGCAGCTCGTGTTCTTCGTGGACCGCGGCGGGGGAGGCAGCGGGTTCCTCTGGCACGGCGCTCTGCGGCTCGGGCCGGACCAGGACCGCAGCTTCCCCTTCGCGCTGATGGACTACGGCCGCCACCAGGGGGCGTATGAACGGCCGCAGGTCGCGCTCTCCGTGATCGACGGTTTGGACGTCCGCGTCCCGCGCAACGTCACCCACTTCCTGTCCCAGCAGAGACACGCCCACTTCCTGGAGTGCGGTTACCGTGACGCCCGGCGCTTCCTGCAGGTGAGTTCGCGGCCTCTCGGCTAACGCTCTGTGACCGCGTCTCCATGGTAACGGTAAATAACCCCGCCCTGTCGCCGGGCAGACGTTCCCGCAGGACTCGGGCCCGGCCGCGCTCGACTTCAGGAGGAAAGTGCGGAACCTGCTCCAGATCTCGGTCCAGACTCTGGGTCAGATCCACGTCCCGTTCTGGATCAGCAGCGGCACGTGTCTGGGTGAGAGCGGCACGCTAACGACATGCTAACGACACGCTAACAGCACGCTAACGACATGCTAACGACAGGCTAACAACGTGCTAACGACATGCTAACAACGCGCTAACGACATGCTAACGACACGCTAACGACATGCTAACGACATGCTAACGACATGCTAACGACATGCTAACGACATGCTAACGACATGCTAGCGACACGCTAACGACACGCTAACGACACGCTAACGACACGCTAACGACACGCTAACGACACGCTAACGACACGCTAACGACACGCTAACGACACGCTAACGACACGCTAACGACACGCTAACGACACGCTAACGACACGCTAACGACACGCCAACGACACGCCAACGACACGCCAACGACACGCCAACGACACGCTAACGACACGCTAACGACACGCTAACGACACGCTAACGACACGCTAACGACACGCTAACGACACGCTAACGACACGCTAACGACATCCTAGCGACACGCTAACGACACGCTAACGACACGCTAACGGCATGCTAACGATATGCTAACGACATGCTAACGACATCCTAGCGACACGCTAACGACACGCTAACGACATGCTAACGACATGCTAATGACACGCTTACGACATGCCAACGACACGCTAACAACACGCTAACGACACGCTAACGGCATGCTAACGATATGCTAACGACTTGCTAACGACACGCTAACGACATGCTAACAACGCGCTAACGACACGCTAACGACATGCTAACAACGCGCTAACGACATGCTAACGACATGCTAACAACGTGCTAACGACACGCCAACGACATGCTAACGATATGCTAACGACACGCTAATGACATGCTAACGATATGCTAACGATATGCTAACGACACGCTAATGACATGCTAACGATATGCTAACGACACGCCAACGACATGCTAACGATATGCTAACGACACGCTAATGACATGCTAACGACACGCTAACGACACGCTAACGGGCTGAGACAGAGGTCTGTTAGTAATAATGCGCCCCCTGCAGGTTGGACTAGTAACTGTAATAATGCGCCCCCTGCAGGTCGGGTTGAGCAGAGGTCTGTTAGTAATAATGCGCCCCCTGCAGGTTGGACTAGTAACTGTAATAATGCGCCCCCTGCAGGTCGGGTTGAGCAGAGGTCTGTTAGTAATAATGCGCCCCCTGCAGGTTGGACTAGTAACTGTAATAATGCGCCCCCTGCAGGTCGGGTTGAGACAGAGGTCTGTTAGTAATAATGCGCCCCCTGCAGGTCGGGTTGAGGCAGAGGTCTGTTAGTAATAATGCGCCCCCTGCAGGTTGGATGCGGCAGTGCGGGGTGATCTCCTACAGCAGAGACGTGGACATCGGGATCTTCATCAGAGACTTCAGACCAGACCTGGTCCAGGCTTTAACCCGAGCCGGACTGAGGCTGAAACACCGCTTTGGGAAGGTCAGAGGTTCAACTCCTTTAAAATCCTTTCACCCCCACAGCAGGTCACAGGTTCAGCTCCTTTACCCCCACAGCGGGTCAGAGGTTCAACTCCTTTAAACTCCTTTCACCCCCACAGCAGGTCACAGGTTCAACTCCTTTAAACTCTCTAATATTCTCTCTGTGGGACGTGTCTCTGTCTCAGGTGGGTCATTGATGTCTCTGTAGGTCAGTGGTTCTCAACCTGGGGGTCGGGACCCCGATGGGGGTCGCGAGACAAATTTGTGGGGTCGCCAGATCATTTAGATAAAATATACACATTTTCGTTAGCAAACAATCTAATGTTTTATTGTAGCATGTGTTTGCTATTATACCAGACGGACATTATTTGTTCGTAGTTTCATGAATTTTATTTCAGCCATTTGTTTTTTTTTACTTTTTGTTTATTGACAAGTCAGGTACATTTTTTGTCACTTTTTTTGTCAAATTTTTCGATTCTTTTTTGTCAAATTCTTATCATTTTTTGTCCGTTTTTTCTCAATTTTTTGTTAAATTTTTGGCACTTTTTTCACATTTTCATCCTTGTTTTGTCTCAGTTTTGTCGCTAAAATCCCCAAAATAAAAAAATTAACCCACCGAAAAAAAAGAAAAGAAAAATTAAAAGACATGGAAAAAAAATAATAATAATAATAGTAATAATAAAAATAATAATAATAAGTAAATAAATAAAATAAAATGCAGTCCTATGAACAACATTATGAGAACTTATATTTAACAATAGCCCGGGTGGGGGGTCACGAACCCCTTTACCTGTTATAATGGGGGTCGCGGCTCCGAAAGGTTGAGAACCACTGCTCTAGGTCATTGATGTCTCTGTAGGTCATTGATGTCTCTGTCTCTGTGGGACGTGTCTCTGTCTCAGGTGGGTCATTGATGTCTCTGTGTCTCTGTCTCAGGTGGGTTAGTGATGTGTCTCTGTCTCTGTGGGACGTGTCTCTGTCTCAGGTGGGGGACAGCCTGGAGTTGTCTTTTGTCTTGGACGACGTGAAGTTGGACATTTTCTTCTTCTACGAGGACGGAGACGTGACGTGGAACGGAGGAACCCAGGCTCGGACGGGACGCAAGTTCAAGTGAGACATAAAGACTTTTCTGACTTTCCCCAGCCCGTATAAACCGTCCTGTCTGCTCTCCTCTCGCCTCTGCCACGTGCTCCTCTGTGTAAACCGTCCTGTCTGCTCTCCTCTCGCCTCAGGTACGTGTTCCCGCGCTTCTCGCTGTGTTGGACGGAGTTCCTGGAGCTGAAGGTGCGAGTGCCGTGTCAGACGCTCGACTACGTCCGCGCCAACTACGGGGACGGCTGGGGCGTTCCCACGGCAACCTGGGACTGGAAGACGTCTCCTAGCAACGTGATGGACAACGGGGTGTGGCCCGCGGACCAGTGGGACGAGCTCATCCAGGTGTTGTGACCAGTGGGAGGAGCTCATCCAGGTGTGACCGATCACGGGCCAGTGGGACGAGCTCATCCAGGTGTTCTGATCCGGGACAGACACTTTTCTTTACACTGAGACTCGGCGCCTGGAGGTTTCACGCCACCACAGTTCTGTACATAAAGAAACACTCTTGTAAATAAATAAATCTGTTTATAAAGAAACTGTGGTCGAAGGTCATTCTTGTGGAAACAGATCAGACTCATTGGTCCGTCAGATCTTCACGTCTCCTCTGTAAATGTCAGGCGTTTGGTCCTGTAAGAAGATGTTTGAGTCCTATCCCTCAATGCTAAAAAGAAAACTACGGAGCCCTGGAAGTGACATCAGACAAAAAAATGTGGGGGTGAAAAAAAAAATATATAGAATTTTTTTTTTTTTATCACATATCCCGGGATAATTATGTAAAAAAAAAATGGTGTAATTTTTTTTTTACATTTTTATGTTTCTACCAATTTTTTTTTTTTTTTTTTTTTCACTCACCAAATTTTTTTTGTCTGATGTCACTTCCAGGGCTCCGTAGTAGAGCTCCACAGCCCCGCCCACCCCCGGTCACGTGTCGGGGTCCGACCCAAAAATTCCATGTACTTTTAGCAATGGAATTTCGAAAAAGTCATTTATTAAGAGTTTAATGGCAGGACGCCGGCTAATCAGCTATGTGCTAACTCACGGAGCACAGAGCTGATTAGCCGTGAGTTAGCGCATAGCTGATTATCCGTGAGTTAGCACATAGCTGATTAGCCGTGAGTTAGCACATAGCTGATTAGCCGTGAGTTAGCACATAGCTGATTAGCCGTGAGTTAGCACATAGCTGATTAGCCATGAGTTAGCACATAGCTGATTATCCGTGAGTTAGCACATGGCTGATTAGCCGTGAGTTAGCACATAGCTGATTAGCCGTGAGTTAGCACATAGCTGATTATCCGTGAGCTAGCACATAGCTGATTAGCCGTGAGTTAGCACATAGCTGATAATCCGTGAGTTAGCACATAGCTGATTAGCCGTGAGTTAGCACATAGCTGATAATCCGTGAGTTAGCACATAGCTGATTAGCCGTGAGTTAGCACATAGCTGATTAGCTGTGAGTTAGCACATAGCTGATTAGCCGTGAGTTAGCACATAGCTGATTAGCCGTGAGTTAGCACATAGCTGATTAGCCGTGAGTTAGCACATAGCTGATTAGCCGTGAGTTAGCACATAGCTGATTAGCCGTGAGTTAGCACAGAGCTGATTAGCCGTGAGTTAGCACATAGCTGATTAGCCGTGAGTTAGCATATAGCTGATTAGCCGTGAGTTAGCACATAGCTGATTATCCGTGAGTTAGCACATAGCTGATTAGCCGTGAGTTAGCACATAGCTGATTATCTGTGAGTTAGCACAGAGCTGATTAGCCGTGAGTTAGCACATAGCTGATTAGCCGTGAGTTAGCACATAGCTGATTAGCCGTGAGTTAGCACATAGCTGATTAGCCGTGAGTTAGCACATAGCTGATTAGCCGTGAGTTAGCACATAGCTGATTAGCCGTGAGTTAGCATATAGCTGATTAGCCGTGAGTTAGCACATAGCTGATTATCCGTGAGTTAGCACATAGCTGATTAGCCGTGAGTTAGCACATAGCTGATTAGCCGTGAGTTAGCACAGAGCTGATTAGCCGTGAGTTAGCACATAGCTGATTAGCCGTGAGTTAGCACAGAGCTGATTAGCCGTGAGTTAGCACATAGCTGATTATCCATGAGTTAGCACATAGCTGATTAGCCGTGAGTTAGCACATAGCTGATTAGCCGTGAGTTAGCACATAGCTGATTAGCCGTGAGTTAGCACATAGCTGATTAGCCGTGAGTTAGCACATAGCTGATTAGCCGTGAGTTAGCACAGAGCTGATTAGCCGTGAGTTAGCACATAGCTGATTAGCCGTGAGTTAGCACATAGCTGATTAGCCGTGAGTTAGCACATAGCTGATTATCTGTGAGTTAGCACATAGCTGATTATCCGTGAGTTAGCACATAGCTGATTAGCCGTTAGTTAGCACATAGCTGATTAGCCGTGAGTTAGCACATAGCTGATTAGCCGTGAGTTAGCACATAGCTGATTAGCCGTGAGTTAGCACATAGCTGATTAGCCGGCTCCGTGATGTTAAACCCCTTAACTCCCACCTGACCTGAGCACATTTTCTGCAGCTTTACCCCAATCCAAAAGCTTCTGGAAAAAAGGTGTGAAAATAGTAACAAAACTGAGACAAAAACAAGGATAAAAATGTGAAAAAAGTGAGAAAATAACCGACAAAAATGGACAAAAATTTGACCAAAAAATGAGAAAAATTTGACCAAAAATTGAGGAAAAAATGGACGAAAAAGTGATAAGAATTTGACCCAAAAAAAACAAATTGATGAAAAAAACAAAATCTGATGATGTGAGGAAAAAGATCAATTTAGTTTTGTAGGTCTTAGCTTTCAAATGAGGCGTTACACTGGCCTACAGGATTTGGGTAAAGCTGAACTGGAGAAAATGCTCTCGGTTCGGACGGGAGTTAAGAGGTTAGCAAACAATGAAAGAGGAAACCCCTAAATTAAAATCATAATTGTGGTCCAAACTCATTCGTACATTTCCTCATATATTTGTAGCATCCAAATTCTGAACAGGGACATGTTTATAGGTCAGGGGTCACTTTCACAAAAATGCTAGAAAACTCGCCTGAAAGTTCATAAAATGGATGTTTTTATTTTATTTGATACACACTGTTCTCCATTAACGCTCAGTTTACAATATACTAAAGGAGGACAAAATATTCAATTTCTAGGAGTAACATCAGGTATAGCTCCTTTAAACTCTTAATAATAATTGGACTAGTTTTCTTGCATTTCTGCTGATCCTGTGAAGTGACCCTGAAATGTGTCCATAAACTCATCCTTGTGGAGAATTGGGATGTTACAGATGTTTGAGGAAAGTGAGGAATGATTATGTTGTGTCTTCCAGGTGTGGGGCCTGTTACAACTTCTCTAAAACAGTGGTTCTCAAATTTGTGGGGTCGCCAGATCATTTAGATAAAATATACACATTTTCGTTAGCAAACAATCTAATGTTTTATTGTAGCGCATGTGTTTGCTATTGTACCAGACGGACATTATTTGTTCGTAGTTTCATGAATTTTATTTCAGCCATTTGTTTTTTTTTAACTTTTTGTTTATTGACAAGTCAGGTACATTTTTTGTCACTTTTTTGTACATTTTTTGTCACTTTTTTTGTCAATTTTTTTGATTTTTTTTGTCAAATTCTTATCACGTTTTGTCAATTTTTTCTCCATTTTTCGTCAAATTTTTCTCACTTTTTTGTCAAATATTTCTCACTTTTTTGTCAAATTTTTGTCATTTTTTCGTCAAATTTTTCTCACTTTTTTGTCAAATTTTTCTCACTTTTTTGTCCATTTTTCTCAATTTTTTGTCAAATTTTTCTCCATTTTTTGTCAAATTTTTCTCCATTTTTTGTCAAATTTTTCTCACTTTTTTGTCAAATTTTTCTCAATTTTTTCTCAATTTTTTCTCAATTTTTTGGCACTTTTTTCACATTTTCATCCTTGTTTTGTCTCAGTTTTGTCGCTAAAATCCCCAAAATAAAAAAATTAACCCCCCGGAAAAAAAAAATAAATAAATTAAAAGACATGGAAAAAAAATAATAATAATAATAAATAGTAATAATAAAAATAATAATAATAAGTAAATAAATAAAATAAAATTTGGTCCTATGAACAACATTATGAGAACTTATATTTCACAATAGCCCGGGTGGGGGGTCACTGTTATAATGGGGGTCACGAAGCGGCTCCGAAAGGTTGAGAACCGCTGCTCTAGAACAAAGTATTTATGAATCATCTGAACTATGTCGCGTCTTCCTGTGGAACAAGTGTGTCAGGAGTTCATCACATTCTCCCCGGAGGTAGAGCGCGCACGTCTCCATAGGGGGCGCTGTGGAGTTTCCAAAGCGATGCACAGATTCAGACACGGGCGCGGATCAGATCGTTACACCGGCTGTGACGCTCTCTCTCCGGGCTGAGAGGGGCGCTGAGAGGGGCTCTGAGAGGGGCTCGCGGGGCTCGGTGTGTCGCTGGGAGCCTGAGGAGCCTCGTGTGGAGCCTGAGGAGCCTGAGGAGCCTCCTGTGGAGCCTGAGGAGCCTGAGGAGCCTCCTGTGGAGCCTGAGGAGCCTGACCATGGCGGCCCTGGAGCTGCTGATGCAGGGCCTGGCGGTGTTCGGCCTCCTACTGTTCCTGGTGCTGTGGCTCATGCACTTCATGTCCATCATCTACGTGTGAGTAAAGACTGAGCTCCACAGGTTTGCTTCTCTGTGGCCCGGTGGTTCTTCTTGTATGTTTTTAATAATAAACATGGAGTAAAGGGATCTGGCTGTGTTAGTGTTGGAAACAGTTTGAATGGATCGGGCCTAAAAGCAGCACATTTGAGGGTTTAAAACATGAAACCAGTTCGAACACGCGCTCCTCTGATCCAGGAAGCCTTGACAGATGTAAACAGAAGCAGAAGGGACAGATGTGGACGAGTTTAAAGTCATCTGTGCGCAGTTTTTGTGTTGACAGGCACAGTCTGTGAATGCTAACGGCTAGCTGCTAACAGGGCAGCGTTTTCTTGTGTTTTTTCTTCACCCTGACACCCGTATTCGCGTTTTTACACCTGGGTCCACACTCTCCGGGCTGTTACGCCGTCAGTACCGCGTTGTTCCCTTTAAAGTCATGAATAAACACGTTACAAACACGGCAGGGGTTGACGAAGGGGCGTTTTCTGCAGTAGCCGCTACGTTAGCATTAGCCGCGGCTAGCAGCTAACGTTAATTCCGACTGTTGTTAAACGTGTAGCGCATAAACATGACGTGATATCTTCACTGTGAGTCCGGCCATGTGCGCCACGCGTGTGTAACCATCGGAAATATATAAAAGATTAGATTCTGAGGATTTATTCGTGGCTTTAATTCTGCCTGCATTAGCCGTTAGCCGTGTTAGCATTGTTAGCACAGCGTTAGCCACTTCCCGGTGAAGCCGCTTCCTCCTGTCAACAAACCCTCGGCTTTGAGGAGCACTTTTAATGAAGAAACGTCGCGTTTTATTGAATTGTTTTGTGTCCGTGAAGGAATGTGGAGCGTTTTGTTTGGCAGACGAGCTCGTTCACGATCACGAGCTTCGTAAATGTCGGGAAACTGACACATAAACTGGAATAAACAGTGTGTCATCTGTAATTATAGTGCAGTCATTACTGTGGCGTTTCTGCTTCTGTTGTTTATCACACAGATCTGATGAAGGACATGTTTTTACTCTAAACGTAGCTTTATCGATGCGGATGTGGCGGTAAAACAGTATTTCCCTGATTCAGAAGGATGTGAATACATGGATCCACATGAAGGCGGCAGCTAGAAACGAGTTAAGCTCTGTTACTTCCGGTTTTCATGGCCTGACAAACTGTAAGGACGTTTGACAGTGTGGGACGGCATCTGCACACCCCTCATTTACAAACTTAAAGGGATATTTCAGGATTCAGACATGTGTATGGTAGGGCTGTGCAATTAATCGAAATTCGATTACGATTTCGATTACAACAGTAAACGATTACAAAATTAGCATAATCGCAAAAAATCGATTATAATTATTCTTTACAATTTTTGTTTTTTTTAATATATATATATTTTTTGTTAATTTTTGGATTTTTGTCGCTTTTTTGATGGATTTTTGTCACTTTTTTGCTGGATTTTTGTCACTTTTTTGAAGGATTTTTGTCACTTTTTTGATGGATTTTTGTCATTTTTTTGATGGATTTTTGTCATTTTTTTATGGATTTTTGTCACTTTTTTTGATGGATTTTTGTCATGTTTTTATGGATTTTTGTCACTTTTTTTGATGGATTTTTGTCTTTTTTTTGATGGATTTTTGTCACTTTTTTGATGGATTTTTGTCACTTTTTTGATGGATTTTTGTCATTTTTTTGATGGATTTTTGTCACTTTTTTGATGGATTTTTGTCATTTTTTTGATGGATTTTTGTCACTTTTTTGAAGGATTTTTGTCATTTTTTTGAAGGATTTTTGTCATTTTTTTTGAAGGATTTTTGTCACTTTTTTGATGGATTTTTGTCACTTTTTTGATGGATTTTTGTCACTTTTTTGATGGATTTTTGTCACTTTTTTGATGGATTTTTGTCATTTTTTTGATGGATTTTTGTCACTTTTTTGATGGATTTTTGTCATTTTTTTGCTGGATTTTTGTCACTTTTTTGAAGGATTTTTGTCATTTTTTTGATGGATTTTTGTCATTTTTTTGAAGGATTTTTGTCATTTTTTTTGAAGGATTTTTGTCACTTTTTTGCTGGATTTTTGTCACTTTTTTGATGGATTTTTGTCACTTTTTTGATGGATTTTTGTCACTTTTTTGATGGATTTTTGTCATTTTTTTGAAGGATTTTTGTCACTTTTTTGATGGATTTTTGTCATTTTTTTGAAGGATTTTTGTCATTTTTTTGAAGGATTTTTGTCATTTTTTTGAAGGATTTTTGTCATTTTTTTGATGGATTTTTGTCATTTTTTGATGGATTTTTGTCACCTTTTTTGATGGATTTTTGTCACTTTTTTGATGGATTTTTGTCACTTTTTTGAACGATTTTTTTCACTTTTTTTGATGGATTTTTGTCTTTTTTTTGATGGATTTTTGTCACTTTTTTGATGGATTTTTGTCACTTTTTTGCTGGATTTTTGTCACTTTTTTGATGGATTTTTGTCACTTTTTTGATGGATTTTTGTCACTTTTTTGCTGGATTTTTGTCACTTTTTTGATGGATTTTTGTCACTTTTTTGATGGATTTTTGTCACTTTTTTGATGGATTTTTGTCACTTTTTTGATGGATTTTTGTCACTTTTTTGATGGATTTTTGTCACTTTTTTGATGGATTTTTGTCACTTTTTTGAAGGATTTTTGTCACTTTTTTGAAGGATTTTTGTCACTTTTTTGAACGATTTTTGTCACTTTTTGATGGATTTTTGTCATTTTTTTTGAAGGATTTTTGTCACTTTTTTTGATGGATTTTTGTCACTTTTTTGATGGATTTTTGTCACTTTTTTTGATGGATTTTTGTCACTTTTTTGATGGATTTTTGTCACTTTTTTGAACGATTTTTGTCACTTTTTGATGGATTTTTGTCATTTTTTTGAACGATTTTTTTCACTTTTTTTGATGGATTTTTGTCTTTTTTTTGATGGATTTTTGTCACTTTTTTGATGGATTTTTGTCACTTTTTTGCTGGATTTTTGTCACTTTTTTGATGGATTTTTGTCACTTTTTTGATGGATTTTTGTCACTTTTTTGCTGGATTTTTGTCACTTTTTTGATGGATTTTTGTCACTTTTTTGATGGATTTTTGTCACTTTTTTGATGGATTTTTGTCACTTTTTTGATGGATTTTTGTCACTGTTTTGTTGGATTTTTGTCACTTTTTTGCTGGATTTTTGTCACTTTTTTGATGGATTTTTGTCACTTTTTTGATGGATTTTTGTCACTTTTTTGATGGATTTTTGTCACTTTTTTGATGGATTTTTGTCACTTTTTTGATGGATTTTTGTCACTTTTTTGATGGATTTTTGTCACTTTTTTGATGGATTTTTGTCACTTTTTTGATGGATTTTTGTCACTTTTTTTGATGGATTTTTGTCACTTTTTTTGATGGATTTTTGTCACTTTTTTGATGGATTTTTGTCACTTTTTTGATGGATTTTTGTCACTTTTTTGATGGATTTTTGTCACTTTTTTGATGGATTTTTGTCACTTTTTTGAAGGATTTTTGTCACTTTTTGATGGATTTTTGTCACTTTTTTGATGGATTTTTGTCACTTTTTTGATGGATTTTTGTCACTTTTTTGATGGATTTTTGTCACTTTTTTGATGGATTTTTGTCATTTTTTTGATGGATTTTTGTCACTTTTTTGATGGATTTTTGTCACTTTTTTGCTGGATTTTTGTCACTTTTTTGATGGATTTTTGTCACTTTTTTGATGGATTTTTGTCACTTTTTTGATGGATTTTTGTCACTTTTTTGATGGATTTTTGTCACTTTTTTGATGGATTTTTGTCACTTTTTTGATGGATTTTTGTCACTTTTTTGATGGATTTTTGTCACTTTTTTGATGGATTTTTGTCACTTTTTTTGATGGATTTTTGTCACTTTTTTTGATGGATTTTTGTCACTTTTTTGATGGATTTTTGTCACTTTTTTGATGGATTTTTGTCACTTTTTTGAAGGATTTTTGTCACTTTTTGATGGATTTTTGTCACTTTTTTGATGGATTTTTGTCACTTTTTTGATGGATTTTTGTCACTTTTTTGATGGATTTTTGTCACTTTTTTGATGGATTTTTGTCATTTTTTTGATGGATTTTTGTCACTTTTTTGATGGATTTTTGTCACTTTTTTGATGGATTTTTGTCATTTTTTTGATGGATTTTTTTCATTTTTTTGATGGATTTTTGTCACTTTTTTGATGGATTTTTGTTATATATCACTGTATCACAATTCATAATAACTACTTTCTTGGCATAATTGAACAATAATGTATCAAATCTCAAGCCACAGTTGTAGATGACATTTTTTTCAATGCCGATTTGAATGTTTTTATGTTTACGAGCATAGTTTCAGGATTCCCAGCATGCATTGCTCTGCACATACATGTTTTCTGAGCACAGTTTGAATGTACTTTTGGTCAAACTAAGGCGCGTCTAGTTGGATATTCGTGTTTGTCTTTGCTAAATAAGAGTCTCTGGTAAAGAATTTTGAGCCGCTTTGATGCTGTTATGTTTTTGAAGAAAGTCAATACGATAATCGATCTTTTACTGACAACCACTCGAGTCGATTCAGCATGACTTTGGTGTCGAGAAAGAGTGGCCACGTCGAGGGGGAACACGACTAATCTCCACAGCCACTTACAACACAATCACAAGGAACTTTGCGCTGTGTATAAAACGCCGCAGACAACTCCGGTAAAGTCACTGAAAGGAAAGGCAAACCCGCAAACAAACATTAGCGACAGTTTGGCTTCTGTCGCTCCTTATGAGAAAACATGGAAGCGACACAAAGCATTAACTGCAGCCATTACGCCATACGTAGGCAAATGCACAGTCTCCGTTAACGTGGTGTGTAAAGAGGCTTTTTAGAAATGCCAAAGGAGTTCGACAGGCGATATCAAGTCGAAGTCGAGTTGCAATTCCGGATTTTTTTAATTTTTTTAATAGATTTTCTCTAGCGATTCCTGCAGACAGCATTTTTAGGTGAAAGAATATAATATCGTCATCGTAATACTAGACACCCATATCGCATATCGCACTAATTTCCAATATCGTGCAGCCACACTATCGGCCTGTTGCACAATGTGGCTACGCTAGTTCCTCTGAGCTGAAGCTGTGGGCGCTAGTACTTCCTGTTCGTGTTCATTTCCATGAAGATGAGCTCAGACCAGTGAGTTCCTGGTAGAAATATTTCCATAGAGGAGACGTTTATGTTTTTGAGGATCAGTGAGTTTGTCTTGAATTTAATTTAACCTCTTAACTCCCGCCTAAACCGAGAGGATCTTTTTTCCTCACGTCATCAGATTTTTTTTCCCATCATTTTTGTCACTTTTTTGTCATTTTTTGGTCACATTTTTTTTGTCACATTTTTTTTGTCAAATTTTTATCACATTTTTATCACATTTTCGTCCCTTTTTTGTCACATTTTTGTCACATTTTTGCCATTTTTTTGTCACATTTTTGTCAAATTTTTGTCACTTTTTTGTCAAATTTTTATCACATTTTTGTCATTTTTTGTCAATTTTTTGTCAATTTCTTGTGACATTTTTATCACATTTTTGTCATTTTTTGATCATGTTGTGACATTTTTGTGACATTTTTGCCACTTTTCCATCATTGTTTTCGTCGAGAAAACGTGCTCGGTTCAGGTGGGAGTTAAGCGGTTAATGCTTTACACAACTTGAAATAGTGCCTTTATATATATTTTTATAGCATGTTAGCCTTTAGCTTCAAGACAAACTCTCAATCCTTCATGATCACAGGCGTCTCTGATCTGAACTTCATGATTTGAACACAGTAAATGATCGTCTACCGGGAACTCACCGCCCACAACATAATCTTTAGAAAATATGATTATTATTCCAGGAAAAGAAAACAGACAGGAAGTCCAGGCGCTCACACCTTCAGGTCAGAGGAGCTAGCATAGCCACACCGTGCAACAAGCCAATTGGGCAACACTCAAGATATGACAGAACCGGAGCTTGGCTTATTTGTTTAGTCACTTTCCATGTAAAACAATGACTTTCTGTGTTCGTCATGTAGTCCTGCACATCTTATAACTGAGAGAACATTTCCTATTTCAGTAATGATGTTGTCCACATGTTTCTCATCTAAAGCAGGGGTGTCCAAACCTTTTCCCCGGGGGTCGTATACTGACATGTATAAGGCATGGCGGGCCACAGATCAGTGGGTAATGCATTCAAACGTCCAACTGCGTGTATTTAAGAGAGGTTTAAACCATTCCACACACTTAGAACCATAACGCCGGCTCAGTCCCACAACAAATGTTCATTTTTGAGGTTTTAACTGCGTGGAATTATTCAAATTGGAGTAAAATGACCATCTCTGGCAATGTGTGGCAATAGAACAAGACGGGCCGCACTTTGGACACCCCTGATCTGAAGTGATACCTAAAAGCTCTACCATAGTAGCACCTGCTGTGAGATTCAACACTGGATTTGTTTTTATTCGGGAGCCAAATATGAGACTTTTTGCATGAATTACACAAAAAAAAAAACATCTGTAGAAATCAGCAACTCTCTGGATAACAAGGAAATGAGGCCCTGAAATATCCCTTTAAGATTTGTGTATTTTACGATATCTAATTCCTGCTGATTTGTCTGGCCATGAACTCAAAACTCAGAGACGTTTTTCTTTTCTAAATTTTTTCACCCTTGATCCCGGTTTTTGATGGATTTTTGTCATTTTTTTGCTGGATTTTTGTCACTTTTTTGATGGATTTTTGTCACTTTTTTGCTGGATTTTTGTCACTTTTTTGAAGGATTTTTGTCACTTTTTTGATTGATTTTTGTCTTTTTTTGATGGATTTTTGTCATTTTTTTGATGGATTTTTGTCTTTTTTTTGATGGATTTTTGTCATTTTTTTGATGGATTTTTGTCACTTTTTTGCTGGATTTTTGTCATTTTTTTGAAGGATTTTTGTCACTTTTTTGATTGATTTTTGTCTTTTTTTGATGGATTTTTGTCATTTTTTTGATGGATTTTTGTCTTTTTTTTGATGGATTTTTGTCATTTTTTTGATGGATTTTTGTCATTTTTTTTGATGGATTTTTGTCATTTTTTTGATGGATTTTTGTCACTTTTTTGATGGATTTTTGTCTTTTTTTTGATGGATTTTTGTCATTTTTTTGATGGATTTTTGTCACTTTTTTGATGGATTTTTGTCACTTTTTTGATGGATTTTTGTCACTTTTTTTGAAGGATTTTTGTCACTTTTTTGATGGATTTTTGTCACTTTTTTGATGGATTTTTGTCATTTTTTTATGGATTTTTGTCATTTTTTTGATGGATTTTTGTCACTTTTTTGATGGATTTTTGTCTTATTTTTTTGAAGGATTTTTGTCATTTTTTTGATGGATTTTTGTTCTTTTTTGCTGGATTTTTGTCACTTTTTTGATGGATTTTTTGGTCTTGGAAAAAAGGTTTAGGTTCTACTTGTATCGAAAGAAGGGAAAATATTCAATTTTTTATGCAGTATCCCCCTGTTTTCCCCCCATTTCTTGACATTAAAGATGAACCTGATATTGTAAATGTGCAGATCTTCCACACATTGTTCTGTTTTCCGACAAAAGTATTGGAAATAATGGATTGTGTAGATGTGGGAAAGAGGCTAAGAAGTGTGGAGAGTATCCTCTGAACTCCTCTGAAAACCTCCTGCAGCTCCACATCGGGGGGAAAGTGGGTGAAATCAGTGAGGTTTAATCACGCGGCGGATGAAGGCGTCACATGATGGTCACACGGCGGCGGTGAATGGCACGGAGCTCGGCGTGACTCCTGAGAAGTCTTAAGATGTCGGGAAAGATCTGCAACCGCGGATTCACCGTCCATTTCTCCACCACAGAAAGCCCTCACTTCCTCTTCAGTCTGGTTCTGTTCCTCATTCTTCAGTGTGATGGTGTAAGACGTGTAACTGCGGCGCTTTCAGGCGAGACGCTGTGGTGAAACGGCGAAAAGATGCAAATTGTGTAAAAAAAGAATGGGGCAAAAATGGGGAAATTATTAACGGAATGGGAAAAATCTAAGTACAGTATCAAAAGACTACCTAATTAAATGATTTTCCCCCCATTTCCACCTATTTTTTGCTCAATGTTTTCCTTTTTTTTGCCACAATTTTTTTCTTTATTACTAGTATTTTCCCTATTTTTGCCCCAACACTGCTTTCCTTAAATTATTCCCATTTTCCCCACATTTCTCGACGTTGGAGATGGACCTGATGTTGTAAATGTGCAGAACTTCCACACATCATTGCTTTGTTTTCTGGTTCTAGACAAATATTTTAGTGTTGGTATCGGAAACCAAGTATCGTTCAGGAATCGGTATCGGAAAAAAAAATGTAACGGTGGATACGCAGCCATAGTTATTAGGGAAGAAATCCTATGTGGTCGTGTGGAGTCTGTGAAGTGTGGAGTCTTATGTGACCTTTGTAGGAGGCTGTTCTGATGTGACCTTTGTAGGAGGCTGAGTTGTCATGTGACCTTTGTAGGAGGCTGACTTGTCATGTGACCTTTGTAGGAGGCTGAGTTGTCATGTGACCTTTGTAGGAGGCTGAGTTGTCATGTGACCTTTGTAGGAGGCTGAGTTGTCATGTGATCTTTGTAGGAGGCTGAGTTGTCATGTGACCTTTGTAGGAGGCTGAGTTGTCATGTGACCTTTGTAGGAGTCTGAGTTGTCGTGTGACCTTTGTAGGAGGCTGAGTTGTCATGTGACCTTTGTAGGAGTCTGAGTTGTCGTGTGACCTTTGTAGGAGTCTGAGTTGTCGTGTGACCTTTGTAGGAGGCTGAGTTGTCATGTGACCTTTGTAGGAGGCTGAGTTGTCGTGTGACCTTTGTAGGAGTCTGAGTTGTCATGTGACCTTTGTAGGAGGCTGAGTTGTCATGTGACCTTTGTAGGAGGCTGAGTTGTCATGTGACCTTTGTAGGAGTCTGAGTTGTCGTGTGACCTTTGTAGGAGGCTGAGTGTTTCTTATGTGACCTTTGTAGGAGGCTGAGTTGTCATGTGACCTTTGTAGGAGGCTGAGTTGTCATGTGACCTTTGTAGGAGGCTGAGTTGTCATGTGACCTTTGTAGGAGTCTGAGTTGTCATGTGACCTTTGTAGGAGTCTGAGTTGTCATGTGACCTTTGTAGGAGGCTGAGTTGTCATGTGACCTTTGTAGGAGTCTGACTTGTCATGTGACCTTTGTAGGAGGCTGAGTTGTCATGTGACCTTTGTAGGAGTCTGACTTGTCATGTGACCTTTGTAGGAGTCTGAGTTGTCATGTGACCTTTGTAGGAGGCTGACTTGTCATGTGACCTTTGTAGGAGGCTGAGTTGTCATGTGACCTTTGTAGGAGGCTGACTTGTCATGTGACCTTTGTAGGAGGCTGAGTTGTCATGTGACCTTTGTAGGAGGCTGAGTTGTTCTTATGTGACCTTTGTAGGAGGCTGAGTTGTCATGTGACCTTTGTAGGAGGCTGAGTTGTCATGTGACCTTTGTAGGAGGCTGAGTTGTCATGTGACCTTTGTAGGAGGCTGAGTTGTCGTGTGACCTTTGTAGGAGTCTGAGTTGTCATGTGACCTTTGTAGGAGGCTGAGTTGTCATGTGACCTTTGTAGCAGTCTGAGTTGTTCTGATGTGACCTTTGTAGCAGTCTGAGTTGTCATGTGACCTTTGTAGCAGTCTGAGTTGTTCTGATGTGACCTTTGTAGCAGTCTGAGTTGTCATGTGACCTTTGTAGGAGGCTGAGTTGTCATGTGACCTTTGTAGGAGGCTGAGTTGTCATGTGACCTTTGTAGGAGGCTGAGTTGTTCTTATGTGACCTTTGTAGGAGTCTGAGTTGTTCTTATGTGACCTTTGTAGGAGGCTGAGTTGTCATGTGACCTTTGTAGGAGGCTGAGTTGTTCTTATGTGACCTTTGTAGGAGGCTGAGTTGTCATGTGACCTTTGTAGGAGGCTGAGTTGTCATGTGACCTTTGTAGGAGTCTGAGTTGTCATGTGATCTTTGTAGGAGTCTGAGTTGTCATGTGACCTTTTTAGGAGTCTGAGTTGTCATGTGACCTTTGTAGGAGTCTGAGTTGTCATGTGACCTTTGTAGGAGGCTGACTTGTTCTCGTGTGACCTTTGTAGGAGTCTGAGTTGTCATGTGACCTTTGTAGGAGTCTGAGTTGTCATGTGACCTTTGTAGGAGGCTGAGTTGTCATGTGACCTTTGTAGGAGGCTGAGTTGTCATGTGACCTTTGTAGCAGTCTGAGTTGTCATATGACCTTTGTAGGAGGCTGTTCTTATGTGACCTTTGTAGGAGGCTGAGTTGTCATGTGACCTTTGTAGGAGGCTGAGTTGTCATGTGACCTTTGTAGGACTCTGAGTTGTCATGTGACCTTTGTAGGAGGCTGTTCTTATGTGACCTTTGTAGGAGGCTGAGTTGTCGTGTGACCTTTGTAGGAGGCTGAGTTGTCATGTGACCTTTGTAGGAGGCTGAGTTGTCATGTGACCTTTGTAGGAGGCTGAGTTGTCATGTGACCTTTGTAGGAGTCTGAGTTGTCATGTGACCTTTGTAGGAGGCTGAGTTGTCATGTGACCTTTGTAGGAGTCTGAGTTGTCGTGTGACCTTTGTAGGAGTCTGAGTTGTCGTGTGACCTTTGTAGGAGTCTGAGTTGTCATGTGACCTTTGTAGGAGGCTGAGTTGTCATGTGACCTTTGTAGGAGGCTGAGTTGTCATGTGACCTTTGTAGGAGTCTGAGTTGTCATGTGACCTTTGTAGGAGTCTGAGTTGTCATGTGACCTTTGTAGGAGTCTGAGTTGTCATGTGACCTTTGTAGGAGGCTGAGTTGTCATGTGACCTTTGTAGGAGGCTGAGTTGTCGTGTGACCTTTGTAGGAGGCTGAGTTGTCATGTGACCTTTGTAGGAGGCTGAACTGTTCTAATGTGACCTTTGTAGGAGTCTGAGTTGTCATGTGACCTTTGTAGGAGTCTGAGTTGTCATGTGACCTTTGTAGGAGTCTGAGTTGTCATGTGACCTTTGTAGGAGGCTGAGTTGTCATGTGACCTTTGTAGGAGTGTGAGTTGTCATGTGACCTTTGTAGGAGGCTGAGTTGTCATGTGACCTTTGTAGGAGGCTGAGTTGTCATGTGACCTTTGTAGGAGTCTGAGTTGTCATGTGACCTTTGTAGGAGGCTGAGTTGTCATGTGACCTTTGTAGGAGTGTGAGTTGTCATGTGACCTTTGTAGGAGGCTGAGTTTTCATGTGACCTTTGTAGGAGGCTGAGTTTTCATGTGACCTTTGTAGGAGGCTGAGTTGTCATGTGACCTTTGTAGGAGGCTGAGTTGTCATGTGACCTTTGTAGGAGGCTGAGTTGTCATGTGACCTTTGTAGGAGGCTGAGTTGTCATGTGACCTTTGTAGGAGGCTGAGTTGTCATGTGACCTTTGTAGGAGGCTGAGTTGTCATGTGACCTTTGTAGGAGGCTGAGTTGTCATGTGACCTTTGTAGGAGGCTGAGTTGTCATGTGACCTTTGTAGGAGGCTGAGTTGTCATGTGACCTTTGTAGGAGGCTGAGTTGTCCTGTGACCTTTGTAGGAGGCTGAGTTGTCGTGTGACCTTTGTAGGAGGCTGAGTTGTCATGTGACCTTTTTAGCAGTCTGAGTTGTCATGTGACCTTTGTAGGAGTCTGAGTTGTCGTGTGACCTTTGTAGGAGGCTGAGTTGTCATGTGACCTTTGTAGCAGTCTGAGTTGTCATGTGACCTTTGTAGCAGTCTGAGTTGTCATGTGACCTTTGTAGGAGTCTGAGTTGTCATGTGACCTTTGTAGGAGTCTGAGTTGTCATGTGACCTTTGTAGGAGGCTGAGTTGTCATCTGACCTTTGTAGGAGGCTGAGTTGTCATGTGACCTTTGTAGGAGTCTGAGTTGTCATGTGACCTTTGTAGGAGGCTGAGTTGTCATGTGACCTTTGTAGGAGTCTGAGTTGTCATGTGACCTTTGTAGGAGGCTGAGTTGTCATGTGACCTTTGTAGGAGGCTGAGTTGTCGTGTGACCTTTGTAGCAGTCTGAGTTGTCATGTGACCTTTGTAGGAGTCTGAGTTGTCATGTGACCTTTTGTAGGAGGCTGAGTTGTCATGTGACCTTTTGTAGGAGGCTGAGTTGTCATGTGACCTTTGTAGGAGTCTGACTTGTCATGTGACCTTTGTAGGAGGCTGAACTGTCATGTGACCTTTGTAGGAGGCTGAACTGTCATGTGACCTTTGTAGGAGGCTGAACTGTCATGTGACCTTTTGTAGGAGTCTGAGTTGTCATGTGACCTTTGTAGGAGTCTGAGTTGTCATGTGACCTTTGTAGCAGTCTGAGTTGTCATGTGACCTTTGTAGGAGTCTGAGTTGTCATGTGACCTTTGTAGGAGGCTGAGTTGTCATGTGACCTTTGTAGGAGGCTGAACTGTCATGTGACCTTTGTAGGAGGCTGAGTTGTCATGTGACCTTTGTAGGAGTCTGACTTGTCATGTGACCTTTGTAGGAGGCTGCACCTGCACCGGAAGCGCTCCGAGGTGAAGCTGCCGTTCGCTCAGTTCAGTGGAGTGTCGCTGCTGAAGCCGCTCAAAGGAGTCGACCCAAACCTCGTGTCCAACCTGGAGACGTTCTTCACTCTGGACTATCCCAAGGTGAGGGGGGAGAGGAGGAGGAGGAGGAGGAGGAGGAGGAGGAGGAGGAGGAGGAGGAGGAGGAGGAGGAGGAGGAGGAGGAGGAGGAGGAGGAGGAGGAGGAGGACAGTATAGCAGTGTATCTCTGAAGGTTCCTCTGGTTACAGTATATAGCAGTATATAGAAGTACATGTCTGAAGGTTCCTCTGGTTACAGTATATAGCAGTATATAGCAGTATATAGCAGTATATAGCAGTATATAGCAGTATATAGTAGTATATAGCAGTATATAGAAGTATATAGCAGTATATAGCAGTATATAGAAGTACCTCTCTGAAGGTTCCTCTGGTTACAGTATATAGCAGTATATAGCAGTATATAGAAGTATATAGAAGTATATAGAAGTACATCTCTGAAGGTTCCTCTGGTTACAGTATATAGCAGTATATAGCAGTATATAGCAGTATATAGCAGTATATAGCAGTATATAGAAGTATATAGAAGTATATAGCAGTATATAGAAGTATATAGAAGTATATAGAAGTATATAGAAGTATATAGAAGTACATCTCTGAAGGTTCCTCTGGTTACAGTATATAGCAGTATATAGCAGTATGTAGCAGTATATAGCAGTATATAGCAGTATATAGCAGTATATAGCAGTATATAGCAGTATATAGCAGTATATAGAAGTATATAGAAGTACCTCTCTGAAGGTTCCTCTGGTTACAGTTCGAGATCCTGCTGTGCGTCCAGGACCAGGACGACCCGGCTGTGGAAGTCTGTAAGAAACTGCTGGGCAAATATCCGGGCGTGGACGCGCGGCTCTTCATCGGTAACTAACGCCTTATTACTTCTTACTAGCGGCTAGCTAACCCCTTATTACTTCTTAGTAACGGCTAACTAACGCCTTATTACTTCTTACTAACGGCTAGCTAACCCCTTATTACTTCTTAGTAACGGCTAATTAATGCCTTATTACTTCTTACTAACGGCTAGCTAACCCCTTATTACTTCTTAGTAACGGCTAATTAATGCCTTATTACTTCTTACTAACGGCTAGCTAACGCCTTATTACTTCTTAGTAACGGCTAACTAACGCCTTATTACTTCTTACTAACGGCTAACTAACGCCTTATTACTTCTTAGTAACGGCTAACTAGCGCCTTATTACTTCTTACTAACGGCTAACTAACGCCTTATTACTCCTTAGTAACGGCTAACTAACGCCTTATTACTTCTTACTAACGGCTAACTAACGCCTTATTACTTCTTACTAACGGCTAACTAACGCCTTATTACTTCTTAGTAACGGCTAACTAGCGCCTTATTACTTCTTAGTAACGGCTAACTAGCGCCTTATTACTTCTTACTAACGGCTAACTAACGCCTTATTACTTCTTACTAACGGCTAACTAACGCCTTATTACTCCTTAGTAACGGCTAACTAACGCCTTATTACTTCTTACTAACGGCTAACTAACGCCTTATTACTTCTTACTAACGGCTAACTAACGCCTTATTACTTCTTACTAACGGCTAACTAACGCCTTATTACTTCTTACTAACGGCTAACTAACGCCTTATTACTTCTTACTAACGGCTAACTAACGCCTTATTACTTCTTAGTAACGGCTAACTAGCGCCTTATTACTTCTTACTAACGGCTAACTAACGCCTTATTACTCCTTAGTAACGGCTAACTAACGCCTTATTACTTCTTACTAACGGCTAACTAACGCCTTATTACTTCTTACTAACGGCTAACTAACGCCTTATTACTTCTTACTAACGGCTAACTAACGCCTTATTACTTCTTACTAACGGCTAACTAACGCCTTATTACTTCTTAGTAACGGCTAACTAGCGCCTTATTACTTCTTACTAACGGCTAACTAACGCCTTATTACTCCTTAGTAACGGCTAATTACCAACGGCTACTTAGCGCCTTATTACTTCTTACTAACGCCTTATTAATTCTTACTAACGGCTAACTAACGCCTTATTACTTCTTACTAGCGCCTTATTACTTCTTACTAACGGCTAACTAACGCCTTATTACTTCTTACTAGCGCCTTATTACTTCTTACTAACGGCTAACTAACGCCTTATTACTTCTTACTAGCGCCTTATTACTTCTTACTAACGGCTAGCTAGTGACTTATTACTTCTTACTAACGGCTAGCTAGTGACTTATTACTTCTTACTAATGGCTAGCTCACGCCTTCTTACTAAAGGCTAACTAACCCCTTATTACTTCTTACTAATGGCTAGCTCATGCCTTCTTACTAAAGGCTAACTAACCCCTTATTACTTCTTACTAACGGCTAGCTAACGCCTTTTTACTTCTTACTAATGGCTAGCTAACGACTTCTTACATTACTAAAGGCTAGCTAGCACCGCTAACTTAAAGGCTGTCTGTGTTCAGGGGGAAAGAAGGTGGGCATCAACCCCAAGATCAACAACCTGATGCCCGGGTACGAGGGCGCCAAATACGGCCTGGTGTGGATCTGCGACAGCGGCATCCGCGGTGAGTCCACGCCCCTTCAGGGTCACTGTGGGGCGTTAATGCCACGCCCCTTCAGGGTCACTGTGGGGCGTTAAAGCCACGCCCCCTCAGGGTCACTGTGGGGCGTTAATGCCACGCCCCTTCAGGGTCACTGTGAGGCGTTAAAGTCACGCCCCTTCAGGGTCACTGTGGGGCGTTAAAGTCACGCCCCCTCAGGGTCACTGTGGGGCGTTAAAGCCACGCCCCTTCAGGGTCACTGTGGGGCGTTAAAGCCACGCCCCTTCAGGGTCACTGTGAGGCGTTAAAGCCACGCCCCTTCAGGGTCACTGTGGGGCGTTAAAGCCACGCCCCTTCAGGGTCACTGTGAGGCGTTAAAGCCACGCCCCTTCAGGGTCACTGTGGGGCGTTAAAGCCACGCCCCTTCAGGGTCACTGTGAGGCGTTAAAGCCACGCCCCCTCAGGGTCACTGTGGGGCGTTAATGCCACGCCCCTTCAGGGTCACTGTGGGGCGTTAATGCCACGCCCCTTCAGGGTCACTGTGGGGAGTTAAAGCCACGCCCCCTCAGTGGCGTTAAAGTCACGCCCCCTCAGGGTCACTGTGGGGCGTTAAAGCCACGCCCCCTCAGGGTCACTGTGGGGCGTTAATGCCACGCCCCTTCAGGGTCACTGTGGGGAGTTAAAGCCACGCCCCTTCAGGGTCACTGAGGGGCGTTAAAGCCACGCCCCTTCAGGGTCACTGTGGGGCCTTAAAGCCACGCCCCTTCAGGGTCACTGTGGGGCGTTAACGCCACGCCCCCTCAGGGTCACTGTGGGGCGTTAAAGCCACGCCCCTTCAGGGTCACTGTGGGGCGTTAAAGCCACGCCCCCTCAGTGCCGTTAAAGTCACGCCCCTTCAGGGTCACTGTGGGGCGTTAACGCCACGCCCCCTCAGGGTCACTGTGGGGCGTTAAAGCCACGCCCCCTCAGGGTCACTGTGGGGCGTTAAAGCCACGCCCCCTCAGTGCCGTTAAAGTCACGCCCCTTCAGGGTCACTGTGGGGCCTTAAAGCCACGCCCCTTCAGGGTCACTGTGGGGCGTTAACGCCACGCCCCCTCAGGGTCACTGTGGGGCGTTAATGCCACGCCCCCTCAGGGTCACTGTGGGGAGTTAAAGCCACGCCCCCTCAGTGGCGTTAAAGTCACGCCCCCTCAGGGTCACTGTGGGGCGTTAAAGCCACGCCCCCTCAGGGTCACTGTGGGGCGTTAAAACCACGCCCCCTCAGGGTCACTGTGGGGCGTTAAAGCCACGCCCCTTCAGGGTCACTGTGGGGCGTTAAAACCACGCCCCTTCAGGGTCACTGTGGGGCCTTAAAGCCACGCCCCTTCAGGGTCACTGTGGGGCGTTAACGCCACGCCCCCTCAGGGTCACTGTGGGGCGTTAACGCCACGCCCCCTCAGGGTCACTGTGGGGAGTTAATGCCACGCCCCTTCAGGGTCACTGTGGGGAGTTAAAGCCACGCCCCCTCAGGGTCACTGTGGGGCGTTAAAGCCACGCCCCCTCAGTGGCGTTAAAGTCACGCCCCCTCAGGGTCACTGTGGGGCGTTAAAGCCACGCCCCTTCAGGGTCACTGTGGGGCGTTAAAGCCACGCCCCCTCAGGGTCACTGTGGGGCGTTAAAGCCACGCCCCCTCAGGGTCACTGTGGGGCGTTAAAGCCACGCCCCTTCAGGGTCACTGTGGGGCCTTAAAGTCACGCCCCCTCAGGGTCACTGTGGGGCGTTAAAGCCACGCCCCCTCAGGGTCACTGTGGGGCGTTAAAGCCACGCCCCCTCAGGGTCACTGTGGGGCGTTAAAGCCACGCCCCTTCAGGGTCACTGTGGGGCGTTAAAGCCACGCCCCTTCAGGGTCACTGTGGGGCGTTAAAGTCACGCCCCCTCAGGGTCACTGTGGGGCGTTAAAGCCACGCCCCTTCAGGGTCACTGTGGGGCGTTAAAGCCACGCCCCTTCAGGGTCACTGTGGGGCGTTAAAGCCACGCCCCCTCAGGGTCACTGTGGGGCGTTAAAGCCACGCCCCTTCAGGGTCACTGTGGGGCGTTAAAGCCACGCCCCTTCAGGGTCACTGTGAGGCGTTAAAGCCACGCCCCCTCAGGGTCACTGTGAGGCGTTAAAGCCACGCCCCCTTCAGGGTCACTGTGGGGCGTTAACGCCACGCCCCTTCAGGGTCACTGTGAGGCGTTAAAGCCACGCCCCTTCAGGGTCACTGTGGGGCGTTAAAGCCACGCCCCTTCAGGGTCACTGTGGGGCGTTAAAGCCACGCCCCCTCAGGGTCACTGTGGGGCGTTAAAGCCACGCCCCCTCAGGGTCACTGTGGGGCGTTAAAGCCACGCCCCTTCAGGGTCACTGTGAGGCGTTAAAGCCACGCCCCCTTCAGGGTCACTGTGGGGCGTTAAAGCCACGCCCCTTCAGGGTCACTGTGAGGCGTTAAAGCCACGCCCCTTCAGGGTCACTGTGAGGCGTTAAAGCCACGCCCCTTCAGGGTCACTGTGGGGCGTTAAAGCCACGCCCCTTCAGGGTCACTGTGGGGCGTTAAAGCCACGCCCCTTCAGGGTCACTGTGAGGCGTTAAAGCCACGCCCCTTCAGGGTCACTGTGAGGCGTTAAAGCCACGCCCCTTCAGGGTCACTGTGAGGCGTTAAAGCCACGCCCCTTCAGGGTCACTGTGGGGCGTTAAAGCCACGCCCCTTCAGGGTCACTGTGGGGCGTTAAAGCCACGCCCCCTCAGGGTCACTGTGGGGCGTTAAAACCACGCCCCTTCAGGGTCACTGTGGGGCGTTAAAGCCCGCCCCTTCAGGGTCACTGTGGGGCGTTAAAGCCCGCCCCTTCAGGGTCACTGTGGGGCGTTAAAGCCACGCCCCCTCAGGGTCACTGTGGGGCGTTAAAGTCACGCCCCCTTCAGGGTCACTGTGGGGCGTTAAAGCCACGCCCCCTCAGGGTCACTGTGGGGCGTTAAAGTCACGCCCCCTTCAGGGTCACTGTGGGGCGTTAAAGCCACGCCCCTTCAGGGTCACTGTGAGGCGTTAAAGCCCGCCCCTTCAGGGTCACTGTGGGGCGTTAAAGCCACGCCCCCTCAGGGTCACTGTGGGGCGTTAAAGTCACGCCCCCTTCAGGGTCACTGTGGGGCGTTAAAGCCACGCCCCCTCAGGGTCACTGTGGGGCGTTAAAGCCACGCCCCCTCAGGGTCACTGTGGGGCGTTAAAGCCACGCCCCTTCATGGTCACTGTGGGGCGTTAACGCCACGCCCCTTCAGGGTCACTGTGGGGCGTTAAAGCCACGCCCCTTCAGGGTCACTGTGGGGCGTTAAAGCCACGCCCCCTCAGGGTCACTGTGGGGCGTTAAAGTCACGCCCCCTCAGGGTCACTGTGGGGCGTTAAAGCCACGCCCCCTCAGGGTCACTGTGGGGCGTTAAAGTCACGCCCCCTTCAGGGTCACTGTGGGGCGTTAAAGCCACGCCCCCTCAGGGTCACTGTGGGGCGTTAAAGCCACGCCCCCTCAGGGTCACTGTGGGGCGTTAAAGCCACGCCCCTTCATGGTCACTGTGGGGCGTTAACGCCACGCCCCTTCAGGGTCACTGTGGGGCGTTAAAGCCACGCCCCTTCAGGGTCACTGTGGGGCGTTAAAGCCACGCCCCCTCAGGGTCACTGTGGGGCGTTAAAGCCACGCCCCTTCAGGGTCACTGTGGGGCGTTAAAGCCACGCCCCCTCAGTGGCGTTAAAGTCACGCCCCCCTC
The DNA here is from genome assembly GCF_951799975.1 of Gobius niger. NCBI lineage: Eukaryota > Metazoa > Chordata > Actinopteri > Gobiiformes > Gobiidae > Gobius > Gobius niger. The sequence continues at coordinate 8,941,650 of NC_136873.1, forward strand.
AGTGGCGTTAAAGTCACGCCCCCTCAGGGTCACTGTGGGGCGTTAAAGCCACGCCCCCTCAGTGGCGTTAAAGTCACGCCCCCCTCAGTGGCGTTAAAGTCACGCCCCCTCAGGGTCACTGTGGGGCGTTAAAGCCACGCCCCCTCAGTGGCGTTAAAGTCACGCCCCCTCAGTGGCGTTAAAGTCACGCCCCCTCAGTGGCGTTAAAGCCACGCCCCCTCAGTGGCGTTAAAGCCACGCCCCCTCAGTGGCGTTAAAGCCACGCCCCCTCAGTGGCGTTAAAGCCACGCCCCCGCAGTGGCGTTAAAGCCACGCCCCCTCAGTGGCGTTAAAGTCACGCCCCCTCAGGGTCACTGTGGGGCGTTAAAGCCACGCCCCCTCAGTGGCGTTAAAGTCCCGCCCCCTCAGTGGCGTTAAAGTCCCGCCCCCTCAGTGGCGTTAAAGTCACGTGACTCTGGTAACGACCCGCGCCTCGTCTCTCCGCAGTGAAACCCGACACTCTCACAGATCTGACCAATCAGATGACGGAGAAGGTGGGGCTGGTCCACGGTCTGCCGTACGTCGCCGACCGCCAGGGCTTCGCCGCCACGCTGGAACAGGTAACGCCACAGACTCATAGCGGTCGTTTAGTAGTGACTGGTTTATCTGGGACAGTCCTGAAGGGGGCGTCGTCCTATTTGACCAACAGAACATTCTCTCGTTTTATTCATTGTTTTTTCTGTCACTTGAGAAATATCGCTAAGTTAAGGCCGATTTTTATCTGATCTTGAGTTGGTGGTTCTCGTTTAGATTATTGTTTCTATACATGCGTTTCCAATGACATCATTCCGGCGGCCATTTTGAATACTGAAGTAGCATTATGCAGGCTAAACTAACTCATCGAAGAGGAAACCTTTCTCTGTGATTTTTGAGTCCGAGTCAGTGTTTAAGCTGCTCGAGACGTTAGCGTGCTACCGGTTAGAAACTGTCAACCAAACATGATTAACACATGTGTGAACACTGAGGAACAAGTTGTAGCAAAGGTTTGGAGTGTGGTTCAGGGCTTTCTCTTGGAGAGGTCGGAGCTGAGCTGTTGAAGCTAAATGCTAACCGGTAGAATGCTAACATCTTAAACACTGACTCACAAAAATGTCCCTGTTAATCAGTCGTTATTTTCACAGTAGAGATATTGTTACATGTGGTAGTACTAGATAATGCTGCTTCGGTATTCAAAATGGCTGCCATAACAACAACGGTCACATGACTGAAAGGCATGTGTTGTAACTGCAGCGTAGCTTTATCAGGATCTAGCAGACGGTCACACATTACCCCCTCTTTCTCCTCTTTCACCTCTTTCACCTCTTTCTGGCTCCCCGTCACATTTCAACAGGGTTCCCACGCGTCCTTGAAAATCTGGAAAACCTGGAAAAAAAACTCTCTTTTCAAGTCATGGAAAACGCATGGAAAATGAGAAAAACGTCAAACGTCCTTGAAAAAAAATAATAGCCCTTGAAAATATTTCTGCTTCATTTATTTTGCCGTTGTAGGTAAATATAAATGTAATTATTTGAAATAACTACACTGTTATATTTGTCCCGATTTTCCACGCGTTTGTGGGGAAAAAAGTTGCCTTTCCCGCACTTCTTATGGTCCCTGAATGCATCTCTCACGCAGCTCTCGGAAGCCAAAACAATGTCCACGCGGCTACAGTAGCTAATGTTAATGACTTATTTACAACTTTAGTGGGTGAAGGCACGCACATCCACAGTTCTAAACAAGTGTGCAGGATCAAAAAATGGAAAGTGTCACAAAAACAAATAAATAAAAGATCCGCACAACTTAGTCGCTCCAAAGCTTATTTAATGCTCACCAGGTAGTGACGTTTCGGGCCTTAGCCCTTCTTCAGACAAGAAGGGCTTGTTGCTATCATTATATCATCTCAAAATGCATCAGATCGATGCTTTAAAATATGGAATTTAAAAAATAATCTTCCCCCGGACTCCCCTAAAGGTAATATTGTTCACACCTTCTGCACTCCTGACCCATTTTCATGGGATAAGATCTGGACTGCATTTGGTTCATAGCTTGTCTTTGCCCTGACCTGGTCCTGGTTCAGTTCTGGTTTAGACCTGGTCAACCCGAACTCGCTTTGTGTTGTTTTTCCCCAATGAACCTCAGTTTTTGTATGATTCCTAGAACCTGCAGACGCCATGTGTTTGCTCCGTTTCTCTTCAGACATAAACAGTCATTATCTGATTACGGATCAAAATGAAGAGGAACTCACAAAGGGACTCACTGGGGAGGGCAGGTTTTCGTAGATGTGATCGCTTACTTTGTATTTGCACTTTAAAATGTCCTTGAACATCTTGGAAATTACCTTGAAAATGACTTCAAGTAAAGAGTGGGAACCCTGTTCAACTGTATTTCATGGCAGTTTGTCCTATTTCAGGATCAGGATCATAGTAAATTGTAAATAATGTCTGTGTTCTTGTGTGTAACTGTCTGTGTGTCTCTGGTGTAAATTGTAAATAACGCCTGTGTTCTCGTCTGTAACTGTCTGTGTCTCAGGTGTAAATTGTAAATAGTACCTGTGTTCTCGTGTGTGTCAGGTGTACTTCGGGACGTCCCACCCGCGCTCCTACATCTCGGCTAACGTGACGGGGATCAAGTGCGTGACGGGGATGTCGTGTCTCATGAGGAAGGACGTCCTGGACCAGGCTGGAGGTCTGGTGGCCTTCGCTCAGTACATCGCCGAGGATTACTTCATGGCCAAGGCCATCGCAGACCGGTACGACACAGGACTAGGCTAAAGTTAAAAAAGACTTAAACTAACGTGAAAAAGGACTTAAACTAGAGATAAAGCAGACAGGACTTAAACTTAGTCCCTGTGGGGGTGATACAAGTGTTGATGGGAGGATTGGAGGGTCTTTCATCGCCCCCTGGTGTCTGCCACCGGGCTGGATTCACCAATACACACTAACAGAATCACGAAGAAGAAGCTAACAGGCTAACGGGCAAAGCTAACTGCGGGCTAACGTCACTTTAAACAGTATTTACAGCCAAGTTTGAGTGAAAAAAAATATTTCCATTGTGTAATTGGGTGAACAATATCCCTCTGTCCCTTCGCCTTTCCTGTCAGCGTAGGATTTACTCTCCAAGACTAAGTTAAAAAATCGTAACTTGCTACGACACCTGCAGTTGCGCGTATGGCCTCTAGGGGCAAGAGTTACTTAGTACTAGGGCTGCAACTAACGATTATTTTGGTAATTGATTAATCTACTGATTATGTTTACGATTAATCGCTTGGCTGTGAATGGTGTATGAAAATTGTATTTTTTCATTTATTTTTAATCACATAAAGCTAAAGTGGCATCTCTTGAGGACATGATGGAGTAAACTTAAACTGTGTTGTAAAGTGTTTTTGGAGGCTCTTAGTGCCAGTTCTGCTTTATTAATTGGATGAGACACAGACACATATCTATGAAATGTTCAATGTACAAAACTCTACAGGGCCTAACTTGAAAAACAAAGTATGTTTCCATCAAAATTAAAAAATGTTCATGTAATTTTTGCTCTTTTTAAGTCTGTGTTTACTAGAAAATGATTAATCGATTACTAAAATAGTTGACAACTATTTTAGTAATCGATTAGTTGTCGATTAATCGATTAGTTGTTTCAGCCCTACTTAGCACTGCTTTAACACCGCGTGGTCTCGCTTTGCTTTGCTTCGTACGGAAACTAAACAGTTTTAAAATGACGCGATGGCTCTCACGTCGGAGCTAGCTGAGCGCGCATGGGTTTGCATATTCTCACGAAGGACCGAGAGAGAAAGAGGCAGGAGCTACGAGGCTACGAGCACATGGAGCGGCTTCAAAAACTTCTAAATGTTGTCCCGCTCACCCACTGTTTCTTAAGCTCTTACCACCCGCCTAAACCGAATGCCTTCTGTCCTCTCTGGCTGTAGGTCTGTGTAACACCTCATTTGAAAGCTAAGACCCACAAAACTGTCACCTTTTTTATGTTTTATTTTTGTGGGGGGGTTTTGTTTTTTTTGTAATTTTATTGAGTTTTTGCCACATCTTTGTTGAATTTTTGTCACTTTTTGGTTGATTTTAGCACATTTTTGTCAATTTTTTGTTGAAATTTTGTCACTTTTTGGTTGAGTTTTTATCACTTTTTGTCAATTTTTTGTTGAATTTTTGTCACTTTTTTTGTTGAATTTTTGTCACTTTTTGTTTGAGTTTTTATCACATTTTTGTTGATTTTTTATCACTTTTTGGTTGAGTTTTTATCACTTTTTGGTTGAGTTTTTATCACATTTTTGTTACTTTTTGGTTGAGTTTTTATCACATTTTTGTCAATTTTTTGTTGAATTTTTGTCACATTTTTATTGAGTTTCTGTCACTTTTTTGTTGCTTTTACATCCTTGTTTTCTTCTCATTTTTTGCGGCTGTTTTGGTGCTTTTTCCCCAAGAAGCTTTTCGATTCGGGTAAAGCCAAACTGGAGGAAATGGGATCCGTTCAGGTGGGAGTTAAGAGGTTAAACATTACGCTAATACTGAGCAAACGTCTTTAAAAATATCTTATAATGAGAAACGTGTCATCGTCTGTAAACATCGTCACCTGCCAATTAAGGGGACATCGCCCAACCCCACCTGTGAGTGCAGGATTGTTCACCACCCAGTTCAGCTTTACCCAAATCTAAAGCTTCTGGACTGGGAGCAACAGCGTTTTGCCTCATTTGACCTACGAAAGTGACCGTCGACTTCTGAAAACTAACTGTAAAAGCAGAGACTTAAGCCGTGAACTCTAGTGACCGTTTGAAAGAGAAGCGTTTTTAACTGGACGACTGAAACTCCCCCCACAGTGTGTTGCGACGTTACTGCCGCTGGATAATGTTGCTGTTGTACATGTTTTAGGGGGTGGAGGTTCTCCATGGCGACGCAGGTGGCGATGCAGAACTCCGGCTCGTACTCCATCGCCCAGTTCCAGTCCAGGATGATCAGGTGACCCTCGCCTCGCGCCGTGATTGGTCCTTCACTGAGAGTTGTGTAATGGTTGTGTTAATAGAGATATAAGGTTGTGTTAGATGTAATGGTTGTGTTATGTTATGGTTGTGTAATGGTTAGTAGTTAGTTAGTTCTAGGGCTGTGCAATTAATCGAAATTCGATTACGATTACAACAGTAAACGATTACAAAATTAGCATAATCGCAAAAAATCGATTATACATTTTGTTTTCAATATTTGTTTTTTTTCAAAATTTTTTTTTTTTTTTTTTCATTTTTTTTTTTTTCATTTTTGGATTTTTGTCACTTTTTTGTTGGATTTTTGTCACTTTTTTGATGGATTTTTGTCATTTTTTTGATGGATTTTTGTCTTTTTTTGATGGATTTTTGTCACTTTTTTGTTGGATTTTTGTCACTTTTTTGATGGATTTTTGTCACTTTTTTGAAGGATTTTTGTCACTTTTTTGAAGGATTTTTGTCACTTTTTTGTTGGATTTTTGTCATTTTTTTGATGGATTTTTGTCACTTTTTTGATGGATTTTTGTCACTTTTTTGCTGTATTTTTGTCACTTTTTTGATGGATTTTTGTCACTTTTTTGAAGGATTTTTGTCACTTTTTTGCTGTATTTTTGTCACTTTTTTGTTGGATTTTTGTCATTTTTTTGTTGGATTTTTGTCACTTTTTTGTTGGATTTTTGTCACTTTTTTGATGGATTTTTGTCACTTTTTTGTTGGATTTTTGTCACTTTTTTGATGGATTTTTGTCATTTTTTTGATGGATTTTTGTCACTTTTTTGCTGTATTTTTGTCATTTTTTTGTTGGATTTTTGTCACTTTTTTGTTGGATTTTTGTCACTTTTTTGATGGATTTTTGTCACTTTTTTGTTGGATTTTTGTCACTTTTTTGATGGATTTTTGTCTTTTTTGATGGATTTTTGTCTTTTTTTTTGATGGATTTTTGTCACTTTTTTGCTGGATTTTTGTCACTTTTTTGATGGATTTTTGTCACTTTTTTGAAGGATTTTTGTCACTTTGAAGGATTTTTGTCACTTTTTTGTTGGATTTTTGTCATTTTTTTGATGGATTTTTGTCACTTTTTTGATGGATTTTTGTCACTTTTTTGCTGTATTTTTGTCACTTTTTTGATGGATTTTTGTCACTTTTTTGAAGGATTTTTGTCACTTTTTTGCTGTATTTTTGTCACTTTTTTGTTGGATTTTTGTAATTTTTTTGTTGGATTTTTGTCACTTTTTTGTTGGATTTTTGTCACTTTTTTGATGGATTTTTGTCATTTTTTTGATGGATTTTTGTCACTTTTTTGCTGTATTTTTGTCATTTTTTTGTTGGATTTTTGTCACTTTTTTGTTGGATTTTTGTCACTTTTTTGATGGATTTTTGTCACTTTTTGATGGATTTTTGTCACTTTTTGATGGATTTTTGTCACTTTTTTGATGGATTTTTGTCACTTTTTTGAAGGATTTTTGTCTTTTTTTTGATGGATTTTTGTCACTTTTTTGATGGAATTTTGTCTTTTTTTTGATGGATTTTTGTCTTTTTTTTGATGGATTTTTGTCACTTTTTTGATGGAATTTTGTCTTTTTTTGATGGATTTTTGTCTTTTTTTTGATGGATTTTTGTCACTTTTTTGAAGGATTTTTGTCTTTTTTTTAATGGATTTTTGTCTTTTTTTTGATGGATTTTTGTCACTTTTTTTAATGGATTTTTGTCACTTTTTTGATGGATTTTTGTCACTTTTTTGAAGGATTTTTGTCTTTTTTGATGGATTTTTGTCACTTTTTTGATGGATTTTTGTCTTTTTTGATGGATTTTTGTCACTTTTTTGAAGGATTTTTGTCTTTTTTGATGGATTTTTGTCATTTTTGATGGATTTTTGTCACTTTTTTGAAGGATTTTTGTCTTTTTTGATGGATTTTTGTCACTTTTTTGATGGATTTTTGTCACTTTTTTGAAGGATTTTTGTCTTTTTTTTGATGGATTTTTGTCACTTTTTTTGCTGGATTTTTGTCACTTTTTTGAAGGATTTTTGTCTTTTTTGATGGATTTTTGTCACTTTTTTGATGGATTTTTGTCACTTTTTTGATGGATTTTTGTCTTTTTTGATGGATTTTTGTCACTTTTTTGATGGATTTTTGTCACTTTTTTGAAGGATTTTTGTCTTTTTTTTGATGGATTTTTGTCACTTTTTTGATGGATTTTTGTCTTTTTTTGATGGATTTTTGTCTTTTTTTGATGGATTTTTGTCTTTTTTTTGAAGGATTTTTGGTTGTGTAATGGTTAGTAGTTAGTTAGTTAGTTAGTTAGTAGAGATATAAGGTTGTGTGTTTGATGTAATGGTTGTGTTTTTGTGGTGTGGTTGTGTTTTTGTGTCAGGTGGACGAAGCTGAGGATAAACATGCTCCCGGGGACCGTCCTGGAGCCGGTCTCAGAGTGTTTCCTCGCCAGCCTCATCATCGGCTGGGCCGCGCACTACGTCTTCAGGTACTTTTACTTTTAGTTCATGGTTTCCTCACATGTTGGAGTCTTGTAGGTCAGTCTGAGTCCGCACTAGTTCCATCCATCAAAAAAGTGACAAAAATCCATCAAAAAAGTGACAAAAATACATCAAAAAAGTGACAAAAATACATAAAAAAAAGTGACAAAAATCCATCAAAAAAAGACAAAAATCCTTAAAAAAAAAAGACAAAATTCCATCAAAAAAGTGACAAAAATCCTTTAAAAAAGTGACAAAAATCCATCAAAAAAAATGACAAAAATCCATCAAAAAAAAGACAAAAATCCATCAAAAAAAGACAAAAATCCTTAAAAAAAAAAGACAAAATTCCATCAAAAAAGTGACAAAAATCCTTTAAAAAAGTGACAAAAATCCATCAAAAAAAATGACAAAAAAATGACAAAAATCCATCAAAAAAGTGACAAAAATCCATTAAAAAAGTGACAAAAATCCATCAAAAAAACACAAAAATCCATCAAAAAAGTGACAAAAATCCATCAAAAAAAATGACAAAAAAATGACAAAAATCCATCAAAAAAAGACAAAAATCCTTTAAAAAAAGACAAAATTCCATCAAAAAAAATGACAAAAAAATGACAAAAATTCATCAAAAAAATGACAAAAATCCATTAAAAAAGTGACAAAAATCCATCAAAAAAACACAAAAATCCATCAAAAAAGTGACAAAAATCCATCAAAAAAAGACAAAAATCCTTAAAAAAAAAAGACAAAATTCCATCAAAAAAGTGACAAAAATCCTTTAAAAAAATGACAAAAATTCATCAAAAAAATGACAAAAATCCATCAAAAAAGTGACAAAAATCCATCAAAAAAAAACAAAAATCCATCAAAAAAGTGACAAAAATCCATCAAAAAAAATGACAAAAAAATGACAAAAATCCATCAAAAAAAGACAAAAATCCTTTAAAAAAAGACAAAATTCCATCAAAAAAAATGACAAAAAAATGACAAAAATTCATCAAAAAAATGACAAAAATCCATTAAAAAAGTGACAAAAATCCATCAAAAAAACACAAAAATCCATCAAAAAAGTGACAAAAATCCATCAAAAAAAGACAAAAATCCTTAAAAAAAAAAGACAAAATTCCATCAAAAAAGTGACAAAAATCCTTTAAAAAAATGACAAAAATTCATCAAAAAAATGACAAAAATCCATCAAAAAAGTGACAAAAATCCATCAAAAAAAAACAAAAATCCATCAAAAAAGTGACAAAAATCCATCAAAAAAAGACAAAAATCCTTAAAAAAAAAAGACAAAATTCCATCAAAAAAGTGACAAAAATCCTTTAAAAAAGTGACAAAAATCCATCAAAAAAAATGACAAAAAAATGACAAAAATCCATCAAAAAAAAGACAAAAATCCGTCAAAAAAAATGACAAAAATTCATCAAAAAAATGACAAAAATCCATCAAAAAAAAGACAAAAATCCAAAAATTTAAAATTAGAAAAAAATGTGAAGAAAAAAAGGAAAAAAAAAACATTGAAAAAAAACAATCGATTTTTTGCGATTATGCTAATTTTGTAATCGTTTACTGTTGTAATCGAAATCGTAATCGGATTTCGATTAATTGCACAGCCCTAGTTCATCTACTCAAAGTTAGTTCATGGTTTCCTCACATGTTGGAGTCTTGTAGGTCGGTCTGAGTCTGCACTAGTTCTGCTTCTATTGTAACTTTACTGTGTCTGTTTCAGGTGGGACATGATGGTTTTCTTCATGTGTCACTGTTTGGCCTGGTTCATCTCAGACTACATCCAGCTCACAGGAGTCCAGGTACTTATACTTATACTACTGCTATAGTACTACACCTACATCCAGCTCACAGGAGTCCAGGTACTTATACTTATACTACTGCTATAGTACTACACCTACATCCAGCTCACAGGAGTCCAGGTACTTATACTACTGCTATAGTACTACACCTACATCCAGCTCACAGGAGTCCAGGTACTTATACTTATACTACTGCTATAGTACTACACCTACATCCAGCTCACAGGAGTCCAGGTACTTATACTACTGCTATAGTACTACACCTACATCCAGCTCACAGGAGTCCAGGTACTTATACTTATACTACTGCTATAGTACTACACCTACATCCAGCTCACAGGAGTCCAGGTACTTATACTTATACTACTGCTATAGTACTACACCTACATCCAGCTCACAGGAGTCCAGGTACTTATACTTATACTACCGCACAGTAATCTTCACTTTACTGCGCGGATTTCAAACTGCTCTTGGTGTTATTATGCCTTACATTATAGTCCCCCCTTTTATCCAACCATATTTAAATAGGGAACACGTGGAAGAGCTTGGTAGCTTCTATCTTGACCTGTTTTATGTAAAATGGACTTTTTCCAGCTTTCCATCATGTTATTCTGTCACTCCCTCATTAAAAACATGGCTGAAGTGTTGCCTTGGCACATTCACGTATTTCTGAGTCATCTGTAAAACGACGATCTTTCACCAAAGAAAAAAAAGAGTGGAAAAAGAGTGGTGCGCACTGAATGGGTGCTGCTGCCGGATGCTCTCTCATCGAATGCAATTTCTCCATCTGTGAGATCAATAAAGTACCATCTTATCTTATCTTATCTTAAAAACTCTGATGGCGGCCATTTTGAGTAATCTGTATAAACTCTGACGGCGGCCATTTTGAGTAATCTGTAAAAACTCTGATGGCGGCCATTTTGAGTAATCTGTAAAAACTCTGATGGCGGCCATTTTAGGGATAGGTTTGCCTGAGTCCTCCTAGGAACGCCCCCACCTCCTGGAGACGCCTCCGAGCCGAGTAACCAACCACTGCTCCTCAGCAGAACCCCCTCCCCGCAGTGTCCAGCCCTAAGATGTAAACAGATTCATCATGGAGGATTAGCTTCATGTGTTGTGAACCGGAGCCACAGCAGATTTTTACAAAGACACACATCAGTGTTTCTGTTACCGAAACACCCAGGATTCAAACCGGTGACAAGAACACTTATTTCAGTGTCTGGTTCTGCGCTGGGCCTTGATGATGCACAGAGCCTCCGGAGAAAGCTAATGCTAAGCTAAACCTCGAGTCATCACGTGAAAACGAGAAATATGCACAAATAAAGTCAATAAAACCACCACACACATAAAGAACCGTTTAACAATGATCACACACGGAGCCAGGCTTGTTGATTTGGAAGTTTATTGCTCACATTTCATCTACAGTGAGTCGTAGCCGAGTGGTTTCTCTCGGAGCTAAGGCACTATTAGCCGCGACAAGCTAACAACCTTCACCTTCACAACATTCATTGAAAACAGGCAGCATATTATGCACAAATAACGTCACTAAAACAGGCGACTGCTTGAAGCAGCCTTTACGATGATCACACAATGAGCCTGGCTTTACACATTTGTGGTTTATTACAGACTTTTCATCAACAATGAGCTGTAGTCGATTATAACAAGCTAACGGGTAACCTCGAAAAACCACTGTCCACCTGCACAGATAATGTCCGTCTTTTGAAGCGTCCTAAAGAGACAGACGCCTATTTCAAGTCATTTGCTACGGCCATTTTGAAAGAGCAATTTTATACAAGGCAGTTATTCTAATTTACTGCATTTACAGACCAACAGAAGGTTTGTCATCATTGTAGTGTGATATAGACTGGTGCTGTGGGACTGACAAAAGCAGAACACCCCCTCTTTAAAGCAGAACACCCCCTCTTTAAAGCAGAACACCCCCTCTTTAAAGCAGAACACCCCCTCTTTAAAGCAGAACACCCCCTCTTTAAAGCAGAACACCCCCTCTTTAATGTAATATATTCACCTGTAGTCCCCGCTGTGTCCTCAGGGCGGCGCTCCGAGCTTCTCGAAGCTGGACTTCGCCGTGGCCTGGTTCATCCGGGAGTCGATGGCGGTGCAGATCTTCCTGTCGGCGCTTTGGGACCCGACCATCAGCTGGAGGACGGGGAGGTACCGGCTGCGCTGCGGGGGGACGGCAGAGGAGGTGCTGGACGTCTGACCGGACCACGCCCACAGAGGCCACGCCCTCGGAGACCACGCCCTCGGAGGCCACGCCCACAGAGGCCACGCCCTCGGAGGCCACGCCCACAGAGACAGAACTGTTTTATTAAATATTTATTTGTGTCTTTTTTTTGTTTTGGTGCTAAAACGAAATGCTGCAGACGCTGACGCAGCTCCGCCCCCTCTCACAGGCCACGCCCCCTCTCAAAGGCCCCGCCCTCCTCTCACAGACCCCGAACATCTCAATATTCGAGGAACTTTCTCCTTTTTTTTCTATTTTTTCACAAATTTTTCTCTTCTTTTAAACTTTTTTCCCCAGTTTTTCCCCATATTTCCCACTTTTATTTTTTTTACTTTTTACTATTTTTTTTTTTTACCTTTTTTTTTTTTTTTTTTAATTAAAAACAAATTTTCCCTTATTTTAGCTTTATTTATTTTTTTACATTTAAATTTTTTTTTTTTTTTTTTTTCCCCAAATTTTCTTCTTTTTTTCAAATTGACAAATAAAAAAAAACTCCATTTCATCTTTTTTCTTTGGCCGAGTCTCGGACGCTCGTCGTCGTCGTCGGCGACCGCGGAGGGGGCGGAGCTGCGTCTCTGCTCTGATTTATAAAACAAGCACTGACCAATCAGGAGCGAGCTGCCGCCGTCTGATTGGACGCTGAGATCTGCTGAACTGTGATGATAATAAAGACTCTGCGACAAAACGAGACGAAGAGTCGGACGAGGCGGCGCCGGAAAAACAAACTTTATTTCTGAGCGTTTCTGTCGCCGGCGTCGTCCACACGAGCACTGAGGGTCCAGTATTTTAGAGTCGCCACATTTCACCGGGAGCAACGCGAGCGCCGAGCGTTTCAGGGAAGTCCGGCACATGTTTCTCCACATGTTTCTCCTCCACATGTTTCTCCTCCACATGTTTCTCCTCCACATGTTTCTCCTCCACATGTTTCTCCTCCACATGTTTCTCCTCCACATGTTTCTCCTGCACATGTTTCTCCTCCACATGTTTCTCCTGCACATGTTTCTCCTCCACATGTTTCTCCTCCATGTGATACAAATGTGCAGGAGAAACATGAAAAACAACCATGACTTCACAGCCTCAGATCCTGTTTGTTTCCATGTTTTTAGCCCTGCCTGGTTCAGCTTTACCCAAATCTAAAGCTCCTGGGCTGGAGTTCACGGCCCACAGGCCAGAGAGTCACGCCTCGTTTGAAAGCTAAGACCTTCAAGACACAAAACAGAGCATGATGAACGTTTCATTCTCAGTGGTACATGTGGATGCAGTTCACTGTTTGGCCACCGGCGTCAGATTGGGGGCGCTGTTTCACTCCTTTAAGGAAACACTGTTGTGTCTCTGTGTTTCTCTCAGAGCTTTGTAGCAGAAACTTTCCCAGTTTTCAAAGGTTTGTTACAAAGGTCGTTAAAGGTTCACGTTAAAAAGTGACTTTTACAAGAATTTTACACTTTAAAAATGATCTTGATAAACAAATGAATGAGGTAAAGTCACTGTAGGTGCTGTAGATGCAGGTTTAGATTTGCAGTATGTCGCTACAATAGTTGTTTTTTCCAGAGTGAACATGTGTTTTAATGTTATTTGCAGAGATATAGATATAATGTAAACCAAAAAATAAAATAAAGTAACTTATTATTTGAAGATTAAATGTAAACTCTGATGAAGACGCAGAAAAGCACAACATAAACGACTAAAACATGTCGACACAAACCAGGAAGAAGATGATTTCTGTCGGTCTTAGCTTTCAAATGAGGCGTGACTCTGGCCTGTGGGCCGTGAACTCCAGCCCCGAAGCTTTAGATTTAGGTAAAGCGGAACTTAAAGCGGAGGTAAGAGGTGAATAACACGTCATTCTGTCCAAGTTTTAGAGCCTTCAGGAGGGGGGGGGCGGAGTCAACATCAGGGGGCGGAGTCACCATCAGGGGGCGGAGTCACCATCAGGGGGCGGAGTCACCATCAGGGGGGCGGAGTCACCATCAGGGGGCGGAGTCACCATCAGGGGGGCGGAGTCACCATCAGGGGGCGGAGTCACCATCAGGGGGGCGGAGTCAACATCAGGGGGCGGAGTCACCATCAGGGGGGCGGAGTCACCATATGGGGCGGAGTCAACATCAGGGGGCGGAGTCACCATCAGGGGGCGGGGTCACCATATGGGGGCGGAGTCACCATCAGGGGGCGGAGTCAACATCAGGGGCGGAGTCACCATCAGGGGCGGAGTCACCATATGGGGGCGGAGTCACCATATGGGGCGGAGTCACCATCATGGGGCGGAGTCACCATCAGGGGGCGGAGTCACCATCAGGGGGCGGAGTCACCATATGGGGGCGGAGTCACCATATGGGGGCGGAGTCACCATCAGGGGGCGGGGTCACCATCAGGGGGCGGAGTCACCATCAGGGGGCGGAGTCACCATATGGGGGCGGAGTCACCATCAGGGGGCGGGGTCACCATATGGGGGCGGAGTCACCATCAGGGGGCGGAGTCACCATCATGGGGCGGAGTCACCATCAGGGGGCGGAGTCACCATCAGGGGGCGGAGTCACCATCAGGGGGCGGAGTCACCATCAGGGGGCGGAGTCACCATCAGGGGGCGGAGTCACCATATGGGGGCGGAGTCACCATCAGGGGGCGGGGTCACCATATGGGGGCGGAGTCACCATCAGGGGGCGGAGTCACCATCAGGGGGGCGGAGTCACCATCAGGGGGCGGAGTCACCATATGGGGGCGGAGTCACCATCAGGGGGCGGGGTCACCATATGGGGGCGGAGTCACCATCAGGGGGCGGAGTCAACATCAGGGGCGGAGTCACCATCAGGGGCGGAGTCACCATATGGGGGCGGAGTCACCATATGGGGCGGAGTCACCATCATGGGGCGGAGTCACCATCATGGGGCGGAGTCACCATCGGGGGGCGGAGTCACCATCAGGGGGCGGAGTCACCATCAGGGGGCGGAGTCACCATCGGGGGGCGGAGTCACCATCAGGGGGCGGAGTCACCATATGGGGGCGGAGTCACCATCGGGGGGCGGAGTCACCATCAGGGGGGCGGAGTCACCATCAGGGGGGCGGAGTCACCATCAGGGGGGCGGAGTCACCATCAGGGGGCGGAGTCACCATCAGGGGGCGGAGTCACCATCAGGGGGCGGAGTCACCATCGGGGGGCGGAGTCACCATCAGGGGGGCGGAGTCACCATCGGGGGGCGGAGTCACCATCAGGGGGCGGAGTCAACATCAGGGGGCGGAGTCACCATCAGGGGGCGGAGTCACCATCAGGGGGCGGAGTCACCATCAGGGGGGCGGAGTCACCATCAGGGGGCGGAGTCACCATCAGGGGGCGGAGTCACCATCAGGGGGCGGAGTCACCATCAGGGGGCGGAGTCACCATCAGGGGGCGGAGTCAACATCAGGGGGCGGAGTCACCATATGGGGGCGGAGTCACCATCAGGGGGCGGAGTCACCATCAGGGGGCGGAGTCATCATCAGGGGGCGGAGTCACCATATGGGGGCGGAGTCAACATCAGGGGGCGGAGTCACCATCGGGGGGCGGAGTCACCATCAGGGGGGCGGAGTCACCATCAGGGGGGCGGAGTCACCATCAGGGGGCGGAGTCACCACAGCGTGAGCCCCGCCCTCCGGAGCAAACGCAGAAACAGACGGACTTTCCTGAAACGGTTCCCCCGCAGAGCCCGGTACAGACGTAGCCACACGTAGAGCGAGGCGGGAGGCGGGAGGCGGGAGGCGGGGTTTGGGTGATGACGAGCGTCGGACAGACTCCGCCGTCGTCGTGGAAACGGAGTGTTTTTTTAAATGATCTGCCAATCACTGAACAATAAAGGTTTATTGTTTGAAAACGGGAGAGTGTCTTTTGTTACGGCGAGAGCCTTCAGACGGAAGCCACGCCCCCCACGCCGAGGCCACGCCCCCACGCCGAAGCCACGCCCCCCCACGCAGGCGTCACTTACGGCGCGTGGTGTTTCCTGATGAACTGGTTTCTCTGTTTCCTGTAAATGAACTTTATTTAATCCTGACGGTGTTTGTTTGTTACTGTGTTTTAACAGATTAATTAACTTATACTTGTAAATATCACAGGCTGTCACGCTCGTAAGTGACCAGCAGGGGGGGGGAGGCGCCTTATCATTGTACTTTTACTCGAGTACGACACAGATACTTCGTTATAATGTTACTCGAGTAGAAGTAAAGAGTAGTCGGGTTAAAGTGGGACAGTTTTAACCCCTTAACTCCCGCCTGAACCGAGCACAGTTTCACCAGTTTGGCTTTACCCCAATCCAAAAGCTTCTGGGAAAAAGGTGTGAAAATAGAGACAGAACTGAGACGAAAACAATGATGGAAATGTGACGAAAAGTGAGAAAACATTGACAAGAAAGTGACGAAAAAGTGGCAAAAATTTGACGAAAAAATGACAAGTGATGATTTTTTTTTGAAAAAGTGGCAAAAATGTCACAAGAAATTGACAAAAAATGGAAGAAAAATGTGATAAAAATATGACAAAAAAATGACAAAAATGTGATAAAAATATGACAAAAATGTGACAAAAAAATGACAAAAATGTGACAAAAAAGTGACAAAAAAGTGACAAAAATGTGATGAAAAAATGACAAAAATGTGACAAAAAAATGACAAAAAAGTGACAAAAATGTGACAAAAAAATGACAAAAATGTGACAAAAAAATGACAAAAATGTGACAAAAAAATGATAAAAATGTGATAAAAATGTGACAAAAAATGACAAAAAAATGACAAAAAAGCGACAAAAATATGACAAAAAATGACAAAAAATGACAAAAAAATGACAAAAATGTGACAAAAAAACGATAAAAATGACACAAAAGTTAGAAAAATGAGTTGAACAATGATGGAAGTAAATAAATGTGTCGTGAGGAAAAAGCTCCCCTCGGTTCAGGCGAGACTTAAGAGAAAACTGTATCTTTGGACCAACCTGTGTTTGAGGCAAAATTAAACATTTGACTTTTGTTCCTCCCCTGGTGTAAAACAGAGAATAGTAAAAACAGTAAAAACAGTAATAACAGAATCTAAAGCTTTTAAAAATACACAACATTAACGACTTTGAAATGAGGTGGAAACTTTTCAATAGTTTCTCACTTTACCCACATTCACCCTGTGATTAAAAGCACTGCAGATGAAATGTTACCATCAGATCTGTCGGTCTTAGCTTTCAAATGACTGTGTTCTACAGGCGGTGAACCTTTTAGATTTGGGTAAAACCGACCTAATTTGTATTAATATTTAAACTTTTTTTTATTTTATTTTTTTTATTATTATTTTTATTTTATTTTTATTAATATTTAAACATTTTTATTTTATTTTTATTTGTATTTATATTTAAAACAATATCACACAACACGTGGCACGATTTTCTTCCTTTTATTTATTTGTTTTGTTGGCGACCATGCGCGCTCTGGACGCTCACGAGCACCCGCGCTCATCACCTGACCACGCGTCCCTCCTCCTCTTTACGCGCTGACGTCAGACGCACGGACGCCGGGACGTGGAAGTGCAAACTCCGGGATCAAAGCCGCTCTTGTTCCACAGACTCGGAGCCGTTTTCCCGTCAGATTCACCGCGAGCTTCACCGCGGGACACGAACCTGCGACCGGACACCGACCCCCCCGCCTCACACCCCCCCAGCGAAGAGGCACGAGACCCCCGCGGAAACTACCGAGGAGCCGGAGGGAAGCACGCGCAGCAGCGGCAGGTCAGTGCGGCGGCCGGGCAGTCAGTGACCTCTGCTTTACGCTCTTATACTTTATACTTTATACTTATACTTTATACTTATACTTATACAGCCTTTGTACTTTACTCCGGATGCCCTCACAGCCTTTACACGTTACTGCCTCGGACTCTTTCCTCCGGATGCCCTCCCTCACCCCTGTGGTGAAGAGAAAACAGTGATTAGATGAATCATGTTTACCGCTTGTTTCGCTCTTTACGCTCTTGACGCGCTTCACGCTCGTTGTGTGTCTGTGCCTCAGCTTTAATGCCATGTCTGATAAAGATTCTGTCTGAGCCTCAGCGCTGCGGACGTGGTAAACCCTGCGGAGCCTCTACATCCACATTGTAGAGCTTTTCCTGAGCAGCTCCGTGTTTCACATCCGGGTTCTCCTGCAGGACAGTTCTGTTGTAGTGAAGTGAACTCTACAATGTGAGGATGAACCGGCCCAGATCAGCGTAAATGTGACACTTCCACAAATACACGTTAACCTCTGACCCCCCGCCTTCACCGAGAGGGTTTTCTACAGTTCGGCTTTGCCCAAATCTAAAGGCTTCTTGACTGGAGAGCGACTCTGTAACGTCTCATTTTTTTGTGGCTTTTTGCCGTGTTTTCGTCACTTTTTTTGTCACTTTTTCACAAAAAAGAGAGAAAAGTTTGACCAAAAAGTGATGAAAAATGGATGAAAAAGTGGCAAAAATGTCACAAGAAATGACCAAAAAAAAGACAAAAAAATGATTAAAATTTGACCAAAAAATGTAAAAAATTTGACAAAAAATTGACAAAAAAATGACCAAAAAATGATTAAAATTTGACAAAAAAAACGACAAAAAACTGACAAAAAAACGACAAAAAAACGACAAAAAAATGACAAAAAAATGACAAAAAAACGACAAAAAAACGACAAAAAAATGACAAAAAAGTGACAAAAAAGTGACAAAAATTAGACGAAAAAATGACGAAAAAAATGACAAAAAAACGACAAAAAAATGACAAAAAAATGATTAAAATTTGACCAAAAAATGTAAAAAAATTTGACAAAAATTTGACAAAAAAATGACAAAAAAATGATTAAAATTTGACAAAAAAAACGACAAAAAACTGACAAAAAAACGACAAAAAAACGACAAAAAAATGACAAAAAATGACCAAAAAATGACAAAAAAATGACAAAAAAATGATTAAAATTTGACCAAAAAATGTAAAAAATTTGACAAAAAATTGACAAAAAATTGACAAAAAAATGATTAAAATTTGACAAAAAAAACGACAAAAAACTGACAAAAAAACGACAAAAAAACGACAAAAAAATGACAAAAAAATGACAAAAAAACGACAAAAAAACGACAAAAAAATGACAAAAAAGTGACAAAAAAGTGACAAAAATTAGACGAAAAAATGACGAAAAAATGACAAAAAAACGACAAAAAAATGACAAAAAAATGATTAAAATTTGACCAAAAAATGTAAAAAAAATTGACAAAAATTTGACAAAAAAATGACAAAAAAATGATTAAAATTTGACAAAAAAAACGACAAAAAACTGACAAAAAAACGACAAAAAAACGACAAAAAAATGACAAAAAATGACCAAAAAATGACAAAAAAATGACAAAAAAATGACAAAAAAACGACAAAAAAACGACGAAAAAATGACAAAAAAATGACAAAAAAACGACAAAAAAACGACAAAAAAGTGACAAAAAAGTGACAAAAATTAGACGAAAAAATGACGAAAAAAATGACAAAAAAACGACAAAAAAATGACAAAAAAATGATGGGAAAATGTGCTGACGTGAGGAAAAAGCTCCTCTCGGTTCAGGCGGGAGTTAAGAGGTTTTAGATTTGGGTAAAGCTCGGTCTCTCCCGGGGGGGTAAAGGGTAAAGTGAGAGGTCAGACCGGGGGCCCTTAGAGCCGGGGGCCCCTCTGTGCTCCTCCAGAACGGACACATGACCGTCCGGCCCTGGTCACTACACTGCTGCTGTAGAGCCTCTGACGTGCTGAGGGGAAGTTCTGAAAGTGTAAAATGATGGTTTTGAGGAGCCTGTAGATCCAGATGTTCAGGCTGTAAAACACGCGTGACGATTGTTCCTGTAAGTATGTTCAGGACACATGACACACGCCAAACTTTAGCTCTAAACGTGTTTCCGTTACGGAGTTAGAGCTCGTTAAAAGTGCTCACAAACACAAAAATGACGCTTAGAGGGGAAGTTCCGAAAGTGTGAAATGATGGTTTTGAGGAGCCTGTAGATCCAGACGTTCAGGCCCGAGAACACGCGTGACGATTGTTCCTGTAAGTATGTTCAGGACACATGACACATGCCAAACTTTAGCTCTGAACGTGTTTCCGTTACGGAGTTAGAGCTCGTTAAAAGTGCTCACAAACACGAAAAAGAGCGCAGTTTTGTTGATGAAAATCCTCCTGTTTAAATCCGGGTTTTTGATTCTAGTATTGTTAATTTTCTTGATGATTTATCTTTATCCCGTTCATCACACGTGTTATTACCATGGATGACAGAATAATAGGGCGATATATCGATATTTAAAGGAACAGGCCGCCGTTTTTACCCCCCCTACAGGTTACTGACGGAAGTGAGCGGGGAAGTCTTTAGGAGTTACTGCTCCTGTATCATTACGCCTCACAATATAGTTCCCTTTTTATCTGGGATTTATCGGGATATGACTTTTAGTCCAGCCCGACACAATAATTGTTTGCCTGGATTATAACTTCAGGTCAGATCTGAGGTCAGGTCTGAGGTCAGGTCTGTGTTATCGCCTGTGAGATGTTAGTGATGGGTTTATTGGTCTGATCTGAGGTCAGTCTGCTCCTCATAAAGCTCCAGATGAAGCTGAACGTGTGATGTAGTGAATGATCTCTGACCCATAAACATCTGACCCACAAACATCTGACCCGACTTTTGACTCTGAAATGTCAGATCTTTATCACAGTAATTATGGGATGTTTGGTTTATGAGTCCAGGGTTCAGCTCCACGTCCTCGAGCTGTGACCCGACGCAGCCCTGACGCTGTGAGGCAACACAGGGACGAGAACCCGTGATCCGGCTCCATGTTTTACTGTAGGAATAAACATGATCCGGCTCCGTGTTTTACTGTAGGAATAAACATGATCCGGCTCCGTGTTTTACTGTAGGAATAAACATGATCCGGCTCCGTGTTTTACTGTAGGAATAAACATGATCCAGCTCCGTGTTTTACTGTAGGAATAAACATGATCCGGCTCCGTGTTTTACTGTAGGAATAAACATGATCCGGCTCCGTGTTTTACTGTAGGAATAAACATGATCCAGCTCCGTGTTTTACTGTAGGAATAAACATGATCCGGCTCCGTGTTTTACTGTAGGAATAAACATGATCCGGCTCCGTGTTTTACTGTAGGAATAAACATGATCCGGCTCCGTGTTTTACTGTAGGAATAAACATGATCCGGCTCCGTGTTTTACTGTAGGAATAAACATGATCCGGCTCCTTGTTTTACTGTAGGAATAAACATGATCCGGCTCCATGTTTTACTGTAGGAATAAACATGATCCGGCTCCGTGTTTTACTGTAGGAATAAACATGATCCGGCTCCGTGTTTTACTGTAGGAATAAACATGATCCAGCTCCGTGTTTTACTGTAGGAATAAACATGATCCAGCTCCGTGTTTTACTGTAGGAATAAACATGATCCGTGTTTTACTGTAGGAATAAACATGATCCGGCTCCGTGTTTTACTGTAGGAATAAACATGATCCGGCTCCGTGTTTTACTGTAGGAATAAACATGATCCAGCTCCATGTTTTACTGTAGGAATAAACATGATCCGGCTCCGTGTTTTAGATTTGGGTAAAGCAGGCCTGAGGGTCTGCAGATGACGTCCCGTGTGAATCTAATACAAACCCATTACCGACTTTGACCTTCTCGTCTCCGTCCCGACGCTGCGCTGTGATTGGCCGCCGCGCTCCTTCAGCCCCGGGGCTCGACGGCCAATCACATTAGGGCTGTGGGTCTGGACGCGTTTCCACGGTTACGGACGAGGCCGACCACGTCACCGGGGAACGTTCGGCTCAGAGTCGCCGGACACTCAGACGCTCAGACGCTCGGACGCGGATCCACCGAGTTACCACCAGGTTACCACCGAGTTACCACCAGGTTACCACGGTGACGGGTCAGGATTTACTGCGGCTTCACTGAGACAGAGGTGCTTTTGCTCCGGACGGATTTATTCGTTTTGTGAGATTTGTGGAGAGGAAGGAGCTACGACTGTAACGACTGTGACGAGCATGAGTTGTGTGGTTCTTAGCTTTCAAATGCAGCTCTGGCTGAACATTTTTTTGTAATTTCTTGTCACACTTTTGTCATTTGTTCATTAATTTTTTGTATTTTTTTGGTCAAATATTTGTAATTTTTCCTCCATTTTTTGTCAATTTCTTGTGATATTTTTGCCACTTTTTCATTTCACTTTTTT
Organism: Gobius niger; assembly: GCF_951799975.1. Classification (NCBI taxonomy): domain Eukaryota; kingdom Metazoa; phylum Chordata; class Actinopteri; order Gobiiformes; family Gobiidae; genus Gobius; species Gobius niger. Next base: position 8,963,396 of record NC_136873.1, read on the forward strand.
ATCATTTTTTTGTCACTTTTTTATCACTTTTTTATCATTTTTTTGTCACTTTTTTATCATTTTTTTGTCACTTTTTTATCATTTTTTTGATCATTTTTTTGTCACTTTTTTATCATTTTTTTGTCACTTTTTTATAATTTTTTCGTCACTTTTTTATCATTTTTTTGTCATATTTTTATCATTTTTTATCATATTTTTATCAATTTTTTGTCACTTTTTTATCATTTTTTTGTCATATTTTTATCATTTTTTTATCATATTTTTATCATTTTTTTATCATATTTTTATCAATTTTTTGTCACTTTTTTATCATTTTTTTGTCATATTTTTATCATTTTTTTTATCATATTTTTATCATTTTTTTATCATATTTTTATCATATTTTTATCATATTTTTATCAATTTTTTGTCACTTTTTTATCATTTTTTTGTCATATTTTTATCATATTTTTATCATTTTTTTGTCATATTTTTTATCATATTTTTATAATTTTTTCGTCACTTTTTTATCATTTTTTTAATCATATTTTTATCAATTTTTTGTCATATTTTTATCATTTTTTTGTCACTTTTTTATAATTTTTTTGATCATTTTTTTGTCACTTTTTTATCATTTTTTTGATCATTTTTTTGTCACTTTTTTATAATTTTTTCGTCACTTTTTTATCATTTTTTTATCATATTTTTATCATTTTTTTGTCACTTTTTTATCATTTTTTTGTCACTTTTTTATAATTTTTTCGTCACTTTTTTATCATTTTTTATCATATTTTTATCAATTTTTTGTCACTTTTTTATCATTTTTTTGTCATATTTTTATCATTTTTTTATCATATTTTTATCATTTTTTTATCATATTTTTATCAATTTTTTGTCACTTTTTTATCATTTTTTTGTGATATTTTTATCATTTTTTTATCATATTTTTATTATTTTTTTATCATATTTTTATCATATTTTTATCATATTTTTATCATTTTTTTATCATTTTTTTATCATATTTTTGTCATATTTTTATCATTTTTTTGTCACTTTTTTATAATTTTTTTGTCACTTTTTTATAATTTTTTCGTCACTTTTTTATCATTTTTTATCATATTTTTATCAATTTTTTGTCACTTTTTTATCATTTTTTTGTCATATTTTTATCATTTTTTTATCATATTTTTATCATTTTTTTATCATATTTTTATCAATTTTTTGTCACTTTTTTATCATTTTTTTGTGATATTTTTATCATTTTTTTATCATATTTTTATTATTTTTTTATCATATTTTTATCATATTTTTATCATATTTTTATCATTTTTTTATCATTTTTTTATCATATTTTTATCAATTTTTTGTCACTTTTTTATCATTTTTTTGTCATATTTTTATCATATTTTTATCATTTTTTTGTCATATTTTTATCATATTTTTATCATATTTTTATCATTTTTTCGTCACTTTTTTATCATTTTTTTATCATATTTTTATCATTTTTTTGTCACTTTTTTATCATTTTTTTGTCACTTTTTTATAATTTTTTCGTCACTTTTTTATCATTTTTTATCATATTTTTATCAATTTTTTGTCACTTTTTTATCATTTTTTTGTCATATTTTTATCATTTTTTTATCATATTTTTATCATTTTTTTATCATATTTTTATCAATTTTTTGTCACTTTTTTATCATTTTTTTGTGATATTTTTATCATTTTTTTATCATATTTTTATTATTTTTTTATCATATTTTTATCATATTTTTATCATATTTTTATCATATTTTTATCATTTTTTTATCATTTTTTTATCATATTTTTATCAATTTTTTGTCACTTTTTTATCATTTTTTTGTCATATTTTTATCATATTTTTATCATTTTTTTGTCATATTTTTATCATATTTTTATCATATTTTTATCATTTTTTTGTCACTTTTTTATAATTTTTTCGTCACTTTTTTATCATTTTTTTATCATATTTTTATCAATTTTTTGTCATATTTTTATCATTTTTTTGTCACTTTTTTATAATTTTTTCGTCACTTTTTTATCATTTTTTTGTCATATTTTTATCATTTTTTTATCATATTTTTATCATTTTTTTGTCACTTTTTTATAATTTTTTCGTCACTTTTTTATCATTTTTTTAATCATATTTTTATCAATTTTTTGTCATATTTTTATCATTTTTTTGTCACTTTTTTATAATTTTTTTGATCATTTTTTTGTCACTTTTTTATCATTTTTTTGATCATTTTTTTGTCACTTTTTTATAATTTTTTCGTCACTTTTTTATCATTTTTTTATCATATTTTTATCATTTTTTTGTCACTTTTTTATAATTTTTTCGTCACTTTTTTATCATTTTTTATCATATTTTTATCAATTTTTTGTCACTTTTTTATCATTTTTTTGTCATATTTTTATCATTTTTTTATCATATTTTTATCATTTTTTTATCATATTTTTATCAATTTTTTGTCACTTTTTTATCATTTTTTTGTGATATTTTTATCATTTTTTTATCATATTTTTATTATTTTTTTATCATATTTTTATCATATTTTTATCATATTTTTATCATTTTTTTATCATTTTTTTATCATATTTTTATCAATTTTTTGTCACTTTTTTATCATTTTTTTGTCATATTTTTATCATATTTTTATCATTTTTTTGTCATATTTTTATCATATTTTTATCATATTTTTATCATTTTTTTGTCACTTTTTTATAATTTTTTCGTCACTTTTTTATCATTTTTTTATCATATTTTTATCAATTTTTTGTCATATTTTTATCATTTTTTTGTCACTTTTTTATAATTTTTTCGTCACTTTTTTATCATTTTTTTGTCATATTTTTATCATTTTTTTATCATATTTTTATCAATTTTTTGTCACTTTTTTATCATTTTTTTGTCATATTTTTATCATTTTTTTTATCATATTTTTATCATTTTTTTATCATATTTTTATCATATTTTTATCATATTTTTATCAATTTTTTGTCACTTTTTTATCATTTTTTTGTCATATTTTTATCATATTTTTATCATTTTTTTGTCATATTTTTATCATATTTTTATAATTTTTTCGTCACTTTTTTATCATTTTTTTAATCATATTTTTATCAATTTTTTGTCATATTTTTATCATTTTTTTGTCACTTTTTTATAATTTTTTTGATCATTTTTTTGTCACTTTTTTATCATTTTTTTGATCATTTTTTTGTCACTTTTTTATCATTTTTTTATCATTTTTTTTATAATTTTTTCGTCACTTTTTTATCATTTTTTTATCATATTTTTATCATTTTTTTGTCACTTTTTTATCATTTTTTTGTCACTTTTTTATAATTTTTTCGTCACTTTTTTATCATTTTTTATCATATTTTTATCAATTTTTTGTCACTTTTTTATCATTTTTTTGTCATATTTTTATCATTTTTTTATCATATTTTTATCATTTTTTTATCATATTTTTATCAATTTTTTGTCACTTTTTTATCATTTTTTTGTGATATTTTTATCATTTTTTTATCATATTTTTATTATTTTTTTATCATATTTTTATCATATTTTTATCATATTTTTATCATTTTTTTATCATTTTTTTAATCATATTTTTATCAATTTTTTGTCACTTTTTTATCATTTTTTTGTCATATTTTTATCATATTTTTATCATTTTTTTGTCATATTTTTATCATATTTTTATCATATTTTTATCATTTTTTTGTCACTTTTTTATAATTTTTTCGTCACTTTTTTATCATTTTTTTATCATATTTTTATCAATTTTTTGTCATATTTTTATCATTTTTTTGTCACTTTTTTATAATTTTTTCGTCACTTTTTTATCATTTTTTTGTCATATTTTTATCATTTTTTTTATCATATTTTTATCATTTTTTTGTCATATTTTTATCAATTTTTTGTCATATTTTTATCATTTTTTTGTCACTTTTTTATAATTTTTTCGTCACTTTTTTATCATTTTTTTGTCATATTTTTATCAATTTTTTGTCACTTTTTTATCATTTTTTTTCATATTTTTATCTTTTTTTTTTTCATTTTTTTATCATTTTTTTTTATTTTTTTATCATTTTTTTGTCACTTTTTTATCATTTTTTTATCATATTTTTATCATTTTTTTATCATATTTTTATCATTTTTTATCATTTTTTTAATCATTTTTTTATCATTTTTTTGTCACTTTTTTATCATTTTTTTATCATATTTTTATCATTTTTTTATCATTTTTTTAATCATTTTTTTATCATTATTTTGTCACTTTTTTATCATCAAAAATTGTTTTTCTATTTTTTCCCCCCCGACTGTAACGACTGTAGGGACTGTAGAGGTGGAGATTGTAGAGGTGGAGGTTGTAGAGGTGGAGATTGTAGAGGTGGAGATTGTAGAGGTGGAGATTGTAGAGCTGGACATAGTAGAGATGATGTTGAGCCGAGTTCCTGAGGAGGTAAAATTCACTGAGATCCAAAAAAGCATCAAAACACAGACGATCGAAAACGACAGAAAAAGCGCATGAGTTCTGTAGTTCTTAGCTTTCAAATGCAGCTCTGGCTTAACTTCTTTTCATGTGTGGATTGTCTGGTTGGTGACGGTGTTATGGGTTAGATGTGATGATCTGAGTCTGTGGTGCAGCACCGCGAGTGTCCAGCAGGGGCAGCACGGAGCCCTCGAAGTGACATCAGACAAATGAAAAATGTGGGGGGTGAAAAAAAACTCCCGCCTGAACCGAGAGGAGCTTTGTCCTCACGTCAGCAGATTTTTTTCAATCATTTTTTTTTGACTATTCGACTCATTTATGTCACTTTTTAGTCACATTTGTGTCATTTTTTCATCAATTTTTCATCAAATTTTTGTCACTTTTTTTTGCCATTTTTTTTTATTTTTTCGTCTATTTTTAATTAAAAAATTGTCATTTTTTCATCAATTTTTCATCATTAATTTTTCGTACATTTTTTGTATTTTTTTTTGGTCATTTTTTGTGACAATTTTGCCACTATTTCATCAATTTTTTGTCACTTTTTGGTCAAATTTTTGCATTTTTTTGTATTTTTTTGTCAATTTTTCATCCAATTTTTGTCACTTTTTTTTGTCATTTTTTTGTATTTTTTTGTGTGTTTTATTGTCATTTTTTGTGACCATTTTGCCACTTTTTCAGCCATTTTTCATCACTTTTTTGACACTTTTTTTTGCAATTTTTTAATCATTTTTTTTTTTTTTTAATCAATTTTTTAGCACATTTTTGTCATTTTTTTGACAATTTTTTTGTGATTTTTCGTTGAATTATTATTTTTTTTTGTCATTTTTTGTGACATTTTTGTCACTTTTTCATCAATTTTTCGTCACTTTTTTGTCACTTTTTCGTCTCAGTTTTGTTGCTTTTTCTCACCTTTCTTCCAGAAGCTTTTGGATTGGGGTAAAGCCAGACTGGAGAAACTGTGCTCGGTTCAGGCGGGAGTTAAGGGTTAACTATGTTGGGGGAACGTGATGATCGTCTTGTCTGTCACTTCCAGGCCTCTGTAGCTGCAGTACCGCGCGTGTCCAGCAGGATTCTGACTCTGTTTTTCTTCTTTCAGACATGAACCACATGGACCACATGAACCACAGCGGCCACGCCCACCACGCCATGACCGCGCCCCCCAGCCACACCACGCACGGCGGGCACGGGGGCGGGACCGGAGGCGGGGCCGGAGGCGGGCACGAGGGCCACATGGGCGGGATGGTACGAGCCGGGGGGGGCGGGACCACGACCGGACCGGGCTGTAAATCCTCCAATAACATTCGTGTGTTTCCAGGTCATGACCTTTTACTTCGGGGTCACGAACGTGGAGCTGCTGTTCTCAGGGCTGGTCATCAACTCTGCCGGCGGTGAGTCACGGGTTCTACTCCTGACAGGGGACAGGGGGAGGAGTCACGGGTTCCACTCCTGACAGGGGGAGGAGTCACGGGTTCCACTCCTGACAGGGGACAGGGGGAGGGTCGGTACAGGGAGAAGTATTGTACATTTTTGTCATTTTTTCATCATTTTTTTGTATTTTTTTTGTCAAATTTTTTGCACATTTTTTAATCAATTTTATCAAATTTTTTGTCAATTTTTAATCAATTTTTTGTCAATTTTTAGTCATTTTTTAATCAATTTTATCAAATTTTTTGTAAATTTTTTGTCAATTTTTTGTCATTTTTTAATCAATTTTTTGTCATTTTTTAATCAATTTTTTGTCATTTTTTAATCAATTTTTAATCAATTTTTTGTCATTTTTTAACCAAATTTTTGTCATTTTTTAATCAAATTTTTGTCATTTTTTAATCAATTTTTTGTCATTTTTTAATCAAATTTTTGTTAATTTTTTATCAAATTTTTGTCAAATTTTTGTCATTTTTTTTCTTCCATTTTTTGTCACATTTTTGTCACAGAAGGAAAGTCTCAGTACAGGAACAGGGGGAGGAGTCACGGGTTCTACTCCTGACAGGGGACAGGGGGAGGAGTCACGGGTTCTACTCCTGACAGAGGACAGGGGGAGGAGTCACGGGTTCCACTCCTGACGGGGGAACAGGGGGAGGAGTCACGGGTTCTACTCCTGACAGAGGAACAGGGGGAGGAGTCACGGGTTCTACTCCTGACAGGGGGAGGAGTCACGGGTTTCACTCCTGACAGGGGGAGGAGTCACGGGTTTCACTCCTGACAGGGGGAGGAGTCACGGGTTCTACTCCTGCCAGAGGAACAGGGGGAGGAGTCACGGGTTCTACTCCTGACAGAGGAACAGGGGGAGGAGTCACGGGTTCCACTCCTGACAGGGGACAGGGGGAGGAGTCACGGGTTCTACTCCTGACAGGGGGAGGAGTCACGGGTTCCACTCCTGACAGAGGACAGGGGGAGGAGTCACGGGTTCTACTCCTGACAGAGGAACAGGGGGAGGAGTCACGGGTTCCACTCCTGACAGGGGGAGGAGTCACGGGTTCCACTCCTGACAGAGGACAGGGGGAGGAGTCACGGGTTCTACTCCTGACAGGGGGAGGAGTCACGGGTTCTACTCCTGACAGGGAACAGGGGGAGGAGTCACGGGTTCTACTCCTGACAGGGAACAGGGGGAGGAGTCACGGGTTCTACTCCTGACAGGGAACAGGGGGAGGAGTCACGGGTTCTACTCCTGACAGAGGAACAGGGGGAGGAGTCACGGGTTCTACTCCTGACAGAGGAACAGGGGGAGGAGTCACGGGTTCTACTCCTGACAGAGTAACAGGGGGAGGAGTCACGGGTTCTACTCCTGACAGAGGAACAGGGGGAGGAGTCACGGGTTCTACTCCTGACAGAGGAACAGGGGGAGGAGTCACGGGTTCTACTCCTGACAGGGGAACAGGGGGAGGAGTCACGGGTTCTACTCCTGACAGAGGAACAGGGGGAGGAGTCACGGGTTCTACTCCTGACAGGGGACAGGAGGAGTCACGGGTTCTACTCCTGACAGGGGACAGGAGGAGTCACGGGTTCTACTCCTGACAGAGGAACAGGGGGAGGAGTCACGGGTTCTACTCCTGACAGAGTAACAGGGGGAGGAGTCACGGGTTCTACTCCTGACAGAGGACAAGGGGAGGAGTCACGGGTTCTACTCCTGACAGGGGACAGGAGGAGTCACGGGTTCTACTCCTGACAGAGGAACAGGGGGAGGAGTCACGGGTTCTACTCCTGACAGAGTAACAGGGGGAGGGGTCACGGGTTCTACTCCTGACAGAGGACAAGGGGAGGAGTCACGGGTTCTACTCCTGACAGGGGACGGGGGGAGGAGTCACGGGTTCTACTCCTGACAGAGGAACAGGGGGAGGAGTCACGGGTTCTACTCCTGACAGAGGACAGGGGGAGGAGTCACGGGTTCCACTCCTGACAGGGGACGGGGGGAGGAGTCACGGGTTCCACTCCTGACGGGGGACAGGGGGAGGAGTCACGGGTTTTACTCCTGACAGAGGACAGGGGGAGGAGTCACGGGTTCTACTCCTGACAGGGGGAGGAGTCACGGGTTCTACTCCTGACAGGGGACAGGAGGAGTCACGGGTTCCACTCCTGACAGAGGACAGGGGGAGGAGTCACGGGTTCTACTCCTGACAGGGGGAGGAGTCACGGGTTCTACTCCTGACAGGGGACAGGAGGAGTCACGGGTTCCACTCCTGACAGAGGACAGGGGGAGGAGTCACGGGTTCTACTCCTGACAGAGGAACAGGGGGAGGAGTCACGGGTTACACTCCTGACAGAGGACAGGGGGAGGAGTCACGGGTTCCACTCCTGACAGGGGACAGGGGGAGGAGTCACGGGTTCTACTCCTGACAGAGGAACAGGGGGAGGAGTCACGGGTTCCACTCCTGACAGAGGAACAGGGGGAGGAGTCACGGGTTCCACTCCTGACAGGGGGAGGAGTCACGGGTTCTACTCCTGACAGAGGAACAGGGGGAGGAGTCACGGGTTTTACTCCTGCCAGGGGAACAGGGGGAGGAGTCACGGGTTCCACTCCTGACGGGGAACAGGGGGAGGAGTCACGGGTTCCACTCCTGACAGGGAACAGGGGGAGGAGTCACGGGTTCCACTCCTGACGGGGAACAGGGGGAGGAGTCACGGGTTCCACTCCTGACAGGGAACAGGGGGAGGAGTCACGGGTTCCACTCCTGACAGAGGACAGGGGGAGGAGTCACGGGTTCCACTCCTGACAGGGGGAGGAGTCACGGGTTCCACTCCTGACAGGGGACAGGGGGAGGAGTCACGGGTTCTACTCCTGACAGAGGAACAGGGGGAGGAGTCACGGGTTACACTCCTGACAGAGGACAGGGGGAGGAGTCACGGGTTCCACTCCTGACAGGGGGAGGAGTCACGGGTTCCACTCCTGACAGGGAACAGGGGGAGGAGTCACGGGTTCCACTCCTGACAGGGAACAGGGGGAGGAGTCACGGGTTACACTCCTGACAGAGGACAGGGGGAGGAGTCACGGGTTCTACTCCTGACAGAGGACAGGGGGAGGAGTCACGGGTTCCACTCCTGACAGGGGGAGGAGTCACGGGTTCCACTCCTGACAGAGGACAGGGGGAGGAGTCACGGGTTCCACTCCTGACAGAGGACAGGGGGAGGAGTCACGGGTTCCACTCCTGACAGGGGGAGGAGTCACGGGTTCCACTCCTGACAGAGGACAGGGGGAGGGTCGAAACAGAGGGGGGAGTATCGTACATTTTTGTCATTTTTTCATCATTTTTTTTTATTTTTTTTGTCAAATTTTTTGTCATTTTTTAATCAATTTTATCAAATTTTTTGTCAATTTTTTGTCAATTTTTTGTCATTTTTTTATCAATTTTATCAAATTTTTTGTCAATTTTTTGTCAATTTTTTGTCATTTTTTAATCAATTTTATCAAATTTTTTGTCAATTTTTTGTCAATTTTTTGTCATTTTTTAATCAAATTTTTGTCATTTTTTAATCAATGTTTAACCAAATTTTTGTCATTTTTTAATCAATTTTTAATCAATTTTTTGTCATATTTTAAATCAATTTTTTAGTCATTTTTTAATCATTTTTTAGTCATTTTTTTATCAATTTTTTGTCAATTTTTTGTCAATTTTTTGTCAATTTTTAATCAATTTTTAATCAATTTTTTGTCATTTTTTAATCAAATTTTTTGTCATTTTTTAATCAATTTTCTGTCATTTTTTTGTCTTTTTTTAATCCATTTTTTGTCATTTTTTAATCAATTTTTTGTCATTTTTTTGTCATTTTTTAATCAAATTTTTTGTCATTTTTTAATCAATTTTTTGTCATTTTTTTGTCATTTTTTAATCAAATTTTTTGTCATTTTTTAATCAATTTTCTGTCATTTTTTTGTCTTTTTTTAATCAATTTTTTGTCATTTTTTATCACATTTTTGTCACGGGGGAAAGTCTCGGTACAGGGAGAAAGTCTCCCTGGTATCAGTGTTTTCCGCCGTTGTCCGTATCGTCAGGTGTCACGTTTCCCTAACCCCGCCCCCTGTGTCCCTGTGGCCAATCAGAGATGGTGCTGGCCTGCCTGGGCGTGTTCCTATTGGCCGCCCTGTACGAGGGGCTGAAGATCGGCCGTGAGTTCCTCCTGAGGCGGAGCCAGGTCAACGTGCGCTACAACTCCATGCCCCTCCCAGGAAGTGACGGCACGGTCGTCATGGAGACGCACAAGACCGTCGGGTGAGTGGGCGGAGTTTAGAGAGGAGGTGGGCGGAGTCTGTGACGCGGGCAGATTGTTCTGAGCAAAGTGTTTCATCTGTTTCAGGCAGAGGATGCTAAGCCCCGCCCACTTCCTGCAGACCCTCCTGCACGTGCTCCAGGTAAGCCCCGCCCACTTGTCACTGAAGGAAAAACTCGTTCACGTGACATCACAACATTCTAAAGAGCCATAGTTTAACATGGAGGCGGAGCAACTGACGGTAACTATGGTAACGGTGGTAACTGACAAAATGCATGTATTTATGCCTTTGTTTTTTGGGTCATGTCTCAGTCATTACTGGAGGAATCTACATGAAACAAAAACTGTCACAAAGTTCATCGTCTCCTCTGTCGGCTCATATGAACTAATGTACAATTATTATCTCTGAAAAATGTCAAAAAGTGGTGACAATATGTGAAAACATGACCATGATGTTGTCCAATAGAAAAGACTTTCAGACAAAAAAATAATATCACAGGTTTGTGAATCCGATCACGATCTAACTCTGAAGAGGAAAAACATTTGTTTTTTTTCGTTTTGGAGATTTCTTCCAAAAACCGCATTTCTCCCATAGAGCTGTATTGGCCCCGCCCTCCATCTGACATTATGACATCATCACATTCTAAATCGTGAACGCCGCCTATTAAACTATATCATTAAACTATATCATTAAACTATATCATTAAACTATATTATTAAACTATATTATTAAACTATATTATTAAACTATATCATTAAACTATATTATTAAACTATATTATTAAACTATATCATTGAACTATATCATTAAACTACATCATTAAACTATATTATTAAACTATTATTAAACTATATTATTAAACTATATTATTAAACTATATCATTAAACTATATTATTAAACTATATTATTAAACTATATTATTAAACTATATTATTAAACTATATCATTAAACTATATTATTAAACTATATTATTAAACTATATTATTAAACTATATTATTAAACTATATCATTAAACTATATTATTAAACTATATTATTAAACTATATCATTAAACTATATCATTAAACTATATCATTAAACTATATCATTGAACTATATCATTAAACTATATCATTAAACTATATTATTAAACTATATCATTAAACTATATCATTAAACTATATCATTAAACTATATCATTAAACTATATTATTAAACTATATTATTAAACTATATCATTAAACTATATTATTAAACTATATCATTAAACTATATCATTAAACTATATCATTAAACTATATCATTAAACTATATCATTAAACTATATTATTAAACTATATCATTGAACTATATTATTAAACTATATCATTAAACTATATTATTAAACTATATTAAACTATATCATTAAACTATATTATTAAACTATATTATTAAACTATATTATTAAACTATATCATTAAACTATATTAAACTATATCATTAAACTATATTAAACTATATCATTAAAGTATATCATTAAAGTATATCATTAAACTATATCATTAAACTATATTAAACTATATCATTAAAGTATATCATTAAAGTATATTAAACTATATCATTAAACTATATCTGTAATGGCTTATGGATGTATTTTGAAAAGACTGCTTCCGGTACCACGGCAATTTCCTGTTAGGGAAGGAAGTGTTTAAATATCATGGCGGGTGGGAAACTTGTATGGTCATGGCACGGCCTAGCGCCTAGCTGAAAGGGGAAAAAAGGTACAGTTTCATTTATCTTTTATCCATGTATTGTTATGAAAATTGTACTAATTTACGGTATGTATTTTTAGCTCTTACGGTGGCGATGTGCTAATGGTTAATAAAAAAAAGGAAAACGGCACAACCCACTTGTACGCTTGTCTGTCAGCTGGGAGCTATAGTAAGAGCTTTACCGAACATTTGGTGATGGATTCCGGGACCATGGAGCTGGTTGGGACCGACGAGCATGAGTCAACGATTGCGAGGTGTCGGGTGTGGACCGGGAGTCACGTTGGACGGTCAGGCTGTGAACGGGGCGCTCGTTTGGAGCCTCGAAAACAGCAACGGCGACAGCGGTAAAAATTAACTTCACGGAAGTAAGCCAAGCCTATGGACATTGTGAGTACACGCAGCACTTTATATCATCGCAGCAGTGCCTTAAACGCCAGTAAGAAGAACGGAGCGGCCACGGATAACTTTTGCAACTTTACATCACTGTTTTGTCATCAAAATTGACCAAAGCTTTTAATACAGAGCAAACTTTGATAAAATGGAGTCAGGGGGAAATTATGATATTGAACAAAGGGACATTTGTGATCAAATAGAAGATGCACAAAAATGTGAAGATCTGCTGCTTTCCCTTTATAATAAATGGAAATTGAACATAAGAGAGTCTCGGAACAAATTAAAGACACACCTGTCTGAAGAAGAGATTTGGAAACTTATTGAAGTGTTAAAGCAAAGCAATAAGGACGTGATTGATCTCTTTGATGAAATGTGTAAAATAATCACTCCATCACTTGATATAAAGAGACGAGTGGAGGCATTTAAGGCAGTCAATAATGAAATACTGTCTATTGCTTACAACAGAGCTGTGGATGATCAGTTTGATGAAGATGCTGAGAAGACCAGGATGCATGAACTGTTGTTTTGTGAATATGCACATTCCATTTATGGTTCCGAGGCCTCTATATCTAATCAATCCGATTGCAATTCTGCAGACTTCCTAGCTGTAAAAAGGGTTGAAGCTGCTGCTGAGTTGGCTGTAAAAAGGGCAAACTATGACTTGATGCTTGAGGAAGAAAGGCAAAAGATTGTTATAAGACAATTAGAAGAAAACCAAAGAAAAGAACTTGATGAACAGAAATATGCCCTGGAAAGGCTAAAGGCAACAAGGGAGCTCCGTGTAGCGGAAGTAAGGTTGACATGTTTAAATGAAGAAATCAAAGGCAGCGCTAGTGGATGTCCTGGGAATGGACCATCACTCTCTTCAAATTCGGCTGCGGCCCCAGATATACCAGGTTCTCACAGTGCAACAACTACCCATCTTCCATGGGAACAGGCTACGGCAACCGCCTCCACTTTCAGACCGCCATCTTTTATAACAATTAAGGCTCCGGCTTTACCTACATCTAACTCTGGCGAGCAATCCTGTGCGTCTGCATCAACTCCTACGGGCCCTTCTACTCTTGCTGATTTTTCTTCCCTGGCTCAAAGATTGCAGGACAACATTTCATTAAGTCGACTCCCTGTACCTGAGCCCTTTGTTTTTACGGGCTGTCCTATTCAGTTTATAGAGTGGAAAGCCGCATTTACGACACTTATCAGTCAAAGAACAATAGATCCCACAGAGAAACTATATTATTTGAGAAAATACGTTGGTGGATCTGCCAAACAAGTCTTGGATGGAACATTCTTCCGCAGTGACAGTGAGGCCTTCTCAGATGCTTGGACCAAATTAAATCGCAGGTATGGCCATCCATTTACGATTCAAAGGGCCTTCAGAGAAAGAATAAAATGGTGGCCAAGGATCCATGGGAATGATGCTGAAGGACTGAGAAGTTATGCGGATTTTCTAACCACAATTCTTGAGGCAATGCCTTATGTTACAGGACTGGACATATTAAATGATTGCGAGCAAAATAAAAACTTAATATCTAAATTACCTGATTGGGTTATAGTAAGCTGGAATAGACTAGTGACTCAGAGCTTAAGGCAGAAAAACACCTTTCCAATGTTCAAAGAGTTTGTGTCTTTTATTAGTCTTGAGGCTGACATTGCCTGCAATCCAATAACATCTCTTTATGCACTTCAGCCCAGGAAAATAACAAGCAATACCCTGTCAACGCTAACCTCTCCACTGAAGAAGCCCTTAATGTCCCCAAAATTATCTAGGCCCTGTTGTCTCTTTTGTAATGAAGAATTTCACCAAATATTCGTATGTACTAAATTTAAGGAATTATCTATTAATGAACGGCGTGCATACATCAAGGAAAAGTATTTATGTTTTGGTTGTCTAGGAGAGGGACATGGGGTCAAGGATTGTAGACGACGTCTTCTGTGTGGGGACTGTGGCCTCAGGCACCCTACTGTTTTGCATAATGAACATTTTGTTAAAGACTTTGTGATCCCTGATCCGGAGGACATCACATAACTTGTTGTTTTAAAAAAAAAAAAAAAAAAGGGAAAAAAATGTGTAGAAGTGGAAACGAGTGTGATTTTGGTAACCTTTTTTAATATTCAGAATTGTAACTAAATGTATCAGTAATCACTCGTTTTTGTATTACTCGTGATTGCGGGGAGTGTAATGGCTTATGGATGTATTTTGAAAAGACTGCTTCCGGTACCACGGCAATTTCCTGTTAGGGAAGGAAGTGTTTAAATATCATGGCGGGTGGGAAACTTGTATGGTCATGGCACGGCCTAGCGCCTAGCTGAAAGGGGAAAAAAGGTACAGTTTCATTTATCTTTTATCCATGTATTGTTATGAAAATTGTACTAATTTACGGTATGTATTTTTAGCTCTTACGGTGGCGATGTGCTAATGGTTAATAAAAAAAGGAAAATGGCACAACCCACTTGTACGCTTGTCTGTCAGCTGGGAGCTATAATATCATTAAACTATATTATTAAACTATATTATTAAACTATATCATTAAACTATATTATTAAACTATATCATTAAACTATATCATTAAAGTATATCATTAAACTATATTATTAAACTATATCATTAAACTATATCATTAAACTATATCATTAAAGTATATTAAACTATATCATTAAAGTATATCATTAAACTATATTATTAAACTATATCATTAAACTATATCATTAAACTATATCATTAACCCCTTAACGCCTGAACTAATTTCCCATTATATAAAAAAATTTATTATCAGTGTTTTTGCTTTCAAGCTGATGCTAAATTAAGTGGAGATTGTAAATTTTTATGTCGCACATAGTATAGATATAGTTTTAGGTATGTTGCCAATCGGCAACAACAGGCATAAGTGCAATTTTGGGTATGTTGTAATTCGGCAACAACAGGCAAAAGTTGTAAATGTATGAAAATGACAAAATGTATTTATTCACAATTATTACAAATGTAAATGCACTATAAGATACACTGAACACTTGTGTATTCAGGTTAGGATATTAGAACAGTAAACAGAGCTAACGCTTTTCACTAAATTCTTGCAAAGTGTTGATTTTGAGCAGCTGATGTCGTCCTGCAGCAGCAGCTCTGGTAACAGGAAGGGCATCAGGATGTTCAGTAACATCTTCATTACTGCTGTTCCTGTCATCAGTGCCTTCCCTGCTGCTGCTGCTTTCATCACCTGATGTAGGGAGGAGAAAAAAAAGCACTTTATAAAGGTGCAGACAATTTATCTACAAAATATCTACAATTTTTATGACTAATTATCAGATTTTGCTCCCTTTCCTGAGGTTTTATAATACATTGTACATCAGATACCTCTATGTACCATTACTTATTTGCAAATTATATTATAATTGCACATTATTTTCGGACGTGGAACTCTTGTTTGTGGTCCAGTAGGTCCACCTTGTGGTCGCTTTGCAAACAACACCAACGGTTTCATTTTGTTCTGTGTAAAAAAAGGGCTAACTTTTTTTTTTATATCTTTGTATGTTATTGTTACAATGATTATAGAATTTCACTAAAATGGCATGTTCTAAAAAACGTTTTAGCACTGTAATACATCTAAATACTACTAAAATGCGGTCACTGTGGCCACCAGATGGAGCTACTGCAGTTTTCCTTTATGGCCTGATGTTGCCGATTGGCAACGTACCTAAATCTTCAAATAACAAAAAAAAAATCCATCACACGAAGTTCATTCCATTCAATAATCTAAAGATGGAAACAAGGAGCTGCTGCATAATTTTATTTTAGCACAACTCAATTTACATTTGAAGATTTCATCAAAGTTGCTGCCTCGATTTGCAGAAATGCTATTTCCGCTAAATAGCTACCATGACCCGCTTGTGGTTCCTTCTCTGACCGGTCCTACGAGAAACTAGTGCTTGCAAAACGTTCCTAGGTACGGCCTGGATGTGCGCAAACAGGTATCAAGGGAAAACGTGCGTTATTTTAGCCACAGTCTGGCAAGAAGAGGTATGTTGCCGATTTACGCCAATAGGCGTTAAGGGGTTAAAGTATATCATTAAAGTATATCATTAAACTATATTATTAAACTATATTATTAAACTATATTATTAAACTATATCATTAAACTATATTATTAAACTATATCATTAAACTATATTATTAAACTATATCATTAAACTATATTATTAAACTATATCATTAAACTATATTAAACTATATCATTAAACTATATTATTAAACTATATCATTAAACTATATTAAACTATATCATTAAACTATATTATTAAACTATATCATTAAACTATATTATTAAACTATATCATTAAACTATATTATTAAACTATATCATTAAACTATATTATTAAACTATATCATTAAACTATATCATTAAACTATATTATTAAACTATATTATTAAACTATATCATTAAACTATATTATTAAACTATATCATTAAACTATATCATTAAACTATATCATTAAACTATATCATTAAACTATATTATTAAACTATATTATTAAACTATATCATTAAACTATATCATTAAACTATATCATTAAACTATATTATTAAACTATATTATTAAACTATATCATTAAACTATATTATTAAACTATATCATTAAACTATATTATTAAACTATATTATTAAACTATATCATTAAACTATATCATTAAACTATATTATTAAACTATATTATTAAACTATATCATTAAACTATATCATTAAACTATATCATTAAACTATATTATTAAACTATATTATTAAACTATATCATTAAACTATATTATTAAACTATATCATTAAACTATATCATTAAACTATATTATTAAACTATATCATTAAACTATATCATTAAACTATATCATTAAACTATATTATTAAACTATATCATTAAACTATATTAAACTATATCATTAAACTATATTAAACTATATCATTAGACTAGTATCATTAAACTATATCATTAAACTATATTATTAAACTATATCATTAGACTAGTATCATTAAACTATATCATTAAACTATATTATTAAACTATATCATTAAACTATATTATTAAACTATATCATTAAACTTTATCATTAAACTATATCATTAAACTATATTATTAAACTATATTATTAAACTATATCATTAAACTATATTATTAAACTATATCATTAAACTATATCATTAAACTAATGCATGAGTAATGTTAAAGTCTGCTGTGTGTATATATAAGCATGTATAAATATATATACACACATGTATACATAAAGTGTATTAAAGTTTATTAAAGCGTATTAAACTTCACAGCGTCAGCAGAAGCTCCGTTGATTTGATGGGATTTCATTATTTCCTGAGTCTGACTTTCAACTTACCCAGAGATTCACCACCTCCTCCTCCACCTGCATCTTCAGCTAAGCTAGGCTAGCTCTTAGCCTAGCTGCTACTAGCCTAGCAAAACGTTGGGAACTATTTGTGGCGGAAGTCATTAAATCAACCTTTGACCTTCATAAAAGCGTACGAAGTTTATGTTGTGTGAGTTCAGTTGGAAACTTAACTTACTTAAACTGAAGGATCTGATCAGTTATTTCACCACAATAATGATGTTTATAGCTAAAAATGATCTATTTCCAGCCAGTGTTCAGGAGGACGGGGACAGATTAAGGGTCACATGGATTTCAAACCTCCAGTTCTCTGATCCACCAGGAGGAGTTTCTTGCTGTTCGCGACGTAAAACTATGGAAGAGCTCGAATGTGTCACTCAAGAAATGCACCACAGTTTAAATCTATAAAAACATGGTCTTCACAAACTATAGAGCTGGATGTTCATTATTAACACAGAAAGTCTGAGACCAGCACGGTGCCAGGCTGTTTACACGGAGGATGGGCGGGCCACTTACAAGCCACTTAACCTCTTAACCCCCGCCTGAACCGAGAGCATTTTCTCCAGTTCAGCTTTACCCAAATCCTGTAGGCCAGTGTAACGCCTCATTTGAAAGACCTACAAAACTCATCTGAATGGATCTTTTTCCTCACATCATCAGATTTTGTTCCCATCTATTTTTGGGGCGGGGGTTTTCAACTCATTTTGTAACTTTTTTGTCATGTTTTAGTCATTTTTTAGTCATTTTTTTTTGTCATTTTTTGTCATTTTTTGTCATATTTTTATCATATTTTTGTCACATTTTTTGTCATATTTTTTCCATTTTTTTTCATTTTTTGTCACATTTTTTTTTCATTTTTTTTTTCATTTTTTTTTCAATTTTTTTCATTTTTTGTCATTTTTTGTTATTTTTTGTCATTTTTTTGTCACATTTTTTCATTTTTTTTTATTTAAACAACAATTCAAACAATCAGTAACATTATTGTGGCTGTATTTCTATGGCCGTGATGTGTTTATGTGGAAAGACATTCATAGTTTGTAAAACAATTGTTGTAAATATTGAGTTGTTGTAAAAGAAGAACAATATGAAATTCTTTTGCTCCTGTAAAAACATCAAGTAGAAAAAGGGGGCGGGACTAAATAAGGTCACACTTCAACCCACTCCTTTTGGAACAGTTGCTGTATTGGCGTCCATTACTTGTATTATCATTGTTTTTAAATTGTTCGAAATCAACTAAACTAAAAAAACAAAATGGCCGTAGAATAAGTGGATAATGTACAGGGCGACTGTCGGTGCTTATTTTCCCGATAATGACCAGCGTTCTGTACATGATCCCTTACTTAATGTGTGTTACTGCTCCTGTGCTGCAGGTGGTGCTGAGCTACGTCCTGATGCTCGTCTTCATGACGTATAACGGGTTCCTGTGCATCGCCGTGGCGCTGGGAGCCGGCGCCGGGTACTTCCTGTTCAGCTGGAAAAAGGCCATCGTGGTGGACATCACGGAGCACTGTCACTGACCCTCGTCTGAGCCTCGTCTGAGCCTCGTCTCAGCCTCGTCTCAGCCTCGTCTCAGCCTCGTCTCAGCCTCGTCTCAGCCTCGTCTCAGCCTCGTCTCACCCTCGTCTCACCCATAACTGACCATTAAGTTTACTCTAGATTAACCAGAAGAATCACGGCCACATTTAGGCCCAAATCACTTTAGCAGGACCTGACAGGGCCGGGTCTAAGGGGGGCCTTCCTGTAGCCCCGCCTTCCTGTAGCCCCGCCTTCCTGTAGCCCCGCCCCCTGCACCGTAATCAAACTTTACGCCACAAGTGCCGCCGGTTTCGTCCCGGAGTTTCCCGTTTCTGGACCCGTTTTTTCTGATTCGCTCGTGATTTAGTCGTTCGTTTGTGATTGTTTTTCTTTCTCGGGCCTTTAAATAAATGTCTTACGGCGCTTCTTCGTCCAATCAGAGCGCAGGCCCCGCCTCCCGGAGCTGCTGATTGGCCGCTGCTGTTTTAAATCCTGTGCCAAAAAAAAGGGAAACGTGTCAGAGTAAAAAAAAAAAGCCTCTCTCTGCCTTTTCATCGTTTTTCATTGGCCGAGGCCGGGAGAGGGGGCGGGGCTCGGGGCTGTGTTTGGACCAATGAGGAGCAGGGACGGGTCGTTACTGTCTGTGGAAGTCGTTTAAATGTTAAATGTCAAATGCTGGAATAATGAAGAAATGATCAATAAAGGATTTAAATCACATGACCTGTGTGTGTTTATATATCTACATAAACTGAGGCGTAACCGTGGCAACCGTCTCTGTCGTTACTTGCTCTCCTTTAGAACTCTAGAACCTCTGAACTCCCGCCTGAACCCAGAGCGTTTCCTCCAGTTCAGCTTTACCCAAATCCTGTCGGCCAGAGTGACGCCTCATCTGAAAGACCTACAAAACTAAATGGATCTTTTTCCTCACACACATTTCTTTTCCATCATTTTTTGGGGGTTTTCAACTCATTTTGGAACTTTTTTGTCAAATAGTATTTTTTTTCGTCACATTTTCATCATTTTTTGTAACATTTTTTGTCCTTTTTTTGGGACATTTTTGCCACTTTTTAATATTTTTTTCGTCATTTTTTGTAAATGTTTTGTAAAAAAATTTCTCCTTTTTTTTTTACATTTTTGCCACTTTTGCATATTTTTTGGGTCATTTTTTTTGTAATTTTTTGTTAAAAAAAGTGTAATTTTTTTGTCATTTTTTGGTCTTATTTTGGTCATTTTTTGTAATTCTTTTTGTCCTTTTTTTTTTACATTTTAGCCACTTTTTAATATTTTTTGTGAATTTTTTGTGAATTTTTTGTAAAAACATTTGTAAAAATGTTTGTCCTTTGTTGACATTTTTGCCACTTTTTCATCTGTTTTCATTCATTTTTTTTGTAATTTTTGGTAAATTTTTTTGTCTATTTTTCGTCATTTTTTTGTAATTTTTTTGGTTATTTTTTGTAATTTTTTTTGTCCTTTTTTTGACATTTTTGCCACTTTTTCATATTTTTTTCATTATTTTTTCATTATTTTTTTTTGTCACTTTCTGTATTTTTTTTTGTCTTTTTTGTCACATTTCCATCCTTGTTTTCGTCTCAGTTTTGTCGCTATTTTCTCCCCTTTTTCCCAGAAGCTTTTGGATTGGGGTAAAGCCAAACTGGAGAAAATGTGCTCGGTTCAGGCGGGAGTTAAGGGGTTAAATAAAGTAGGCCAGGTTCTCCAGGTTCTCTCTGTGCTTTGTCAGGTCAGCTGTGGACGTCACTGAAGCAGAACTGATCAAACCGTACGTCTCGCCCAGTGTTTTTTTATTCATAATGACCTTTAAAATGATTCAAAGTAAATATGGGCCTTTGTTGCTCAACTTCTGTCTGTTTGAAACAAGTCAAACATCTGGGCAAAGATTCCATCACGAGGCTCTCCTGATCCATAAGAAACGGATCTGTTTTCTCCTGTAGCCTCTGACTGTGAGGGAGCGGCTCCTCTGACTGTGAGGGAGCGGCTCCTCTGACTGTGAGGGAGCGGCTCCTCTGACTGTGAGGGAGCGGCTCCTCTGACTGTGAGGGAGCGGCTCCTCTGACTGTGAGGGAGCGGCTCCTCTGACTGTGAGGGAGCGGCTCCTCTGACTGTGAGGGAGCGGCTCCTCTGACTGTGAGGGAGCGGCTCCTGATCACTGCTCTTAACACCCGCCTCCTCTTTGGACATTATATAGACCTGTGTAACACCTCATTTGAAAGCTAAGACCCACAAAACTGATCTTTTTTCCTCACGTTGTTGCTGTGTTGTCTCACCTTTTTATGTTTTGCTTTTTTGTTGATTTTTTGTTGAATTACCATTTTTTCATCATTTTTTCTTAATTTTTTTGTCAATTTTTCGTAATTTTTCCGTCATTTTTTTCGTCCATTTTTTGTCCGATTTTTGTTGAATTTTTGTAACTTTTTTGTAATTTTTTTTGTCAAATAGTATTTTTTGTTCGTCACTTTTTGTCACATGTTCATCATTTTTTCATAATTTTTTGTAATTTTTTTGTGACATTTTTGGTCAATTTCTTGTAAATTTTTTTGTCCTTTTTTTGTCACATTTTTGTTGAATTTTTGTAATTTTTTTGTAATTTTTTTTTGTCAAATAGTATTTTTTGTTCGTCACTTTTTGTCACATGTTCATCATTTTTTCATCATTTTTTTGTCAATTTTTTGTCAATATTTTTTTTTTTTTGCCACTTTTTAAATCATTTTTCAAAACTGTTTTCATAATTTGTTCGTCATTTTTTTGTAATTTTTTTGTGAAATTTTTGCCACTTTTTCATAATTTTTTCAAATTTTTTTTGTCAATTTTTCGTCATTTTTTGGCCAATTTCTTGTAAATTTTTTTGTCACATTTTTGTTGATTTTTGTTGAATTTTTGTCACATTTTTGTTGAATTTTGTTGAATTTTTGTCACATGTTTGTTGTGTTTCATCCTTGTTTTCTCTTGTTTTGTTTTTTGTGGCTGTTTTGGTGCTTTTTGATTTGGGTAAAACTGGATCCGTTCAGGTGGGAGTTAAGAGGTTGAATAATTGAATCTGACTCAGGACAAAGGCTGCAGGTGCTCCTCCTGCTGGCCTGAGGCTGTACTGCTGCTTCAGTCTGTGGGAGCAGAGTTTCCCTGAAGTCACGTGACCAGAGGCAGCTCGGCCAATCAGAGGCCGGGGTTCGTGCAGCTGCTCAGTCTGTGTCTGAACAGGTTTTATCACCGAGTTAAAAACAGAAAAGCTTTATTTAAACTGGAAACAAACACATTTATGGATAAAAATACACAAAACTTAAATCAGTCGCTCCTCTTTACATCCTGGTCTTTAAACATCAACTCCTACTGTTCTACAAAGCGTTACTGAGCAGAAACATGAGCCAGACATGAACCTGCTGCTGTAAAAGTCACTGAAATCACCACATCCGGGCTAAATGCTAACGGCTAACGGCTAACAGCTACGCTAACTCCAGCAGAACCGACGTTAGTAAATATATGAACATAAAAGGACAATTTACATCTTTGTTCTGAGCCAGAACAGTCACAGCAGCAAAGGATTGAACTGAGCCGGGCTGATCATTCTGGGTTAGAGTCTGTTTGTCATTAAAGTAAATATTAGCATTTTTTCATCATTTTTTCATCATTTTTTCGTCATTTTTTCATCATTTTTTCTTCATTTTTTCATCATTTTTTCTTCATTTTTTCGTCGTTTTTTCGTCGTTTTTTCATCGTTTTTTCATCATTTTTTCATCGTTTTTTTCATCATTTTTTCGTAATTTTTTCGTAATTTTTTCGTCGTTTTTTCGTCTTTTTTTCATCTTTTTTTCGTCGTTTTTTCGTCATTTTTTCATCATTTTTTCGTCGTTTTTTCGTCGTTTTTTCATCATTTTTTCATCAATTTTTCGTCAATTTTTTCATCATTTTTTCGTCATTTTTTCATCTTTTTTTCATCTTTTTTTCATCTTTTTTTCGTCATTTTTTCGTCATTTTTTCATCATTTTTTCATCATTTTTTCATCATTTTTTCGTCATTTTTTTGTCATTTTTTCGTCATTTTTTCATCATTTTTTCATCGTTTTTTCGTCATTTTTTCGTCATTTTTTCATCATTTTTTCATCATTTTTTCATCAATTTTTCGTCAATTGTTCGTCATTTTTTCGTCATTTTTTCATAATTTTTTCATCAATTTTTCGTCAATTTTTCGTCAATTTTTCGTCAATTTTTCATCGTTTTTTCATCGTTTTTTCGTCATTTTTTCGTCATTTTTTCGTCATTTTTTCATCATTTTTTCATCGTTTTTTCGTCATTTTTTCGTCATTTTTTCATCATTTTTTCATCATTTTTTCGTCAATTTTTCGTCATTTTTTCGTCAATTTTTCATCATTTTTTCATCGTTTTTTCGTCAATTTTTCGTCATTTTTTCGTCGTTTTTTCGTCATTTTTTCATCAATTTTTCGTCAATTTTTCGTCAATTTTTTCATCATTTTTTCATCATTTTTTTGTCATTTTTTCGTCGTTTTTTCATCTTTTTTTCGTCATTTTTTCATCATTTTTTCATCATTTTTTTGTCGTTTTTTCCGTCATTTTTTCATCATTTTTTCATCATTTTTTCATCATTTTTTCAATATTTTTTGTCATTTTTTCGTCAATTTTTCATCATTTTTTCATCGTTTTTTCGTCAATTTTTCGTCATTTTTTCGTCGTTTTTTCGTCATTTTTTCATCAATTTTTCGTCAATTTTTCGTCAATTTTTTCATCATTTTTTCATCATTTTTTTGTCATTTTTTCATCATTTTTTCATCTTTTTTTCGTCATTTTTTCATCATTTTTTCATCATTTTTTCATCATTTTTTTCATCATTTTTTCAATATTTTTTCATCATTTTTTTGTCGTTTTTTCCGTCATTTTTTCATCATTTTTTCATCATTTTTTCAATATTTTTTCGTCATTTTTTCATCATTTTTTCATCGTTTTTTCATCGTTTTTTCGTCATTTTTCGTAAATTTTTCGTCAATTTCTTGTACATTTTTTTGCCACTTTATCATTTTTTCATAATTTTTTTGTCAATTTAATCGAGAAAAATGACCCCAAAAGTATCGGTATCGCATCGATTCCAAAAACTGTGGTATCGCCCGTCCCTGGCAGCAGGTCAAAGGTCAAAGAGTCTGAGACAGAAGTCGGTTTAGAAACAGAATTCAATACAAACGATTTTCTCCAAAACTCTTTTATTAAACAAAATGACCAAACATATATAAATGCGTGTATATACGTATATGTGTATATATATATATATGTGTATATGTGAGGCCGTGGCGCCGCTACAGCAGGGCGCTCTTGGCGTACGACAGCAGGCACAGCGATTGGTCGAACGAGGCGCGGAGCTCCGCCCACGCGCGCTCCAGGTGAGACGAGAGGCGGAGCAGCGTCTCCATGGCGACGGGGTCACGTGACACGGCCCGCAGGTGAGTCTGGGAACAAGGACGCCACAGGTGAGGTCACAGTGGGGTATGTAAATGAGGGGTATGTAAATGAGGGGTATGTAAATGAGGGGTATGTAAATGATGGGGTATGTAAATGAAGCTCTTTGATTAGGGTAAAGCCAAACTGGATCCGTTCACGTGGAAGTTAAGAGGTTAAAGAGAAAAGTTGAATAATTGAAAAGAATTTTGTTGATTTTTTGTTGATTTTTTTTTATTTTTTTTTGTTGATTTTTTGTTGATTTTTTTTGTTGATTTTTCATTTTTGTTGAATTTTTGTCACATTTTTGTTGAAGTTTTGTCACATTTTTGTTGATTTTTTGTTGATTTTTTGTTGATTTTTTGTTGATTTTTTGTCACATTTTTGTTGATTTTTTGTTGATTTTTTGTTGATTTTGTGTTAATTTTGTGTTGATTTTTTGTTGATTTTTTGTTGATTTTTTGTTGATTTTTTGTTGAATTTTTGTCACTTTTTTGTTGATTTTTTGTCATATTTTTGTTGAAGTTTTGTCACATTTTTGTTGATTTTTTGTTGATTTTTTGTTGATTTTTTGTTGATTTTTTGTTGATTTTTTGTTAATTTTTTGTTGATTTATTGTTGATTTATTGTTGATTTTTTGTTAATTTTTTGTTGATTTTTTGTTGATTTTTTGTTGATTTTTTGTTGATTTTTTGTTGATTTTTTGTTGATTTTTTGTTAATTTTGTTAATTTTTTGTTGATTTTTTGTTGATTTTTTGTCACATTTTTGTTGAATTTTTGTTGAATTTTTGTTGAATTTTTGTCACATTTTTTTGATGATGTCACAGTGTGGGATATGCAAATGAAGGCTATGCAAATGAATGATATGCAAATGAATGATATGCAAATGAGGGGTATGCAGATGACGTCCTCACCTTCAGGAAGAGGGCGAGGTAACCGTGCGCCAGGTCGAAGTCCCGCCCACCGCTCATCATGCTGTCAATCATCTGGAGGAAGGCGGGCAGAAGGTGCGAGGCCCCGCCCCCCTCTGGCGACAGGGCGGAGATCTCCACGGAGACGAGGGACGGCCCACTCCGCCGCAGCAGCGAAACGGCGCCCTCCCCTGGACAAGAGGAGCGACGGTTATTACTCAGACTCGGAGACGACGGCGGCGACTCACAGTGACGTCACTCACACGCCCCGCTCGCCACGGCGTCCTCCAGCGCCCGGACGAACTCTGACCTCTGACCCAACGCAGCCCAGGACAGCAGCTTCGACTGGTCACATGATCAGAGAGAGAGAGAGAGAACATGAGGGGCGGGACCTTCGACTGGTCACATGATCACAGAGAGAGAGAGAGAACATGAGGGGGCGGGACCTTCGACTGGTCACATGATCAGAGAGAGAGAGAGAGAGAGAACATGAGGGGGCGGGACCTTCCACTGGTCACATGATCAGAGAGAGAGAGAGAGAACATGAGGGGGCGGGACCTTCCACTGGTCACATGATCACAGAGAGAGAGAGAACATGAGGGGGCGGGACCTTCGACTGGTCACATGATCACAGAGAGAGAGAGAGAGAACATGAGGGGGCGGGACCTTCGACTGGTCACATGATCACAGAGAGAGAGAGAACATGAGGAGGCGGGACCTTCGACTGGTCACATGATCACAGAGAGAGAGGTTAAAACACATGAGGGGGCGGGACCTTCGACTGGTCACATGATCACACTGAGGGGGCGGTACCTGTGCGTCAGCGTCCGTTGCCGTGGGAACGATGAACTGCGGCGTGAGCCCGGGGATTGTGGGTAAGAAGAAGGGCGCGGCGGGCGGAGCCACAGGGGGCGCCGTCGGTTTGTTCCTTTTCTGGAAAACGCAGAGAAAACAAAGAAATGTCACTTATACTACAGTACTTTATACTTTTACTACAGTACTTTATACTTTTACTACAGTACTTTATACTTTTACTACAGTACTTTATGCTTTTACTACAGTACTTTATGCTTTTACTACAGTACTTTATACTTTTACTACAGTACTTTATACTTTTACTACAGTACTTTATACTTTTACTACAGTACTTTATGCTTTTACTACAGTACTTTATGCTTTTACTACAGTACTTTATACTTTTACTACAGTACTTTATACTTTTACTAAAGTACTTTATACTTTTACTACAGTACTTTATACTTTTACTACAGTACTTTATACTTTTATTAAAGTACTTTATACTTTTACTACAGTACTTTATACTTTTACTAAAGTACTTTATACTTTTACTACAGTACTTTATACTTTTACTACAGTACTTTATACTTTTATTAAAGTACTTTATACTTTTACTACAGTACTTTATACTTTTATTAAAGTACTTTATACTTTTACTACAGTACTTTATACTTTTACTAAAGTACTTTATACTTTTACTACAGTACTTTATACTTTTACTAAAGTACTTTATACTTTTACTACAGTACTTTATACTTTTACTACAGTACTTTATACTTTTACTACAGTACTTTCTACTTTTACTACAGTACTTTATGCTTACTACAGTACTTTATACTTTTACTACAGTACTTTCTACTTTTATTAAAGTACTTTATACTTTTACTACAGTACTTTATACTTTTACTACAGTACTTTATACTTTTACTACAGTACTTTCTACTTTTACTACAGTACTTTATACTTTTACTACAGTACTTTATACTTTTACTACAGTACTTTATACTTTTACTACAGTACTTTATACTTTTATTAAAGTACTTTATGCTTTTACTAAAGTACTTTATACTTTTACTACAGTACTTTATACTTTTACTACAGTACTTTATACTTTTACTACAGTACTTTATACTTTTATTAAAGTACTTTATACTTTTACTACAGTACTTTACTGTAGTAAAGTCGAACTTTTAAACTTTTACTACAGTACTTTATGCTTACTACAGTACTTTATACTTTTACTACAGTACTTTCTACTTTTATTAAAGTACTTTATACTTTTACTACAGTACTTTATACTTTTACTACAGTACTTTATACTTTTACTACAGTACTTTCTACTTTTACTACAGTACTTTATACTTTTACTACAGTACTTTATACTTTTACTACAGTACTTTATACTTTTACTACAGTACTTTATACTTTTATTAAAGTACTTTATGCTTTTACTAAAGTACTTTATACTTTTACTACAGTACTTTATACTTTTACTACAGTACTTTATACTTTTACTACAGTACTTTATACTTTTATTAAAGTACTTTATACTTTTACTACAGTACTTTATACTTTTACTAAAGTACTTTATACTTTTACTACAGTACTTTATACTTTTACTACAGTACTTTATACTTTTACTACAGTACTTTATACTTTTATTAAAGTACTTTATACTTTTACTACAGTACTTTATACTTTTACTAAAGTACTTTATACTTTTACTACAGTACTTTATACTTTTACTACAGTACTTTATACTTTTACTACAGTACTTTCTACTTTTACTACAGTACTTTATGCTTACTACAGTACTTTATACTTTTACTACAGTACTTTCTACTTTTATTAAAGTACTTTATACTTTTACTACAGTACTTTATGCTTTTACTACAGTACTTTATGCTTTTACTAAAGTACTTTATGCTTTTACTACAGTACTTTATACTTTTACTACAGTACTTTATACTTTTACTACAGTACTTTATACTTTTATTAAAGTACTTTATGCTTTTACTAAAGTACTTTATACTTTTACTACAGTACTTTATACTTTTACTACAGTACTTTATACTTTTACTACAGTACTTTATACTTTTACTACAGTACTTTATGCTTACTACAGTACTTTATACTTTTACTACAGTACTTTATACTTTTATTAAAGTACTTTATACTTTTACTACAGTACTTTATACTTTTACTACAGTACTTTCTACTTTTACTACAGTACTTTATACTTTTACTACAGTACTTTATACTTTTACTACAGTACTTTATACTTTTACTACAGTACTTTATACTTTTATTAAAGTACTTTATGCTTTTACTAAAGTACTTTATACTTTTACTACAGTACTTTATACTTTTACTACAGTACTTTATACTTTTACTACAGTACTTTATACTTTTACTACAGTACTTTATGCTTACTACAGTACTTTATACTTTTACTACAGTACTTTATACTTTTATTAAAGTACTTTATACTTTTACTACAGTACTTTATACTTTTATTAAAGTACTTTATACTTTTACTACAGTACTTTATACTTTTACTAAAGTACTTTATACTTTTACTACAGTACTTTCTACTTTTACTAAAGTACTTTATACTTTTACTACAGTACTTTATACTTTTACTACAGTACTTTATACTTTTACTACAGTACTTTCTACTTTTACTACAGTACTTTATGCTTACTACAGTACTTTATACTTTTACTACAGTACTTTCTACTTTTATTAAAGTACTTTATACTTTTACTACAGTACTTTATACTTTTACTACAGTACTTTATGCTTTTACTACAGTACTTTATACTTTTACTACAGTACTTTATACTTTTACTACAGTACTTTATACTTTTACTACAGTACTTTATACTTTTACTACAGTACTTTATACTTTTACTACAGTACTTTATACTTTTACTACAGTACTTTATACTTTTACTACAGTACTTTATACTTTTACTACAGTACTTTATACTTTTACTACAGTACTTTATACTTTCACTACAGTACTTTATACTTTTACTACAGTACTTTATACTTTTACTACAGTACTTTCTACTTTTATTAAAGTACTTTATACTTTTACTACAGTACTTTATACTTTTACTACAGTACTTTATACTTTTACTACAGTACTTTATACTTTTACTACAGTACTTTATACTTTTACTACAGTACTTTCTACTTTTATTAAAGTACTTTATACTTTTACTACAGTACTTTATACTTTTACTACAGTACTTTATACTTTTACTACAGTACTTTATACTTTTACTACAGTACTTTCTACTTTTATTAAAGTACTTTATACTTTTACTACAGTACTTTATACTTTTACTACAGTACTTTATACTTTTACTACAGTACTTTATACTTTTACTACAGTACTTTATACTTTTACTACAGTACTTTATACTTTTACTACAGTACTTTATACTTTTACTACAGTACTTTATACTTTTACTACAGTACTTTCTACTTTTATTAAAGTACTTTATACTTTTACTACAGTACTTTATACTTTTACTACAGTACTTTATACTTTTACTACAGTACTTTATACTTTTACTACAGTACTTTATACTTTTATTAAAGTACTTTATACTTTTACTACAGTACTTTATACTTTTACTACAGTACTTTATACTTTTACTACAGTACTTTATACTTTTACTACAGTACTTTATACTTTCACTACAGTACTTTATACTTTCACTACAGTACGAGTACGTATAAGTATATAACGGTAGTATAAAGTATATAACTGCAGTATAAGTATATAGCTGTAGTATAAGTATATAGCTGTAGTATAAGTATATAACTGTAGTATAAAGTATATAACTGCAGTATGAAGTATAAATAAATATAAACCTTAATAGTGTCGATGTTCAGGAGCGTCCTCCATCTTGATTCCGGTAACAGGCTGAGCGTATATTAGTGTGTAGTGTAAGTATATAGCTGTAGTATAATGTATATAACTGTAGTATAAGTATAAACCTTAATGTTGTCGATGTGAGAGTATATTCGTGTGTAGTATAAGTATATGAGCGCAGTATGAAGTATAAATAAAGATAAACCTTAATAGTGTCGATGTTCAGGAGCGTCCTCCATCTTGATTCCGGTAACAGACTGAGCGTGATAAGCTCCGCCCCCAGCTGCTCATGTGACACGTATGACTCCTCCTCCTCGTCCGACGCCGCCTCCTCCTCCGGCTCCGCCCGCGCGCACGGCAGCGCCTCATTGGTCGGCTCGTAGTCCGCGGGCAGTGGGCGGAGTCCCACGGGGCCGCACAGGCTGCGATTGGTCCTGAGGGAGAGGGGGCGGGGCTTACGTTTGTTACAGGTGAATGTTGTGGTGAGTGGATCGACCGTTACCATAGAAACACTCCCAGGGCGTCGACGTGAGCCGTGGCCAGGAAGTCCCCGGTCGGCGACAGAGACACGCCCACCGGCGCCGCCGCCACGCGGAAACAGTCCACCAGGCTACGCAGGAAATATACATATACGTGTTAGATATATATATATACAGATAATTATACACGTGTTAAATATATATATATATATACACAAACTACAGATCATTATATACGTGTCGGCGACAGAGACACGCTCACCGGCGCCGCCGCCACGCGGAAACAGTCCACCAGGCTACGCACATTAATATATATATATACGTGTTAGATATATATATATACAAATAATTATATACGTGTTAAATATATATATATACAAATAATTATATACGTGTTAAATATATACAGACTAAGCAGATATAAAACATATATATAAATAACACTGATATCACGACAAATACATGGACCGGGTACGGTATATTTTTACCAATGTGTGAAAACATTTTGGGCAAAAATATGGAAAAAATGGGGGAAATAAGGAAAATATTAGGAATCAGGAAACAACAAATAAAGTAAAGTTCCTGTTTGTGACACTTTGATCTGTGCAATTAATCGAAATTGGATTACGATTTCGATTACAACAGTAAACGATATCAAAATTAGCATAATCGCAAAAAATCAATTATAATTTTTTTTTTCAAATTTTTTTTGTTTGTTTTTTCAAATTTTGTTTTTTTCACGTTTTTTTTCCTAATTTTAAATTTTTGGATTTTTGTCAATGTTTTTTTGATGTTTTTGTGTCATTTTTTTGCTGGATTTTTGTCTTTTTTTTTTGATGGATTTTTGTCACTTTTTAAATGTTTTTTTGTTATTTTTTTGATGGATTTTTGTCACTTTTTTGATGGATTTTTGTCACTTTTTTGATGGATTTTTGTCATTTTTTTGATGGATTTTTGTCTTTTTTTGATGTTTTTTTGTCATTTTTTTGCTGGATTTTTGTCTTTTTTTTGATGGATTTTTGTTATTTTTTTGATGGATTTTTGTCATTTTTTTGATGGATTTTTGTCACTTTTTTGCTGGATTTTTGTCTTTTTTTGATGTTTTTTTGTCATTTTTTTGATGGATTTTTGTTATTTTTTTGATGGATTTTTGTCTTTTTTTTGATGGATTTTTGTTATTTTTTTGATGGATTTTTGTCACTTTTTAAATGTTTTTTTGTCATTTTTTTGATGGATTTTTGTCTTTTTTTGCTGGATTTTTGTCTTTTTTTGATGTTTTTTTGTCATTTTTTTGATGGATTTTTGTCTTTTTTTGATGTTTTTTTGTCATTTTTTTGCTGGATTTTTGTCTTTTTTTTTGATGGATTTTTGTTATTTTTTTGATGGATTTTTGTCACTTTTTAAATGTTTTTTTGTCATTTTTTTGATGGATTTTTGTCTTTTTTTGATGTTTTTTTGTCATTTTTTTGCTGGATTTTTGTCATTTTTTTTGATGGATTTTTGTCACTTTTTAAATGTTTTTTTGTCATTTTTTTGATGGATTTTTGTCATTTTTTTGCTGGATTTTTGTCTTTTTTTTTGATGGATTTTTGTTATTTTTTTGATGGATTTTTGTCATTTTTTTTGATGGATTTTTGTCTTTTTTTTTGATAGATTTTTGTCACTTTTTTGATGGATTTTTGTCACTTTTTTGATGGATTTTTGTCACTTTTTTTGATGGATTTTTGTCATTTTTTGATGGATTTTTGTCATTTTTTTGATGGATATTTGTCACTTTTTTGATGGATTTTTGTCACTTTTTTGATGGATTTTTGTCATTTTTTTGATGGATATTTGTCACTTTTTTGATGGATTTTTGTCACTTTTTTGATGGATTTTTGTCATTTTTTTGATGGATATTTGTCACTTTTTTGATGGATTTTTGTCACTTTTTTGATGGATTTTTGTCACTTTTTTGATGGATATTTGTCACTTTTTTGATGGATTTTTGTCACTTTTTTGATGGATTTTTGTCATTTTTTTGATGGATATTTGTCACTTTTTTGATGGATATTTGTCACTTTTTTGATGGATTTTTGTCACTTTTTTGATGGATTTTTGTCATTTTTTTGATGGATATTTGTCACTTTTTTGATGGATATTTGTCACTTTTTTTATGGATATTTGTCACTTTTTTGATGGATATTTGTCACTTTTTTGATGGATTTTTGTCACTTTTTTTGATTGTTTTTTTCAAGGCAACAAATAATCGTTTGAATAATCGTGATTTCAATTATGACAAAAATAATCGTGATTATTGTTTTTTCAATAATCGCGCAGCCCTACAGGAACCTAAACTTTTCCGACACCAGACTGGTTTGTTTAAGCTCTTAACCTGATCAGCTTTACCCAAATCTAAAAGCTGAACAGCCGACAGAGGACCAGCTCAGTTAGATTTATGTTAAACTAAACCAGGGCTAAACAGGAAGTGAGTTCAGAACATCAGAACATCAGGAGACTCTGGGGCATGAGGATTATGTCACTGCAGTGTCTTTACCTTCCAGACGGCAGGTCCCAGCTGCGAACGGTGCAGTCCATGGAGACCGAGACGAGCCAGCGGCCGTCAGGACTGAAGCTCTGAGGAGAAGAACGTTACTATCAGGAGAGAAGAACACCATCACATAACTAACTAAAGACCGTCAGGACTGAAGTTCTGAGGAGAAGAACGTTAACATCAGGAGAGAAGAACATCATCAGGAGAGAGAGAAGAACATCATCAGGAGAGAAGAACACCATCACCTAACTAACTATAGACCGTCAGGACTGAAGCTCTGAGGAGAAGAACATCACCATCAGGAGAGAAGAACATCATCAGGAGAGAGAGAAGAACATCATCAGGAGAGAAGAACACCATCACCTAACTAACTATAGACCGTCAGGACTGAAGCTCTGAGGAGAAGAACATCAGGAGAGAAGAACGTTAACATCAGGAGAGAGAGAAGAACATCAGGAGAGAGAGAAGAACACCATCACCTAACTAACTAAAGACCGTCAGGACTGAAGCTCTGAGGAGAAGAACATCATCACCTAACTAACTATAGACCGTAAGGACTGAAGCTCTGAGGAGAAGAACGTTAACATCAGGAGAGAAGAACATCATCACCTAACTAACTATAGACCGTAAGGACTGAAGCTCTGAGGAGAAGAACGTTAACATCAGGAGAGAAGAACATCATCACCTAACTAACTAAAGACCGTAAGGACTGAAGCTCTGAGGAGAAGAACGTTAACATCAGGAGAGAAGAACATCATCACCTAACTAACTAAAGACCGTCAGGACTGAAGCTCTGAGGAGAAGAACGTTAACATCAGGAGAGAAGAACATCATCACCTAACTAACTAAAGACCGTAAGGACTGAAGCTCTGAGGAGAAGAACGTTAACATCAGGAGAGAAGAACATCATCACCTAACTAACTATAGACCGTAAGGACTGAAGCTCTGAGGAGAAGAACGTTAACATCAGGAGAGAAGAACATCATCACCTAACTAACTATAGACCGTAAGGACTGAAGCTCTGAGGAGAAGAACGTTAACATCAGGAGAGAAGAACATCATCACCTAACTAACTAAAGACCGTAAGGACTGAAGCTCTGAGGAGAAGAACGTTAACATCAGGAGAGAAGAACATCATCACCTAACTAACTAAAGACCGTAAGGACTGAAGCTCTGAGGAGAAGAACGTTAACATCAGGAGAGAAGAACATCATCACCTAACTAACTAAAGACCGTCAGGACTGAAGCTCTGAGGAGAAGAACGTTAACATCAGGAGAGAAGAACATCATCACCTAACTAACTAAAGACCGTAAGGACTGAAGCTCTGAGGAGAAGAACGTTAACATCAGGAGAGAAGAACATCATCACCTAACTAACTAAAGACCGTAAGGACTGAAGCTCTGAGGAGAAGAACGTTAACATCAGGAGAGAAGAACATCATCACCTAACTAACTAAAGACCGTAAGGACTGAAGCTCTGAGGAGAAGAACGTTAACATCAGGAGAGAAGAACATCATCACCTAACTAACTATAGACCGTAAGGACTGAAGCTCTGAGGAGAAGAACGTTAACATCAGGAGAGAAGAACATCATCACCTAACTAACTAAAGACCGTAAGGACTGAAGCTCTGAGGAGAAGAACGTTAACATCAGGAGAGAAGAACATCATCACCTAACTAACTAAAGACCGTAAGGACTGAAGCTCTGAGGAGAAGAACGTTAACATCAGGAGAGAAGAACATCATCACCTAACTAACTATAGACCGTAAGGACTGAAGCTCTGAGGAGAAGAACGTTAACATCAGGAGAGAAGAACATCATCACCTAACTAACTAAAGACCGTCAGGACTGAAGCTCTGAGGAGAAGAACGTTAACATCAGGAGAGAAGAACATCATCACCTAACTAACTATAGACCGTAAGGACTGAAGCTCTGAGGAGAAGAACGTTAACATCAGGAGAGAAGAACATCATCACCTAACTAACTAAAGACCGTCAGGACTGAAGCTCTGAGGAGAAGAACGTTAACATCAGGAGAGAAGAACATCATCACCTAACTAACTAAAGACCGTAAGGACTGAAGCTCTGAGGAGAAGAACGTTAACATCAGGAGAGAAGAACATCATCACCTAACTAACTAAAGACCGTAAGGACTGAAGCTCTGAGGAGAAGAACGTTAACATCAGGAGAGAAGAACATCATCACCTAACTAACTATAGACCGTCAGGACTGAAGCTCTGAGGAGAAGAACGTTAACATCAGGAGAGAAGAACATCATCACCTAACTAACTAAAGACCGTAAGGACTGAAGCTCTGAGGAGAAGAACGTTAACATCAGGAGAGAAGAACATCATCACCTAACTAACTAAAGACCGTCAGGACTGAAGCTCTGAGGAGAAGAACGTTAACATCAGGAGAGAAGAACATCATCACCTAACTAACTATAGACCGTAAGGACTGAAGCTCTGAGGAGAAGAACGTTAACATCAGGAGAGAAGAACATCATCACCTAACTAACTAAAGACCGTAAGGACTGAAGCTCTGAGGAGAAGAACGTTAACATCAGGAGAGAAGAACATCATCACCTAACTAACTAAAGACCGTCAGGACTGAAGCTCTGAGGAGAAGAACGTTAACATCAGGAGAGAAGAACATCATCACCTAACTAACTAAAGACCGTAAGGACTGAAGCTCTGAGGAGAAGAACGTTAACATCAGGAGAGAAGAACATCATCACCTAACTAACTAAAGACCGTCAGGACTGAAGCTCTGAGGAGAAGAACGTTAACATCAGGAGAGAAGAACATCATCACCTAACTAACTAAAGACCGTAAGGACTGAAGCTCTGAGGAGAAGAACGTTAACATCAGGAGAGAAGAACATCATCACCTAACTAACTAAAGACCGTCAGGACTGAAGCTCTGAGGAGAAGAACGTTAACATCAGGAGAGAAGAACATCATCACCTAACTAACTATAGACCGTAAGGACTGAAGCTCTGAGGAGAAGAACGTTAACATCAGGAGAGAAGAACATCATCACCTAACTAACTAAAGACCGTAAGGACTGAAGCTCTGAGGAGAAGAACGTTAACATCAGGAGAGAAGAACATCATCACCTAACTAACTAAAGACCGTAAGGACTGAAGCTCTGAGGAGAAGAACGTTAACATCAGGAGAGAAGAACATCATCACCTAACTAACTATAGACCGTAAGGACTGAAGCTCTGAGGAGAAGAACGTTAACATCAGGAGAGAAGAACATCATCACCTAACTAACTAAAGACCGTAAGGACTGAAGCTCTGAGGAGAAGAACGTTAACATCAGGAGAGAAGAACATCATCACCTAACTAACTATAGACCGTAAGGACTGAAGCTCTGAGGAGAAGAACGTTAACATCAGGAGAGAAGAACATCATCACCTAACTAACTAAAGACCGTCAGGACTGAAGCTCTGAGGAGAAGAACGTTAACATCAGGAGAGAAGAACATCATCACCTAACTAACTATAGACCGTAAGGACTGAAGCTCTGAGGAGAAGAACGTTAACATCAGGAGAGAAGAACATCATCACCTAACTAACTAAAGACCGTCAGGACTGAAGCTCTGAGGAGAAGAACGTTAACATCAGGAGAGAAGAACATCATCACCTAACTAACTAAAGACCGTAAGGACTGAAGCTCTGAGGAGAAGAACGTTAACATCAGGAGAGAAGAACATCATCACCTAACTAACTAAAGACCGTAAGGACTGAAGCTCTGAGGAGAAGAACGTTAACATCAGGAGAGAAGAACATCATCACCTAACTAACTAAAGACCGTCAGGACTGAAGCTCTGAGGAGAAGAACGTTAACATCAGGAGAGAAGAACATCATCACCTAACTAACTATAGACCGTAAGGACTGAAGCTCTGAGGAGAAGAACGTTAACATCAGGAGAGAAGAACATCATCACCTAACTAACTAAAGACCGTAAGGACTGAAGCTCTGAGGAGAAGAACGTTAACATCAGGAGAGAAGAACATCATCACCTAACTAACTATAGA
Organism: Gobius niger; assembly: GCF_951799975.1. Classification (NCBI taxonomy): domain Eukaryota; kingdom Metazoa; phylum Chordata; class Actinopteri; order Gobiiformes; family Gobiidae; genus Gobius; species Gobius niger. Next base: position 9,000,730 of record NC_136873.1, read on the forward strand.
CCGTAAGGACTGAAGCTCTGAGGAGAAGAACGTTAACATCAGGAGAGAAGAACATCATCACCTAACTAACTATAGACCGTAAGGACTGAAGCTCTGAGGAGAAGAACGTTAACATCAGGAGAGAAGAACATCATCACCTAACTAACTAAAGACCGTAAGGACTGAAGCTCTGAGGAGAAGAACGTTAACATCAGGAGAGAAGAACATCATCACCTAACTAACTATAGACCGTAAGGACTGAAGCTCTGAGGAGAAGAACGTTAACATCAGGAGAGAAGAACATCATCACCTAACTAACTAAAGACCGTAAGGACTGAAGCTCTGAGGAGAAGAACGTTAACATCAGGAGAGAAGAACATCATCACCTAACTAACTAAAGACCGTCAGGACTGAAGCTCTGAGGAGAAGAACGTTAACATCAGGAGAGAAGAACATCATCACCTAACTAACTAAAGACCGTCAGGACTGAAGCTCTGAGGAGAAGAACGTTAACATCAGGAGAGAAGAACATCATCACCTAACTAACTAAAGACCGTAAGGACTGAAGCTCTGAGGAGAAGAACGTTAACATCAGGAGAGAAGAACATCATCACCTAACTAACTATAGACCGTAAGGACTGAAGCTCTGAGGAGAAGAACGTTAACATCAGGAGAGAAGAACATCATCACCTAACTAACTATAGACCGTAAGGACTGAAGCTCTGAGGAGAAGAACGTTAACATCAGGAGAGAAGAACATCATCACCTAACTAACTATAGACCGTAAGGACTGAAGCTCTGAGGAGAAGAACGTTAACATCAGGAGAGAAGAACATCATCACCTAACTAACTAAAGACCGTAAGGACTGAAGCTCTGAGGAGAAGAACGTTAACATCAGGAGAGAAGAACATCATCACCTAACTAACTAAAGACCGTAAGGACTGAAGCTCTGAGGAGAAGAACGTTAACATCAGGAGAGAAGAACATCATCACCTAACTAACTAAAGACCGTAAGGACTGAAGCTCTGAGGAGAAGAACGTTAACATCAGGAGAGAAGAACATCATCACCTAACTAACTATAGACCGTAAGGACTGAAGCTCTGAGGAGAAGAACGTTAACATCAGGAGAGAAGAACATCATCACCTAACTAACTAAAGACCGTAAGGACTGAAGCTCTGAGGAGAAGAACGTTAACATCAGGAGAGAAGAACATCATCACCTAACTAACTAAAGACCGTAAGGACTGAAGCTCTGAGGAGAAGAACGTTAACATCAGGAGAGAAGAACATCATCACCTAACTAACTATAGACCGTAAGGACTGAAGCTCTGAGGAGAAGAACGTTAACATCAGGAGAGAAGAACATCATCACCTAACTAACTAAAGACCGTCAGGACTGAAGCTCTGAGGAGAAGAACGTTAACATCAGGAGAGAAGAACATCATCACCTAACTAACTAAAGACCGTCAGGACTGAAGCTCTGAGGAGAAGAACGTTAACATCAGGAGAGAAGAACATCATCACCTAACTAACTATAGACCGTAAGGACTGAAGCTCTGAGGAGAAGAACGTTAACATCAGGAGAGAAGAACATCATCACCTAACTAACTAAAGACCGTAAGGACTGAAGCTCTGAGGAGAAGAACGTTAACATCAGGAGAGAAGAACATCATCACCTAACTAACTAAAGACCGTAAGGACTGAAGCTCTGAGGAGAAGAACGTTAACATCAGGAGAGAAGAACATCATCACCTAACTAACTAAAGACCGTAAGGACTGAAGCTCTGAGGAGAAGAACGTTAACATCAGGAGAGAAGAACATCATCACCTAACTAACTAAAGACCGTCAGGACTGAAGCTCTGAGGAGAAGAACGTTAACATCAGGAGAGAAGAACATCATCACCTAACTAACTAAAGACCGTCAGGACTGAAGCTCTGAGGAGAAGAACGTTAACATCAGGAGAGAAGAACATCATCACCTAACTAACTAAAGACCGTCAGGACTGAAGCTCTGAGGAGAAGAACGTTAACATCAGGAGAGAAGAACATCATCACCTAACTAACTAAAGACCGTCAGGACTGAAGCTCTGAGGAGAAGAACGTTAACATCAGGAGAGAAGAACATCATCACCTAACTAACTAAAGACCGTAAGGACTGAAGCTCTGAGGAGAAGAACGTTAACATCAGGAGAGAAGAACATCATCACCTAACTAACTAAAGACCGTAAGGACTGAAGCTCTGAGGAGAAGAACGTTAACATCAGGAGAGAAGAACATCATCACCTAACTAACTATAGACCGTAAGGACTGAAGCTCTGAGGAGAAGAACGTTAACATCAGGAGAGAAGAACATCATCACCTAACTAACTAAAGACCGTCAGGACTGAAGCTCTGAGGAGAAGAACGTTAACATCAGGAGAGAAGAACATCATCACCTAACTAACTAAAGACCGTCAGGACTGAAGCTCTGAGGAGAAGAACGTTAACATCAGGAGAGAAGAACATCATCACCTAACTAACTATAGACCGTAAGGACTGAAGCTCTGAGGAGAAGAACGTTAACATCAGGAGAGAAGAACATCATCACCTAACTAACTATAGACCGTAAGGACTGAAGCTCTGAGGAGAAGAACGTTAACATCAGGAGAGAAGAACATCATCACCTAACTAACTAAAGACCGTAAGGACTGAAGCTCTGAGGAGAAGAACGTTAACATCAGGAGAGAAGAACATCATCACCTAACTAACTATAGACCGTAAGGACTGAAGCTCTGAGGAGAAGAACGTTAACATCAGGAGAGAAGAACATCATCACCTAACTAACTAAAGACCGTAAGGACTGAAGCTCTGAGGAGAAGAACGTTAACATCAGGAGAGAAGAACATCATCACCTAACTAACTAAAGACCGTAAGGACTGAAGCTCTGAGGAGAAGAACGTTAACATCAGGAGAGAAGAACATCATCACCTAACTAACTATAGACCGTAAGGACTGAAGCTCTGAGGAGAAGAACGTTAACATCAGGAGAGAAGAACATCATCACCTAACTAACTAAAGACCGTCAGGACTGAAGCTCTGAGGAGAAGAACGTTAACATCAGGAGAGAAGAACATCATCACCTAACTAACTATAGACCGTAAGGACTGAAGCTCTGAGGAGAAGAACGTTAACATCAGGAGAGAAGAACATCATCACCTAACTAACTAAAGACCGTCAGGACTGAAGCTCTGAGGAGAAGAACGTTAACATCAGGAGAGAAGAACATCATCACCTAACTAACTATAGACCGTAAGGACTGAAGCTCTGAGGAGAAGAACGTTAACATCAGGAGAGAAGAACATCATCACCTAACTAACTAAAGACCGTAAGGACTGAAGCTCTGAGGAGAAGAACGTTAACATCAGGAGAGAAGAACATCATCACCTAACTAACTAAAGACCGTCAGGACTGAAGCTCTGAGGAGAAGAACGTTAACATCAGGAGAGAAGAACATCATCACCTAACTAACTAAAGACCGTCAGGACTGAAGCTCTGAGGAGAAGAACGTTAACATCAGGAGAGAAGAACATCATCACCTAACTAACTAAAGACCGTAAGGACTGAAGCTCTGAGGAGAAGAACGTTAACATCAGGAGAGAAGAACATCATCACCTAACTAACTAAAGACCGTAAGGACTGAAGCTCTGAGGAGAAGAACGTTAACATCAGGAGAGAAGAACATCATCACCTAACTAACTAAAGACCGTAAGGACTGAAGCTCTGAGGAGAAGAACGTTAACATCAGGAGAGAAGAACATCATCACCTAACTAACTAAAGACCGTCAGGACTGAAGCTCTGAGGAGAAGAACGTTAACATCAGGAGAGAAGAACATCATCACCTAACTAACTAAAGACCGTAAGGACTGAAGCTCTGAGGAGAAGAACGTTAACATCAGGAGAGAAGAACATCATCACCTAACTAACTAAAGACCGTCAGGACTGAAGCTCTGAGGAGAAGAACGTTAACATCAGGAGAGAAGAACATCATCACCTAACTAACTAAAGACCGTCAGGACTGAAGCTCTGAGGAGAAGAACGTTAACATCAGGAGAGAAGAACATCATCACCTAACTAACTAAAGACCGTAAGGACTGAAGCTCTGAGGAGAAGAACGTTAACATCAGGAGAGAAGAACATCATCACCTAACTAACTATAGACCGTAAGGACTGAAGCTCTGAGGAGAAGAACGTTAACATCAGGAGAGAAGAACATCATCACCTAACTAACTAAAGACCGTCAGGACTGAAGCTCTGAGGAGAAGAACGTTAACATCAGGAGAGAAGAACATCATCACCTAACTAACTAAAGACCGTAAGGACTGAAGCTCTGAGGAGAAGAACGTTAACATCAGGAGAGAAGAACATCATCACCTAACTAACTATAGGACCGTAAGGACTGAAGCTCTGAGGAGAAGAACGTTAACATCAGGAGAGAAGAACATCATCACCTAACTAACTATAGACCGTAAGGACTGAAGCTCTGAGGAGAAGAACGTTAACATCAGGAGAGAAGAACATCATCACCTAACTAACTAAAGACCGTAAGGACTGAAGCTCTGAGGAGAAGAACGTTAACATCAGGAGAGAAGAACATCATCACCTAACTAACTATAGACCGTAAGGACTGAAGCTCTGAGGAGAAGAACGTTAACATCAGGAGAGAAGAACATCATCACCTAACTAACTATAGACCGTCAGGACTGAAGCTCTGAGGAGAAGAACGTTAACATCAGGAGAGAAGAACATCATCACCTAACTAACTAAAGACCGTAAGGACTGAAGCTCTGAGGAGAAGAACGTTAACATCAGGAGAGAAGAACATCATCACCTAACTAACTATAGACCGTAAGGACTGAAGCTCTGAGGAGAAGAACGTTAACATCAGGAGAGAAGAACATCATCACCTAACTAACTAAAGACCGTAAGGACTGAAGCTCTGAGGAGAAGAACGTTAACATCAGGAGAGAAGAACATCATCACCTAACTAACTAAAGACCGTAAGGACTGAAGCTCTGAGGAGAAGAACGTTAACATCAGGAGAGAAGAACATCATCACCTAACTAACTATAGACCGTAAGGACTGAAGCTCTGAGGAGAAGAACGTTAACATCAGGAGAGAAGAACATCATCACCTAACTACCTAAAGACCGTCAGGACTGAAGCTCTGAGGAGAAGAACGTTAACATCAGGAGAAGAACATCATCAGGAGAGAGAGAAGAACCCCATAGGGCTGCTCGATTATTGAAAAAATAATAATCACGATTATTCAAACGATTATTTGTTGCCTTTAAAAAAATCCATCAAAAAAGTGACAAAAATCCATCAAAAAAGTGACAAAAATCCATCAAAAAAGTGACAAAAATCCATAAAAAAAAGACAAAAATCCATCAAAAAAGTGACAAAAATCCTTCAAAAAAATGACAAAAATCCATCAAAAAAGTGACAAAAATCCTTCAAAAAAGTGACAAAAATCCAGCAAAAAAATGACAAAAATCCATCAAAAAAATGACAAAAATCCATCAAAAAAAGTGACAAAAATCCATCAAAAAAGTGACAAAAATCCATCCAAAAAAGTGACAAAAATCCATCAAAAAAATGACAAAAATCCAACAAAAAAATGACAAAAATCCATCAAAAAAGTGACAAAAATCCAACAAAAAAATGACAAAAATCCATCAAAAAAGTGACAAAAATCCATCAAAAAAATGACAAAAATCCATCAAAAAAGTGACAAAAATCCATCAAAAAAGTGACAAAAATCCATCAAAAAAGTGACAAAAATCCATCAAAAAAGTGACAAAAATCCATCAAAAAAGTGACAAAAATCCATCAAAAAAATGTCAAAAATCCTTCAAAAAAGTGACAAAAATCCTTCAAAAAAGTGACAAAAATCCTTCAAAAAAAATGACAAAAATCCATCAAAAAAGTGACAAAAATCCATCAAAAAAGTGACAAAAATCCATCAAAAAAATGACAAAAATCCATCAAAAAATGACAAAAATCCATCAAAAAAGTGACAAAAATCCATCGAAAAAATGACAAAAATCCATCAAAAAATGACAAAAATCCATCAAAAAAGTGACAAAAATCCATCAAAAAAGTGACAAAAATCCATCAAAAAAGTGACAAAAATCCATCAAAAAATGACAAAAATCCATCAAAAAAGTGACAAAAATCCATCAAAAAAAATGACAAAAATCCATCAAAAAAATGACAAAAATCCTTCAAAAAAGTGACAAAAATCCTTCAAAAAAATGACAAAAATCCTTCCAAAAAAATGTCAAAAATCCATCGAAAAAATGACAAAAATCCATCAAAAAAGTGACAAAAATCCATCAAAAAATGACAAAAATCCATCAAAAAAGTGACAAAAATCCATCAAAAAAGTGACAAAAATCCATCAAAAAAGTGACAAAAATCCATCAAAAAAGTGACAAAAATCCATCAAAAAAGTGACAAAAATCCATCAAAAAAGTGACAAAAATCCATCAAAAAAGTGACAAAAATCCATCAAAAAAGTGACAAAAATCCATAAAAAAAATGACAAAAATACAGCAAAAAAGTGACAAAAATCCAGCAAAAAAAGTGACAAAAATACAGCAAAAAAGTGACAAAAATCCATCAAAAAAAAAGACAAAAATCCTTCAAAAAAGTGACAAAAATCCTTCAAAAAAAAATGACAAAAATCCATCAAAAAAGTGACAAAAATCCTTCAAAAAAATGTCAAAAATCCTTCAAAAAAGTGACAAAAATCCTTCAAAAAAGTGACAAAAATCCATCAAAAAAGTGACAAAAATCCTTCAAAAAAATGTCAAAAATCCTTCAAAAAAGTGACAAAAATCCTTCAAAAAAAAATGACAAAAATCCAGCAAAAAAGTGACAAAAATCCTTCAAAAAAATGACAAAAATCCATCAAAAAAATGTCAAAAATCCTTCAAAAAAGTGACAAAAATCCTTCAAAAAAGTGACAAAAATCCAGCAAAAAAGTGACAAAAATCCAGCAAAAAAGTGACAAAAATCCAGCAAAAAAGTGACAAAAATCCAGCAAAAAAGTGACAAAAATCCAGCAAAAAAGTGACAAAAATCCAGCAAAAAAGTGACAAAAATCCTTCAAAAAAATGACAAAAATCCATTAAAAAAGTGACAAAAATCCATCAAAAAAGTGACAAAAATCCAGCAAAAAAAGACAAAAATCAATGAAAAAAGTGCAAAAAATCGATTTTTTGCGATTATGCTAATTTTGTTATCGTTTACTGTTGTAATCGAAATCGTAATCGAATTTCGATTAATTGCACAGCCCTAGAACCGCATCAGAGAGAACGTTACCATCAGGAGAGAAGAACCTCCATCAGGAGAGAAGAACCTCCATCAGGAGAGAACGTTACCATCAGGAGAGAAGAACCTCCATCAGGAGAGAACGTTACCATCAGGAGAGAAGAACCTCCATCAGAGTTAAAACAACACCAGAGCGAGTTAAACGATTGGAAAGATCACGTGACGGCAGCGGCCCTCACCATGTCGTTGACGTTGCCGCGGTGACCGCTGAACTTCCTGACGACGCGCCTCGTCTCCATGTCGACCACCGCCAGCGTGAAGTCGTCCAGCGCCAGCGCCAGCATCCCGCTCTCCCGGTGCAGCCGCAGCGCCGCCGGGCATGATGGGAGCTGGAGTTCCTGCTCCAGTTTCTTTGTTTTGAATCTCCAGAAGCGCAGCAGCCTATCAGAGCCGGCCGACACGGTCAGCTGATTCAGGAGGTCCGTGGCCACGCCCCTCACCGCGCCAACGTGAGCTGTGACAAAACGTTTATTTATATATATATATTTATACGTTCTGCCCAGTTCGTCCCAACTCGTCCCACATTCAAACTGAAGATCGTACGTTTCAGATCTTCAAACCGGCATTTCAGTCTGATCTTACTGAACATTAGCATTAGCATTAACGTCACCTGTCCTAGCGTCTGTGTCAGCATTAGCGTTAGCATCACCTGTCCTCCATTTGTGCTAGCATTAACATCGCCTGTCCCACCATCTGCGTTAGCATTAACATTATCGTCACCTGTCTTGCTGTTTGCGTTAGCATTAGCTTCACCTGTCCCCATCTATGTTAGCGTTAGCATTAGCATTACCTGTCCTCCATCTATGTTAGCATTAACATCACCTGTCCCCATCTATGTTAGCGTTAGCATTAGCATTACCTGTCCTCCATCTATGTTAGCATTAACATCACCTGTCCCCATCTATGTTAGCGTTAGCATTAGCATCTCCTGTCCCCCATCTGTGCTAGCATTAGCATCACCTGTCCTCCATCTATGTTAGCGTTAGCATTAGCATCACCTGTCCCCATCTGTGCTAGCATTAGCATTAGCATCACCTGACCTCCATCTATGTTAGCATTAGCATCACCTGTCCTCCATCTATGTTAGCGTTAGCATTAGCATCACCTGTCCCCATCTGTGCTAGCATTAGCATTAGCATCACCTGACCTCCATCTATGTTAGCATTAACATCACCTGTCCCCATCTATGTTAGCGTTAGCATTAGCATCTCCTGTCCCCCATCTGTGCTAGCATTAGCATCACCTGTCCTCCATCTATGTTAGCGTTAGCATTAGCATCACCTGTCCCCATCTGTGCTAGCATTAGCATTAGCATCACCTGTCCTCCATCTATGTTAGCATTAGCATTAGCATCACCTGTCCCCCATCTATGTTAACATTAGCATTAGCATCACCTGTCCTCCATCTATGTTAGCATTAGCATTAGCGTTAGCATTAGCACTAGCATTAGCATCACCTGTCCTCCATCTATGGTAGCATTAGCATTAGCATCGCCTGTCCTCCATCTATGTTAGCATTAGCATTAGCACTAGCATTAGCATCACCTGTCCTCCATCTATGGTAGCATTAGCATTAGCATCGCCTGATTAGCATTAGCATCGCCTGTCCTCCATCTATGTTAGCATTAGCATCACCTGTCCTCCATCTATGTTAGCATTAGCGTTAGCATCACCTGTCCCCATCTATGTTAGCATTAGCATTAGCATTAGCATCACCTGTCCTCCGTCTATGTTAGCATTAGCATTAGCATTACCTGTCCTCCGTCTATGTTAGCATTAGCATTAGCATCACCTGGCCTCCATCTATGTTGGCGTTAGCATTAGCATCTGTGTTAGCGTTAGCATCAGCATTAGCATCACCTGTCCTCCGTCTGTGTTAGCATTAGCATTAGCATCACCTGTCCTCCATCTATGTTAGCGTTAGCATCAGCATCAGCATTAGCATCACCTGTCCCCATCTATGTTAGCGTTAGCATTAGCATTAGCATTAGCATCAGCATCACCATCACCTGCCCCGCCCTCTCCGAAGCCGCCGCGGTGAATCCCGGACTGGAGGTTGAACACGTCGACGCGGCCGCAGGACGAGCCGATCACGGCGAAGTTCCCGCAGGACGTGATGTCGGCCGCCGTGGCCTCGCCCCCGCGCTCGCTCTCCGGCGCCCTCAGGTGGTGGCGGCCCACGGTGCAGCGCTGGTAGTTCCAGGTGGAGGCGGAGCTTCGGCCGCGGTGGACGCTCACCACGGACTCCCAGTCGGACTGACGGGCGGCGGCTACAGGGACACAGTGTGCATACAGGTTAACTACAAGGACATAATGAGTTTAACTACAAGGACACAATGTGCATACAGGTGAACTACAAGGACATAATGAGTTTAACTACAAGGACACAATGTGCATACAGGTGAACTACAAGGACATAATGAGTTTAACTACAAGGACACAATGTGCATACAGGTTAACTACAGGGACATAGTGTGCATAGAGGTTAACTACAAGGACATAATGAGTTTAACTACAAGGACACAATGTGCATACAGGTGAACTACAAGGACATAATGAGTTTAACTACAGGGACATAGTGTGCATAGAGGTTAACTACAAGGACATAATGAGTTTAACTACAAGGACATAACGTTCATACAGTTTAACTACAGGGACACAATGAGTTTAACTACAGGGACATAATGAGTTTAACTACAGGGACATAATGACAAATCGCGAGACAAACATGAGGGGTCGCCGGAGCATATGGATAAAATATATATTATATTATTATTATATTATTATTATGGTGTCGTAGCAAACATGCTGTTTTACCAGGGGGCCGTTATTTGTTCTAAATTTAAGTCATTTTTGTTTCAGCCGTTGTTTTTTCTTTGTTTTTTAAGAGTTATATAGTTTAACCTCTGAACTCCCGCCTGAACCCAGAGGATCTTTTTCCTCACATCAGCAGATTTTTTGTCCATCACTTTTTGGTTGGGGATTCAACTCATTTATGTCACTTTTTAATCATTTTCTTTGTAATTTTTTCGTCAATTTTTTATAAATTTTTTGTCATTTTTTTGTGAAATTTTGTCACATTTTTGGTCGTTTTTTAATCATTTTTTTTTTTCATTTTGTGTCACATTTTTGGTCATTTTTGATCAAATTTTTGTCATTTTTTCGTCAAATTTTGTCACATTTTTTCATACATTTTCTATCAAATTTTTGTCATTTTTTTGGTCGTTTTTTTATCACATTTTTGTCATTTTTTGGTCAAATCTTTGTCCATTTTTGGTCGTTTTTTAATCAATTTTTTTTTTCATTTTTTGTCACATTTTGGTCAAATTTTTGTCGTTTTTTTATCAAATTTTTGTCAAATTTTTGTCGTTTTTTTGTCATTTTTGATCAAATTTTTGTCACATTTTTGTAATTTTTTTGTAATTTTTGTGTAATTTTTTTGTCGTTTTTTTGTCACATTTTGTCAATTTCTTGTGACATTTTTACCACTTTTCCCTCATTGTTTTCGTCTCAGTTCTGTCTCTATTTCCTCCCCTTTTCCCCAGAAGCTTTTGGATTGGGGTAAAGCCAAACTGGAGAAACTGTGCTGGGTTCAGGCGGGAGTTAAGGGGTTAAAGTCCCTGTTTTTCCCCACGGTCTGACCCGGGGGGGGGGTCACGAGAGAACTACAAGGACATAATGACAAATCGCGAGACAAATGTGGGGGTCGCCGGAGCTTATAGATAAAATATATATTATATTATTATTATGGTGACGTAGCAAACATGCTGTTTCACCAGGGGGCCATTGTTTGTTCTAAATTTAACTCATTTTTGTTTCAGCCGTTGTTTTTTCTTTGCTTTTTGAGAGTTATACAGTTTAACCTCTGAACTCCCGCCTGAACCCAGAGGATCTGTTTCCTCACGTCAGCACATTTTTTGTCCATCACTTTTTGGTTGGGGATTCAACTCATTTATGTCACTTTTTAATCATTTTTTTAGTCATTTTTTTGTAATTTTTTCGTCATTTTTTTATAAATTTTTTGTCATTTTTTCGTCACATTTTTGTAATTTTTTTGTGAAATTTTGTCACATTTTGTCATCAATTTTCTATCAAATTTTTGTCATTTTTTATCACATTTTTGTCATTTTTGATCAAATTTTAGTCATTTTTTCGACAAATTTTGTCACATTTTTTCATCAATTTTCTATCAAATTTTTGTCAATTTTTTATCACATTTTTGTCATTTTTTGGTCAAATCTTTGTCCTTTTTTTGTCACATTTTTGGTCGTTTTTTAATCAATTTTTTTTTCATTTTTCGTCACATTTTTGTAAATTTTTTGTCGTTTTTTTGTCATTTTTGATCAATTTTTTGTCATTTTTTTGTCAAATTTTTGTAATTTTTTTGTGAAATTTTGTCACATTTTTGGTCGTTTTTTAATCAATTTTTTTTCATTTTTTGTCACATCTTTGTATTTTTTTGTAATTTTTTTAGTCATTTTTTTGTCATTTTTTTATCAAATTTTTGTCCCATTTTTGTCATTTTTTTGGTCGTTTTTTTTAAATTGGTCGTTTTTTAAATTTATGTCATTTTTTGTCAATTTTTTGTAATTTTTTTGTAATTTTTTGGTCGTTTTTTTGTCACATTTTGTCATTTTTTGTCAATTTCTTGTGACATTTTTACCACTTTCCCATCATTGTTTTCGTCTCAGTTCTGTCTCTATTTCCTCCCCTTTTCCCCAGAAGCTTTTGGATTGGGGTAAAGCCAAACTGGAGAAACTGTGCTGGGTTCAGTTCAGAGTTAAGGGGTTTAATGTCCCTGTTTTTCCCCACGGTCTGACCCGGGTGTTTGGATTACAGGGTTAGTGTTGTAGGGACTGACCGGAGCAGAAGGATTACAGGGTTAGTGTAGGGACTGACCGGAGCAGAAGGCGGGGTTTGGATTACAGGGTTAGTGTAGGGACTGACCGGAGCAGAAGGCGGTGATGGGTTAGTGTAGGGACTGACCGGAGCAGAAGGATTACAGGGTTAGTGTAGGGACTGACCGGAGCAGAAGGCGGTGATGGATTACAGGGTTAGTGTTGTAGGGACTGACCGGAGCAGAAGGCGGTGATGGGATTACAGGGTTAGTGTTGTAGGGACTGACCGGAGCAGAAGGACTACAGGGTTAGTGTTGTAGGGACTGACCGGAGCAGAAGGCGGTGATGGATTACAGGGTTAGTGTTGTAGGGACTGACCGGAGCAGAAGGCGGTGATGGATTACAGGGTTAGTGTTGTAGGGACTGACCGGAGCAGAAGGCGGTGATGGGACTACAGGGTTAGTGTTGTAGGGACTGACCGGAGCAGAAGGCGGTGATGGCCGGCAGCCTCAGCCCCTCGTGCTTCAGGCCGAGCTTCTTCTTCTTCTCCTTCTTCTTGTCGATGGTTCCGTGGCCCAAGTTTTTGTTGAAGCGCTCGTGAACCGTGGAGAACGACTGGAGCGTCCCGTCCAGGCCTGAGGAGAGATAACCAGGTCATAACCAGCTAACTAACCCGTCCAGGCCTGAGGGGAGAGGAGCGGGTCATAAAAAAATGACAAAAAAATGTCAAAAAAATTGACGAAAATTTGACAAAAATTTGATAAAAAATGACGAAAAAATGACAAAAATGTGACGAAAAAATGACAAAAAAATTACAAAAAAATGATAAAAAATGACAAAAATGTGACGAAAAAATGACAAAAAAATGACAAAAAAAATGATAAAAAATTACAAAAATGTGACGAAAAAATGACAAAAAATGATTAAAAATTGACGAAAAAATGACAAAAAATTGATAAAAAATTGACGAAAAAATGACAAAAATTTGATAAAAAATGACAAAAATGTGACGAAAAAATGACGAAAAAAGTTACAAAAATTAGTTGAATACCCAACCAAAAAAAACCCTAACCCAACCCTAACCAGCTAACTAACCCACCGAGTAACCCGTCCAGGCCTGAGGAGAGAGGAGCGGGTCATAAAAAAATGACCAAATAATGACAAAATGTGACAAAAATGTGACAAAAAAATTACAAAAAATTGACGAAAAAATGACAAAAATGTGACAAAAAAATTACAAAAAATTGACGAAAAAATGACAAAAATGTGACAAAAATTTGATAAAAAATGACAAAAATGTGACAAAAATTTGATAAAAAATGTGATAAAAAATTGACGAAAAAAGTTACAAAAATGAGTTGAATACCCAACCCAAAAAAACCCTAACCCAACCCTAACCAGCTAACTAACCCACAGAGTAACCCGTCCAGGCCTGAGGGGAGATAACCGGGTCATAAAAAAATGACGAAACAATGACAAAAAAATGACAAAAATTGACAAAAATTTGATAAAAAATTTGATAAAAAATTGACCAAAAAATGACAAAAATGTGACAAAAAAATGACAAAAATGTGACAAAAAAATGACAAAAAATGTGATAAAAAATTGACGAAAAAAGTTACAAAAATGAGTTGAATACCCAACCCAAAAAAACCCTAACCCAACCCTAACCAGCTAACTAACCCACCGAGAAACCCGTCCAGGGCTGAGGAGAGAGGAGCGGGTCAGAACCAGCTAACTGAGTAACCCTTGTAGAGACGCCTCAACCATAACCAGACAAACCTTAACCCGACCAGAACGGAACATCTTTGTCTTTACCGATACTTGGTTTTCGATACCGATACCTGAACGATCCTAAAATATTTGTCTAGAGCCAGAAAACACAATAATGTGCGTAAGAAATGTGGGGAAAACTGAGAATCATTTTGTGTCAAAAATACGTTTTTTTTATAAAACATCAAATAAACATCAGCAAAAATCAGGGAAATAAAATTTAAAAAAGGAGCAAAAAAATAAATACAAAATTGTAAATAATGAATAAAATGGGGCCAAAAAAAAGCCTGTAGCCCCGCCCCTGTAGCCCCTCACCTGTAGCCCCTCCCCTCACCTGTAGCCCCTCCCTTCACCTGTAGCCCCTCACCTGTAGCCCCTCCCCTCACCTGTAGCCCCTCACCTGTAGCCCCTCCCCTCACCTGTAGCCCCTCCCTTCACCTGTAGCCCCTCCCCTCACCTGTAGCCCCTCCCCTCCCCTGTAGCCCCTCCCCTCACCTGTAGCCCCTCCCTTCACCTGTAGCCCCTCACCTGTAGCCCCTCCCCTCACCTGTAACCCCTGACCTGTAGCCCCTCCCCTCACCGGTAGCCCCGCCCCTCACCTGTAGCCCCGCCCCTCACCTGCACTGAGGATGTTCTTGCCGTCGTTGCCGTGGTGACGGATGGCGGTGGGCGGGGCGCTGTGTCCCTGGCGACAGCGCAGCAGTCTGGCCCCGCCCCCGGCGTCCTCCATAAACCACACCCTCAGGGCGTTGTCGCCGCCATTCGTGACCAATAGGGGCTCTCCGTGCACGAACGTCGCCCCGGCGACCGCCCCGCGGTGGGCGTGGCTCAGCTGTGACGTCATCTGCCGCCGCTCCAGATCCCAGAACGCCACGTGGCCCTGCGGCGAGCACGACGCCATGACGGGCGGCCCGTCTGCAAACGACAACCACACGGTCGCTATGGCAACAGCTTAACATGTCTGATCGATGTCACTTCCTGTCAGCGTCACTTCCTGTCAGTGTCACTTCCTGTCAGTGTCACTTCCTGCCAGTGTCACTTCCTGTCAGTGTCACTTCCTGTCAGTGTCACTTCCTGCCAGTGTCACTTCCTGCCAGTGTCACTTCCTGTCAGTGTCACTTCCTGTCAGTGTCACTTCCTGTCAGTGTCACTTCCTGTCAGTGTCACTTCCTGTCAGTGTCACTTCCTGTCAGTGTCACTTCCTGTCAGTGTCACTTCCTGTCAGTGTCACTTCCTGTCAGTGTCACTTCCTGCCAGTGTCACTTCCTGTCAGTGTCACTTCAGTGTCAGTGTCACTTCCTGTCAGTGTCACTTCCTGTCAGTGTCACTTCAGTGTCAGAGTCACTTCAGTGTCAGTGTCACTTCCTGTCAGTGTCACTTCCTGTCAGTGTCACTTCCTGTCAGTGTCACTTCCTGCCAGAGTCGCTTCCTGTCAGTGTCACTTCCTGTCAGAGTCACTTCCTGTCAGTGTCGCTTCCTGTCAGTGTCGCTTCCTGTCAGAGTCACTTCCTGTCAGTCTCACTTCCTGTCAGTGTCACTTCCTGTCAGAGTCGCTTCCTGTCAGTGTCACTTCCTGTCGGTGTCACTTCCTGTCAGTGTCACTTCCTGTCAGAGTCACTTCCTGTCAGTGTCACTTCCTGTCAGTGTCGCTTCCTGTCAGTGTCACTTCCAGTCAGAGTCACTTCCTGTCAGAGTCACTTCCTGTCAGTGTCACTTCCTGTCAGCGTCACTTCCTGTCAGAGTCGCTTCCTGTCAGTGTCACTTCCTGTCGGTGTCACTTCCTGTCAGTGTCACTTCCTGTCAGAGTCACTTCCTGTCAGTGTCACTTCCTGTCAGTGTCGCTTCCTGTCAGTGTCACTTCCAGTCAGAGTCACTTCCTGTCAGAGTCACTTCCTGTCAGTGTCACTTCCTGTCAGCGTCACTTCCTGTCAGTGTCACTTCCTGTCAGTGTCACTTCCTGTCAGAGTCGCTTCCTGTCAGTGTCACTTCCAGTCAGAGTCGCTTCCTGTCAGTGTCGCTTCCTGTCAGTGTCGCTTCCTGTCAGAGTCACTTCCTGTCAGCGTCACTTCCTGTCAGCGTCACTTCCTGTCAGAGTCACTTCCTGTCAGAGTCACTTCCTGTCAGTGTCACTTCCTGTCAGCGTCACTTCCTGTCAGAGTCACTTCCTGTCAGAGTCACTTCCTGTCAGAGTCACTTCCTGTCAGTGTCACTTCCTGTCAGAGTCGCTTCCTGTCAGTGTCACTTCCTGTCAGAGTCACTTCCTGTCAGTGTCACTTCCTGTCAGAGTCACTTCCTGTCAGAGTCACTTCCTGTCAGAGTCACTTCCTGTCAGAGTCACTTCCTGTCAGAGTCACTTCCTGTCAGTGTCGCTTCCTGTCAGAGTCACTTCCTGTCAGAGTCACTTCCTGTCAGAGTCACTTCCTGTCAGTGTCACTTCCTGCCAGTGTCACTTCCTGTCAGAGTCACTTCCTGTCAGAGTCACTTCCTGTCAGTGTCACTTCCTGTCAGTGTCACTTCCTGTCAGTGTCACTTCCTGTCAGTGTCACTTCCTGTCAGAGTCACTTCCTGTCAGAGTCACTTCCTGTCAGAGTCGCTTCCTGTCAGAGTCGCTTCCTGTCAGAGTCGCTTCCTGTCAGAGTCGCTTCCTGTCAGCGTCGCTTCCTGTCAGCGTCGCTTCCTGTCAGCGTCGCTTCCTGTCAGTCACTTCCTGTCAGCGTCGCTTCCTGTCAGCGTCGCTTCCTGTCAGCGTCACTTCCTGTCAGCGTCGCTTCCTGTCAGCGTCACTTCCTGTCAGCGTCACTTCCTGTCAGAGTCACTTCCTGTCAGTGTCACTTCCTGTCAGTGTCACTTCCTGTTAGAGTCACTTCCTGTCAGAGTCACTTCCTGTCAGTGTCACTTCCTGTCAGAGTCACTTCCTGTCAGCGTCACTTCCTGTCAGCGTCACTTCCTGTCAGCGTCGCTTCCTGTCAGAGTCACTTCCTGTCAGTGTCACTTCCTGTCAGTGTCACTTCCTGTTAGAGTCACTTCCTGTCAGAGTCACTTCCTGTCAGTGTCACTTCCTGTCAGAGTCACTTCCTGTCAGTGTAACTTCCTGTCAGAGTCGCTTCCTGTCAGTGTCACTTCCTGTCAGAGTCACTTCCTGCTAGTGTCACTTCCTGTCAGTGTCACTTCCTGTCAGTGTCACTTCCTGTCAGAGTCGCTTCCTGCCAGTGTCGCTTCCTGTCAGAGTCACTTCCTGTCAGTGTCGCTTCCTGTCAGAGTCACTTCCTGTCAGTCACTTCCTGTCAGCGTCACTTCCTGTCAGCGTCACTTCCTGTCAGTCACTTCCTGTCGGTGTCACTTCCTGTCAGCGTCACTTCCTGTCAGTCACTTCCTGTCGGTGTCACTTCCTGTCGGTGTCACTTCCTGTCGGTGTCACTTCCTGTCAGCGTCACTTCCTGTCAGCGTCGCTTCCTGTCAGCGTCACTTCCTGTCAGCGTCACTTCCTGTCAGTGTCACTTCCTGTCCTGAAAGCGAGCGCTGTGATTGGCCGGTT
This sequence comes from Gobius niger, assembly GCF_951799975.1. Taxonomy (NCBI): domain Eukaryota; kingdom Metazoa; phylum Chordata; class Actinopteri; order Gobiiformes; family Gobiidae; genus Gobius; species Gobius niger. The sequence continues at coordinate 9,018,232 of NC_136873.1, forward strand.
CTCACCTGTCCTGAAAGCGAGCGCTGTGATTGGCCGGGTCTCACCTGTCCTGAGAGCGAGCGCTGTGATTGGCCGGTTCTCACCTGTCCTGAAAGCGAGCGCTGTGATTGGCCGGTTCTCACCTGTCCTGAAAGCGAGCGCTGTGATTGGCCGGTTCTCACCTGTCCTGAAAGCGAGCGCTGTGATTGGCCGGTTCTCACCTGTCCTGAGAGCGAGCGCTGTGATTGGCCGGTTCTCACCTGTCCTGAGAGCGAGCGCTGTGATTGGCCGGTTCTCACCTGTCCTGAAAGCGAGCGCTGTGATTGGCCGGGTCTCACCTGTCCTGAAAGCGAGCGCTGTGATTGGCCGGGTCTCACCTGTCCGGAAAGCGAGCGCTGTGATTGGTCCCCAGTCCTGAGTGAAGGTCATGAGCGTCTCGTCCAATCGGATGTTGTGGACGATGATGCGTCCCGTCGCCGTGCCGACGCCCACCACGTCCACCGCGGGACTCTGGGAAACATTTTCTTGAATCTAATTCTTAAAATTACAGTTATTTCTGTTCTTGGGACTCAGTAGGAGTTTAAAATAAAGCTATTTTAATATAATATGGGGTCAATATCCTATAAGTGAACAGTGCACGTTTAAGTCTTTAGGATTTGTTTTTAACTGGTCGCCCTCAAACAACTTAATGCTCTTAAAGTCGCCCTCAGCTGAAATAAGGTTGGTGACCCCTGCTTTAGAGTATCTAACAAGTAACTAACCAGTAACTAACCAGTAACTAACCAGTAACTAACCAGTAAATAATGAGTAACTATAGAGTAACTATAGAGTAACTATAGAGTAACTATAGAGTAACTAAAGAGTAACTAAAGAGTAACTGAAGAGTAACTAAAGAGTAACTATAGAGTAACTAAAGAGTAACTAAAGAGTAACTGAAGAGTAACTGAAGAGTAACTAAAGAGTAACTAAAGAGTAACTAAAGAGTAACTATAGAGTAACTAAAGAGTAACTAAAGAGTAACTGAAGAGTAACTGAAGAGTAACTAAAGAGTAACTAAAGGGTAACTAAAGAGTAACTAAAGAGTAACTAAAGGGTAACTAAAGAGTAACTAAAGAGTAACTAAAGGGTAACTAAAGAGTAACTAAAGAGTAACTGAAGAGTAACTAAAGAGTAACTAAAGGGTAACTAAAGAGTAACTATAGAGTAACTATAGAGTAACTAAAGAGTAACTAAAGGGTAACTAAAGGGTAACTAAAGAGTAACTAAAGAGTAACTGAAGAGTAACTAAAGAGTAACTAAAGAGTAACTAAAGAGTAACTAAAGAGTAACTAAAGGGTAACTAAAGGGTAACTAAAGAGTAACTAAAGAGTAACTGAAGAGTAACTGAAGAGTAACTAAAGAGTAACTAAAGGGTAACTAAAGAGTAACTAAAGAGTAACTAAAGAGTAACTGAAGAGTAACTGAAGAGTAACTAAAGAGTAACTAAAGGGTAACTAAAGGGTAACTAAAGAGTAACTAAAGAGTAACTAAAGGGTAACTAAAGAGTAACTGAAGAGTAACTAAAGAGTAACTAAAGAGTAACTGAAGAGTAACTGAAGAGTAACTAAAGAGTAACTAAAGGGTAACTAAAGAGTAACTAAAGAGTAACTAAAGAGTAACTGAAGAGTAACTGAAGAGTAACTAAAGAGTATCTAAAGGGTAACTAAAGGGTAACTAAAGAGTAACTGAAGAGTAACTAAAGAGTAACTAAAGGGTAACTAAAGAGTAACTAAAGAGTAACTGAAGAGTAACTAAAGAGTAACTAAAGGGTAACTAAAGAGTAACTAAAGAGTAACTGAAGAGTAACTAAAGAGTAACTAAAGGGTAACTAAAGAGTAACTAAAGAGTAACTATAGAGTAACTATAGAGTAACTATAGAGTAACTAAAGAGTAACTAAAGGGTAACTAAAGGGTAACTAAAGAGTAACTAAAGAGTAACTGAAGAGTAACTAAAGAGTAACTAAAGGGTAACTAAAGAGTAACTAAGGAGTAACTAAAGGGTAACTAAAGGGTAACTAAAGAGTAACTAAAGGGTAACTAAAGGGTAACTAAAGGGTAACAGTAGAGCCTGACCTGCTGCAGGACGGTGACGCCGCAGCTCCAGCCGCTGAAGGAAAACACCAGTTTACTGTGAAACAAACACAGTTTAGTCTCAGTTTATTCACTTTTACAGCTGTGATGTTTGTAATGTTTGTGCTTTAAGGCCTGTTCATCCTCCACAAGACGCGAGAACTTTGTTCACCCAGAGCTGCGAGAACAAAATGACGTCATGTTGTTCTCGCAGCTCCTGTTCGGCAGGTCTCGCTGACGCATCAGCTCAGCAGAACTTTGTTCGGCTGCGAGAACTCTGGCTGTGATTGGCTGGATGTTTAGTGGGCGGGGTTATTTTGGCGGGAAGCGGGAAGTGAGAATCCAATGTTTACGTCCTGACACCGGTGCGGAAACATGGATACATGGGTAGTTTTGTGGCACCGCTCGCGGCAGTAAAATACTGCGTTGAAGGACAAGGACACGCACATGTAAAGAAGTCCTGGGGAGAAACACGAGCACGAAGAGGAAACAGAAGAGCCTGGAGCTGCTGCGTGAAAGAAGCGAGTGATAAAGAAAAAAGTGGTTCAGGCTCGAGGACGGAGGGAGACCAGGCTTGTAAACCTTAGACCTTCATCAAACACCGGGAAACGTCAGCAACAGTGAAGGTTCTTGGACAAACCTGTACTGAGCTACACAGACTCAAACAACATGGTTTTACCGAGTGACACGGAGGTAAACTGCTTTTAACGTGAACGTTTTCTAACATAATAAACCAGCGCGAGATGTGGCTAAACATGAAGTCAATCTTCAACATGTTTGCAATATCGTGACTGATACATTTTATAATAGTTTAAACTCAAGTAGCTCGTTTTATTTCGGTCGTTCCTTGTTTGTTTTGGCTGAAAAAGTGGGCGTGGCCGTTCGGCAGAAACACGTCTTGTGGAGAATGAAATGTCAGAGCTGAGACCAACTTTGTTCTTGTTCTTTTTGCCTCAAGAACAAGAACAAAGTTCTCACGTCTTGTGGAGTATGAAGAGGCCTTTACTCCTTTAAAGGTTTGATCAAACTAAACTAAAAAAACAAAAGGCTGTTCAGCCTGTAAACCCAGCCCCGCCCGCTCATTTGCATATTCAAATCCCATTCAAACGTGCTGCGTGTGTTTGCTCTGACCTGGTCTTGATGTTCCACAGCTGCAGAGCGCCCTGGCTCGACCCCAGCAGCACTTTGTTCAGGTACGTGCTCGGGTGCATCATGGCCGACACGGCGAAGGAGGCGGGGTCAAAGTGCAGGCGCAGGTAGACCTCTGAGCGGAGGAAGAGGAGGAGGAAGAAGAGGAGGAGGGAGATAAACGTGAGGTAAGAGAAGAACAGACTCGAACAAACATCGTTACTCCATCGTTACTCCATCGTTACTCTATAGTTACTCTATAGTTACTGTGTGTGTTGATTTTAATGCTGTTTTTGGGGAAATGTATTATTCTGTATTAGTATTTGTATGACTTTGTTGACATCAGTGCCCCGGGACACAAGGGCTATAACCTGGTACAGCATCTCTCCCTTTGAGGTTAATGTATAATGTACACGGTCCCTGTTCAAATAAATCAATAAAATAAAAAATAAAAAATAAAAAAGAACACACAAACCTGCGCTCCGCACGTCCCACACCACCACGTCTCATTTTTGTCACATTTCGTCATTTTTTTGTCTCATTTTTTCGTTGATTTTTTATCAAATTTTTGTCATTTTTTTGTCACTTTTTCATCACTTTTTTGTCATTTTTTGGTCACATTTTTAGTCTAATTTTCGTCATTTTTTCGTCGATTTCTTATCAAATTTTTGTAATTTTTTGTCACATTTTTTGTCAATTTCTTATGACATTTTTGTCACTTTTTCATCACTTTTTCGTCATTTTTTGGTCACATTTTTGACATATTTTCGTCGATTTTTTATCAAATTTTTGTAGTTTTTTTGTCCAATTTTTGTCATTTTTTTGTCACTTTTTCATCACTTTTTGGTCACATTTTCGTCATTTTTTGTCATATTTTTGTCACATTTTCGTCATTTTTTTGTCTAATTTTCGTCATTTTTTCGTCGATTTCTTATCAAATTTTTGTCATTTTTTGTCACATTTTTGACATTTTTTTGTCTCATTTTTGACATTTTTTTGTCAATTTTTTATCAAATTTTTGTAGTTTTTTTGTCCAATTTTTGTCCAATTTTTGTCATTTTTTTGTCATATTTTTGTCACATTTTTGTCACATTTTCGTCATTTTTTTGTCTCATTTTCGTCACTTTTTCGTCATTTTTTTATCAATTTTTTGTGATTTTTTGTCACATTTTTGTCATTTTTTCGTCATTTTTTTTATCAATTTTTTGTCATTTTTTGTCACATTTTTTGTCAATTTCTTATGACATTTTTGCCACTTTATCATCAATTTTTCGTCATTTTTTCATCACTTTTTCGTCATCTTTTTGTCACATTTTGTCACATTTTGCTTGGTTTATTTGTGCTGCAGTCGCGAGAGGAACCTCACTAACGGAACACACACTTTGAGATTGTTTAGTCATTTTACAAAAGTTCCTTCAAGTTGTAAACGATGACATGAAAGTGTTGAGTCTCTGAGGCGTGAGCTTGAATTCAGGCAGATCTGAGAGGAAGAGGAGGAAGAGGAGGGAGATAAACGTGAGGTAAGAGAAGAACAGACTGGAACACACAAACCTGCGCTCTGCACGTCCCACACCACCACGTCTCATTTCTGTCATTTTTTGTCTAATTTTTGTCATTTTTTTGTCGATTTTTTATCAAATTTTTGTCTCATTTTTTCGTCGATTTTTTATCCTTTTTTTTTTCCTTTTTTTGTCTCATTTTTGACATTTTCTTGTCCAAATTTGGTCATTTTTTGTCACTCTTTCATCACTTAAAAAAAAAAATTTGGTCACATTTTGGTCATTTTTTTGTCTCATTTTTGTCATTTTTTTTATCAATTTTTTGTCATTTTTTCGTCGATTTTTTATCCAATTTTTTCATCACTTTTTCAAAAAGAGAAATCTGTCACATTTTGGTCATTTTTTTTGTCTCATTTTTGTCAATTTCTTATGACATTTTTGCCACTTTATCATCAATTTTTCGTCATTTTTTTCATTTTTTTAGTCTAATTTTTGTCATTTTTTCATCGATTTTTTATCAATTTTTTTCCATTTTTTTGTCTCATTTTTTTAATCTTTTTTTTTTTCATTTTTTCGTCGATTTTTTATCCAATTTTTTTCATTTTTTTGTCACTTTTTCGTCATTTTTTTGTCACTTTTTCGTCATTTTTTGTCTCATTTTTTCGTGAGAGGAGGAAGAGGAAGAGGAGGGAGATAAACGTGAGGTGAAAGAACAGACTGGAACACACAAACCTGCGCTCTGCACGTCCCACACCACCACGTCACCGCCGGCGTCCGCGGAGATCAGCTGGTCGCCCAGGGGGAGCAGGAGGCGCACTTCCTGTCGGTGTCCACGGTAACGCTGCACCACCTGAGGCCGCAGAGGCGTTTAGGAACCCTCCGTTACACTGTTATAACGCTAACGGCTAACGGCTAACGGCTAACGCACCTCCTTGTTCCGGGCGAAGGCGCTGACGTCTCGTCCCGCGGCGGCGAAAACCAGCATCCGATCGGCCGCCAGGCACGCGATGTCCTCCGCCAGGCTGTTACCTAGCAACAGGGGCAGGCGGCCAATCAGAGGGCGGCGTTCTGTGTTTACGATCTGTAAATGTTTTTATACTCACTGACGGAGACGATTCCCAGGCGGCTCACCTGAACACACAAACACAGGTTAGACCAGCAGGAGGCGCTGTGCCTAACTCTCTGACAGCACAGAATCACAACACAACAGGACTAACCCGGAAACACTTTTCCCTGGAAGGAAACACCGATATGCGGCACTCGTGGGCACCACTTATTTACCTTTTACAAGGTTTACAAGGTCATTTTTTGTCGTTTTTTTGTCGGTTTTTCTGTCGTTTTTTTGTCGTTTTTTTGTAGTTTTTTCTGTCGTTTTTTTGACGTTTTTTTGTCATTTTTTTGTCATTTTTTTGTCGGTTTTTGTCGGTTTTTCTGTCGTTTTTTTGTCGTTTTTTGTCGTTTTTTGTCGTTTTTTTGTCGGCAGGAGTTATTTACCTTTTACGCTGTTTAACCTGAAGCTAGCTAGCTACTGACGGGCCGGACTGGGACTGAAGAACAGCCCTGGACGCTGGTCGGCCCGGCCCAAATTAGCGTAAATGTGTCACTTCCACAAATACATGTGTTCACCTCTTACCACCCGCCTTAAAGGGGCTAGATGCAAGTTGTTCATTCTTATACTCACTACTGCCACCTCAGGTCTTATGTGTAACTGCAGCTTCTATATTAAGCTCCCAGACCATGGTATAAACATATTTATTATGTCATGGTCAGTGAGAATGCTAATGCTAATGCTAACTGGCTTTAAAACTGTGTAATCTCAGGTGAACGCGTTGGGGACGTCAGGTCACGTGGGGCCGTGTTTACGGTGCGTACGGAAGCCTCCGAGGACACTTCTCTCTCTTCTCTCTCCGCAGACACTAACTACGATAAAAACGTAAACAAAGTGAATCTTACGTTGAACGTGTGGAAGCATTTCCCCACCGACGTCGTCACGTAGGACTCGCGGTGCTTGTGGTGGTAGCGGAGCGCGTGCGGCACGTGGTCCGAGTACAGGCCGAGCACGCGGAACCCGGAGAACAGTGACGTCATGCTCCGGTTTTACACCCGGGGGGGGGGGGGCTCGGGGCACCGGGTTTAACGGGGGGGTTTAACCGGGAGAGGCGCGAGCGGCTCCGGGAGAGAGACACGAGACCGCTAGAGGAACCACAACACGAGGGTTTGGGGTTAGAGGGTCCGGGGGGGAACACAGGAGCGGAGGAAGGTTCCGCTCGGAGCAGGAAACGGAAACTATTTTTTATTTTTTATTTTTTTTAATTGAACGAAAACACAGAAACACATCATGTTAATATTATTATTGGTTTTCATGTTCTTTATTATTATTCCTCTTCCATCTTTTTCCCGATTTTCTAGAGCTTTCAGCACCTTTATGCTTTGTGCAAGTTATGCATCAAAATGTTCCTCATGTTGAGGAGAAGGTGCTGTTACTTTGTGCAGGTTCAGCTTCTGCAACTTGTGGGTTTTGAGAAAAAATTGTCCTTCTGCAGTTTTCCAGTTTTTTTATACGAGAGTTTGAAATGTTTGCATTGGTGTGTATGTGTGAATCCAGCCAATGGGGAAACTCCAGGACTTTCAGCCATTTGTGCTTCTGCCAATCAAGCACTGAGGCCATTTCAACAGTTTGACCAGTTTATGGAATATAACCGTTTATGCAACTTAAGAGTTTATGCCATTTAGGATTTATGCAAATTAACCCATTTATGCAGTTTGAACAGTGTATGCCATTTCTGCATTCGCTTCCCGCATTTCCGCAGTCAATCACAATCGCAGCCATTGCATTTCTAGTTATTATTATTGATTATTATTTTTATTATTTTTTATAAATGACAAAAATGTGATTCAAAAAATGACAAAACATTTACAAAAAATACTATTATTATTATTATATATTTTTTATTTTTTTATTTTTAAAAATGACAAAAAAGCTTCTGGAAAAAAGGTTTGAAAATAGCAACAAAACTGAGACGAAAACAATGATGGAAAATTGATTTAAAAAATGAGCCAAAAAATATTATTATTATTATTATTATTATTATTTTTATTATTTTTATTGTATTGTATTTTTTATTTATGTTTTATTATTATTTTTTTATATGAACTATTTTTTTAATATATAAATTTTAAATATAAAAATAAATAAATTCGGAGAGCGGATTATTATTTATTTATGTTCTCTTTAAACTGTTTTCATGTTTTTATTTATTGTTCTTTTTAAAAAACCCTCATTTAAATCATCATTTCCACTAAACTGTTTTTACCGTTTCTCCCCCTCGTGACTTCCGCGTCACGTGACTGGCGTCAGCTGACTGCGGAGGATCTGACCTTCCGTCGCTGCTGCTTCTGCCTCTCGGTTCCTCTCGGTTTCTCTCGGTTTTCTCTCGGTTTCCAGGCGGTTTCCAGGCGGTTCTGACCCAGACCATGGCGTCCCAGTCCCAGGGCATCCAGCAGCTGCTGCAGGCGGAGAAGAGGGCGGCGGAGAAGGTGGCGGAGGCCCGGAAACGTGAGTGTGATCCGGGGGAGAGACGAGGCCTGACGGGGGGACGGTAGACGGTGGACTCTGACATATCACTGCGAATATCACTCCTAATATCACTCCTAATATCACTCCTAATATCACTCTGACCGCCTTAAGAGATAAACATCACTCCTAATGTGAGTCTGTGCGTGTTTAAAGGTGATTCACGCAGCAAAGGAAAGGGTTAGCAATGGAAATCACGTGATCAGGCGACACGAAGCGGAGCCCATAGAGATAATGTACGTTTTAACCATAGGTGTAATGTACGTTTTACGGTTTTGATCATTTTAACCCTTTAACTCCCGCCTGAACCGAGCACATTTTCTGGACAAAAGGTGAGGAAATGGCAACAAAAAATGTGACAAAAAATGACAAAAATTTAATGAAAAAATGACAAAAAATGTGACAAAAAATGACAAAAATTAGACAAAAAAATGCTGAAAATTGTATGAAAAAGTGACAAAAAAGTGATGAAAAAATGACCAAAAAATGACAAAAATGTGACAAAAAAATGACAAAAATTTTATGAAAAAGTGACAAAAAATGACCAAAATGTGACAAAAAAATGATGAAAAATTGATGAAAAAATGACCAAAAAAAAAGACAAAAAATGACAAAAATGTAATTCAAAAAATGACCAAAAAAATGACAAATTGGACAAAAAATTACAAAAAATTGACGAAAAAAATTACAAAAAAATTACAAAAATTAGACAAAAATGTGAATCAAAAACAGACAAAAAAAAAGACAAAAAAATTACTAAATGTGACAAAAAGGGCGGAAAAATAGAGTAAATGAGTCTGTCCGTGTTTAAAGGTGATTCACGCAGCAAAGGAAAGATTTAGCAAGGAAAGTCACGTGATCCGGCGACACGAAGCGGAGCCCAGAGAGATAATGCGTTTTAACCATAGAGATAATGTACGTTTTACGGTTTTTATCATTTTAACCCCTTAACTCCCGCCTGAACCGAGCACATTTTCTCCAGTTTGGCTTTACCCCAATCCAAAAGCTTCTGGACAAAAGGGGAGGAAATAGCAACAAAAAATGTGACAAAAAATGACAAAAATTTATGAAAAAATGACAAAAAAATGACAAAAAATAGACAAAAAAATGCTGAAAATTGTATGAAAAAATGACAAAAAATGACAAAAAAAATGAAAAAAAATGTGACAAAAAAATGAAAAAAAATTTATGAAAAAATGACAAAAAATGTGACAAAAAAGTGACAAAAAAATGATGAAAAATTGATGAAAAATGACAAAAAAAATGACAAAAAATGTGACAAAATTGATGAAAAATTGATGAAAAAATGACAAAAAAAAGACGAAAAAGTGACAAAAAAATGACGAAAAAAATGAAAAAAAATGTGACAAAAAAATGAAAAAAAATTTATGAAAAAATGACAAAAAATGTGACAAAAAATGACAAAAATTAGACAAAAAAATGCTGAAAATTGTATGGAAAAGTGACAAAAAAATGACCAAAATGTGACAAAAAATGACAAAAAATTAATGAAAAAATGACAAAAAAATGACAAAAAATGTGACAAAAAATGACAAAAATGTGACAAAAAAAAGACAAAAAATGTGACAAAAAATGACAAAAATTAGACAAAAAAATGCTGAAAATTGGATGAAAAAGTGACAAAAACATGACCAAAATGTGACCAAAAAATGACAAAAAATTACAAAAAAATTACAAAAAATTACAAAAAATTAATGAAAAAATGACAAAAAATGTGACCAAAATGTGACAAAAAATGATGAAAAATTGATGAAATTGAGACAAAAAAGTGACAAAAAAGTTATAAAAATGAGTTGAATGCCCAACAAAAAAATGATGGAAAAAAAAAACGAAGCAGAGCCCATAGAGATAATGCGTTTTAACCATAGATATAATGTACGTTTTACAGTTTTGATCATTTTAACCCCTTAACTCCCGCCTGAACCGAGCACATTTTCTCCAGTTTGGCTTTACCCCAATCCAAAAGCTTCTGGACAAAAGGTGAGAAAATAGCGACAGAACTGAGACGAAAACAATGATGGAAATGTGACAAAAATGAGACAAAAAAATGACGAAATGTGACAAAAAATGACAAAAATTAGACAAAAATGTGAATCAAAAACAGACAAAAAAAATGACAAAAAAATTACAAAATGTGACAAAAAAAGACGAAAAAGTGATGGAAAAGTGGCAAAAATGTCATAAGAAATTGACAAAAAAAAATGAGACAAAAATGTGATTCAAAAAAGGACATGTGACCAAAAATTGGACAAAAAAATGAGGGAAAAAAAGGACAAAAATTTGATAAAAAATTGACAAAAAATTGATTAAAAAAATGACAAAAATGTTACAAGAATGAGTTGAATATCCAACAAAAAAATGATTTGAAAAAAAAATCTGCCGTGAGTTAAAAGCTCCAGATCCTCTCGGTCCAGGCGGGAGTTAAGAGGTTAAAGCCTCGGCTGAGGGGGCGGAGTTTCAGAGTTTATTTCTTTAATCCCAAACTGAACTGAGGAAAAAACGATTAAAACACACGACTAAAGAGCGACGAAAAAAGCAATGGAAAAACTGTAAAAACATGACAAAAACACGTCCGAAATGAGACAAAAAAATGACAAAAATGTGACAAAAAAATGTGACAAAAAAATGACAAAAACACGTCCAAAATGTGACAAAAAAATGACAAAATTGACAAAAAATGTGACAAAAACATGATAAAAATGAGACAAAAATGTGACAAAAAAATGATGAAAAAGTGATGATAAAGTGGCAAAAATGTCATTAGAAATTGACAAAAAATGTGACAAAAAATGACAAAAATTTGATAAAAAAATGACGAAAATGAGACAAAAAAATTACAGAAAAATGACAAAGTTACAAAAAATTGGACAAAAAAATGACAAAAATTTGATTAAAAAAAGTTACAAAAATGAGTTGAAAACCCAACAAAAAACCATCACAAAAACACTCCCAAAATGTGACACAAACGCAGCAAAAGAGCAGAAAAACCGTGATGTAAAAGTGACTAAAACGTGACATTATGCTTAGTTTAGTTTATTCACCTTACATTAAAACGATGCACTGTAGAGATGTGTCTCTACAAGGTCAAACACAGCTCCACAAAGCAGCTGACTTTTCCTGTAGTGCTTCCTCCTTCACGTCAGAGTAAAAAAAGACTAAAGTGACTCGTATCATGGTTATATTTCCAGGAAGTGACTCCATTTTAGGCTGGGATCCAAATATGGGCATTTCCTTTGTCCGTTATTCCCGGGTTTAGGAAATAAAACTGACCAAACTGAGAGCACGGCTGATGATGATGTCGTGATGATGATGATGATGATGATGATGATGATGATGATGATGATGATGATGATGATGATGGTGATTCCAGGGAAGAACCGTCGTCTGAAACAGGCCAAAGAAGAGGCTCAGGCTGAGATCGAGCAGTACCGACTCCAGAGGGAGAAGGAGTTCAAGACCAAGGAGGCGGCCGTGAGTACTTTACAATACTACTGCAATACTACTGCAATACTACTGCAATACTACTGCAATACTACTGCAATACTACTGCAATACTTAATACTTTACACTGAGGCGCAGTTGCTGAAAATGCAAATAACAATACAAATATAATGTTTAATATAATATAAATAATGATCAGGACATTTCTCCCATAGAGTCGTATTAGCCCCGCCTCCACCTGACATCATGACATCATCACATTCGGCAACGTGAACGCCGATGATGTCATAATGTCAGGTGGAGGCGGGGCTAATACAGTTCTTGACAGAAATCTACAAAGCGAAAATTGCCAAATGTTTTTCCTCAACAGTGTTTTGAAGTAATTGGATTCACGTTATTTTTATGGCTGAAAGTCCTTCCTACTGACCAACGTCACGCTCATGTTTTCTCCACTTTTGGACGCTTTTATGAGGAAATAATTGGGGCTGGAGAATAAAATCAGCCACTACAGGAAAACAAAGCCGTTCTGAGGCCGCCCAGAGAAACGGGTCAGTGTCGACATGTCGGAGCAAATGAACATCGGACATTTTACACAAATCAATCGACTAAACATCAGAATATTTCCCCTCGTTTGCGTGTAAATGAACGGGCTTCAGGACAACGAGGAGCCGAGACAACGCAAACAGTGGCAGAAGTGGGCGGGGCAGAATAAGGTGAATAGGCTCTTTAGAATGTTGTGATGTCACGTGAACGCATCCTATACTACAGTGTTGCTGGGCTGCAGGTTCTAGAATGTGATGATGTCACAGTGGGGGAGGAGCCAGGGTTTCCTATTAACAGCATTACACTTTCACAGGTCGTATCTAAAAAGGAAATGTATGAATTAGAAAAGTGATCATTAATATCAGTCACATGATCTCTCTGTACAAGACCAAACATTTACTCAAAAATCATTTTTCCTCTACATAATAGATACAGACGCATCTCGTCATAGAAGGGGGCGTGGCTTCGCTGAGGGGGAAAATAGAATCTTTAGGGAAACACAATTTTTCACTATTTTTGCCATTTTCTGGTGGAATATGAACTTATTTATCACATAAATAAAGTCAGGTGTAAATCAGGCCCATGTGGATATTTTCTCACAGCAGATTGTTCAGTAGAAGTGAAAAAACTGCAGTTGTAGCTGGCGCTAGCTAGCCATTAGCATTAGCCCGATGCTAACATGTAGCATCATGTTAGCATTCTCTGTTTTTAATGTATTTATGGGCTGTTGAACCACTTTGCTCCTCCCCATGTCTTTGTATCTTTATTTAGTAGAAACTATATTCATAATTCAGTGTTTGTTACAGTAGTTTTTGCATCATTTTTTCAAAATTGTTTTCCCCCTTAACTGTTTTCAAACATGACCATATATGGGCGATTCCATATATGGCCTGACATCACAGGCCTTTAGAACGCTGTGATGTCACTGTGTGAAGTTAGCTCCCCATAGTGTCCGATTTGCTTCAAACTAGAGTCATTGATCATTGATTGGTAAATAACCAATCAATGATCAATGACTCAAAAACGAAGTGCGCACAAATGCTAATTTCAACGAATGACACTAGTTTGAAGCAAACCCAGCAACTGCAGTACTACAGTACGCACTGTAGCACTGTAGTACTGTAGTATTGTAGTACTGTAGCACTGTAGCACTGTAGTACTGTAGTATTGTGTTTTTCAACCTTTTTTGAGCCAAGGCACATTTTTTTCATAAAAAAAATCACGAGGCACCACCAGCAGAACATGTTAAAAATGTAGCTCTGTAGCCGATATTCAGTCGTTCATCAAAGTGTCTTGAATAGGAACATCGTATAGTCTCGCTCGCCACAAGCCCCAAGGCCTCACTAAGAAACTAACTCCCTGATATGGAAGAGAATTCTATGGTTACTCTGCCGATCACTCGACAGCACTCGACAAACGGTGCATTATTTGTGGATAATAATGCATTTCTAGGTGAAATCATTTCCCAAGGCACAGCAGGCAGTATCTCCCGGCACAGTAGTGTTTGCCGCGGCACAGTGGCTGTAGTGTTACAGTAGTAGTGTGTCATTTGTGTCCTGAGCTCTCAGTCGTCGCGCCGTTTCACCGCTCCTGCGTTTCAGGCGCTGGGTTCCCACGGCAACAGCGCGGTGGAGGTGGACCGGGACACGGTGGAGCGGATGGGCCGGATCCAGGCCAGCTTCAAAGGAAACAAAGACGGCGTCCTGAGCGAGCTGCTCAAGAGGGTCTGCGACATCCAGCCCGAGCTGCACGCCAACTACCGCGTCCAGGGCTGAGGAGGAGAACCTGTGACCGGGTCCAGGGCTGAGGAGGAGAACCTGTGACCGGGTCCAGGGCTGAGGAGGAGAACCTGTGACCGGGTCCCGGGGAGATGAACCTGTGACCGCACCAGGAGCCCCAAAGATACAGTTATTGCGTCTCCATATGAACTGGTTTACCGTCAGGATCCACCAGACTCTCAAATACAACGTCAGATTTAACGTAAAAAAACGACGTAAAAAATTATGTCAAATTTAACGTGAAAAATGACGTCAAATTTAACGTAAAAAATGACGTCAAATTTAACGTAAAAAATGACGTCAAATTTAACGTAAAAAATGACGTCAAGTTTAACGTAAAAAATGACGTCAAGTTTAACGTAAAAAATGACGTCAAGTTTAACGTAAAAAATGACGTCAAGTTTAACGTAAAAAATGACGTCAAATTTAACGTAAAAAATGACGTCAAATTTAACGTAAAAAATGACGTCAAATTTAACGTAAAAAATTACGTCAAATTTAACGTAAAAAATGACGTCAAATTTAACGTGAAAAATGACGTCAAATTTAACGTGAAAAATGACGTCAAATTTAACGTAAAAAAAAACGTCAAGTTTAACGTGAAAAATTGCGTCCAATTTAACGTAAAAAATGACGTCAAGTTTAGCGTAAAAAATGACGTCAAGTTTAACGTAAAAAATGACGTCAAGTTTAACGTAAAAAATGACGTCAAGTTTAACGTGAAAAATGACGTCCAGTTTAACGTCAAAAATTTCGTCAAATTTAACGTAAAAAATGACGTCAAATTTAAAGTAAAAAAAATGGCGTAAAAATTAACATCAAATTTTACTGAAAAACGAACGTTTAACGTGAAATTTAACGTGAAATGTCTTTCTTCATAAACGTGTTAATTATCTTAAAACAAACAAACGCTTCTTCGTGCTCTGAAGGGCATCTGGGCCTCTCCGTCTCCGTCTGGCCGCGGTGCGTCACAGGTTCGTTTCCTGAAGCCGTCGTCGTTTCCGTGGTGTGATGAATAAAGCGTTCCTTTGTGTTTTTATTTATAAATGTTGTGTTTGTGGAGACGCCTCCGACCAATCAGGAGCGAGCGTTGTGAACATGTGACTGTGAGGAATAAACGTCCGAATAAAAAGCACCAGAGAGTCCAGAGTTTTTCTTACTGTGAGTCTCGTTCGTCCATGTGGTGAACGCGGATACACTGTTTTATCTGCCCCACACTGTTTTATCTGACCCACACTGTTTTATCTGCCCCACACTGTTTTATCTGCCCCACACTGTTTTATCTGCCCCACACTGTTTTATCTGCCCCACACTGTTTTATCTGCCCCACACTGTTTTATCTGCCCCACACTGTTTTATCTGACCCACACTGTTTTATCTGACCCACACTGTTTTATCCTGACCCACACTGTTTTATCTGACCCACACTGTTTTATCTGCCCCACACTGTTTTATCTGCCCCACACTGTTTTATCTGCCCCACACTGTTTTATCTGACCCACACTGTTTTATCTGCCCCACACTGTTTTATCTGACCCACACTGTTTTATCTGACCCACACTGTTTTATCTGCCCCACACTGTTTTATCCTGACCCACACTGTCTTATCCTGACCCACACTGTCTTAACTGACCCAAACTGTTTTATCTGACCCACATTGTTTTATCTGACCCACATTGTTTTATCTGCCCCACACTGTTTTATCTGCCCCACGCTGTTTTATCTGACCCACACTGTTTTATCTGCCCCACATTGTTTTATCTGACCCACACTGTTTTATCTGACCCACACTGTTTTATCTGACCCACACTGTTTTATCTGCCCCACACTGTTTTATCTGCCCCACACTGTTTTATCTGCCCCACACTGTCTTAACTGACCCACACTGTTTTATCTGCCCCACACTGTTTTATCTGACCCACACTGTTTTATCTGCCCCACACTGTTTTATCCTGACCCACACCGTTTTATCTGACCCACACTGTTTTATCTGACCCACACTGTTTTATCTGACCCACACTGTTTTATCTGCCCCACACTGTTTTATCTGACCCACGCTGTTTTATCTGACCCACGCTGTCTTAACTGACCCACACTGTCTTAACTGACCCACACTGTTTTATCTGACCCACACTGTTTTATCTGACCCACACTGTCTTAACTGACCCACACTGTTTTATCTGACCCACACTGTCTTAACTGACCCACACTGTTTTATCTGATTGATGAAATTTAACGTGAAAACTAGCATCAAATTTAACGTTAAAAAAATGACGTAAAAAATGACGTCAAATTTAAAGTGAAAAGTAATGACAAATTTAACGTGAAAACTAACGTCAAATTTCAGGTAAAAAATGACGTCAAAATAAACGTGAAAAATAACGTCAAATTTAACGTAAAATATTAACATCAAATTTTACGTGAAAACTAGCGTTAAATTTGATGTAAAAAATGACGTCAAGTTTAACGTGAAAAATGACGTTGACACTGTTTTATCTGACCCACACTGTCTTAACTGACCCACACTGTTTTATCTGACCCACACTGTTTTATCTGCCCCACACTGTTTTATCTGCCCCACACTGTTTTATCTGCCCCACACTGTTTTATCTGCCCCACACTGTTTTATCTGACCCACACTGTCTTAACTGACCCACACTGTTTTATCTGCCCCACACTGTTTTATCTGACCCACACCGTTTTATCTGACCCACACTGTTTTATCTGACCCACACTGTTTTATCTGCCCCACACTGTTTTATCCTGCCCCACACTGTTTTATCTGACCCACACTGTTTTATCTGCCCCACACTGTTTTATCTGACCCACACTGTTTTATCTGACCCACACTGTTTTATCTGACCCACACTGTCTTATCTGACCCACACTGTTTTATCTGCCCCACACTGTTTTATCCTGACCCACACTGTCTTATCTGACCCACACTGTTTTATCTGACCCACACTGTTTTATCTGCCCCACACTGTTTTATCTGCCCCACACTGTTTTATCTGACCCACACTGTTTTATCTGCCCCACACTGTTTTATCTGACCCACACTGTTTAATCTGACCCACACTGTTTTATCTGCCCCACACTGTTTTATCTGACCCACACTGTTTTATCTGCCCCACACTGTTTTATCCTGACCCACACTGTTTTATCTGACCCACACTGTTTTATCTGCCCCACACTGTTTTAACTGACCCACACTGTTTTATCTGCCCCACACTGTCTTATCTGACCCACACTGTTTTATCTGACCCACACTGTTTTATCTGATTGATCAAATTTAACGTAAAAAAATGACGTAAAAAATGACGTCAAATTTAAAGTGAAAAGTAACGACAAATTTAACGTGAAAACAACATCAAATTTCAGGTAAAAAATGACGTCAAAATAAACGTGAAAAATAACGTCAAATTTAACGTAAAATATTAACGTCAAATTTTACGTGAGAACTAGCGTTAAATTTAACGTTAAAAATGACGTCAAGTTTAACGTGAAAAATGACGTCAAATTTTACGTGAAAATGACGTCAAATTTAACGTGAAAACTAACGTAAAAAATGACATCAAATTTAATGTAAAATATTAACATCAAATTTAACGTGAAAACTAACGTTAAATTTAACATTAAAAAAATGACGTAAAATATGACGTCAAATTTAACGTGAAAACTAACATCAAATTTCAGGTAAAAAATGACGTCAAATTTTACGTGAAAAATGACGTCAATTTTAACGTAAAATATTAACGTCAAATTCTTCGTGAAAACTAATGTAAAATTTAACGTGAAAAATGACGTCAAAGTTCACGTAAAAAATGACGTCAAATTTCACGTAAAAATGACGTCAAATTTCACGTAAAAAATGACGTCAAATTTAACGTGAAAAAGACGTCAAATTTTACGTGAAAAATGACGGCAAATTTAACGTGAAAAATGACATCAAATTTAACGTGAAAACTAACGGGAAATTTAACGGGAAAAATGACGTTGACACTGTTTTGTCTGCCCCACACTGTTTTAGAGAACGTTCATGTTTTTAAGACCCACCTTTTTAGCTTAGCTTTTAACTGACTAATCTATATATTTAGTCCTAATATATAATATACATACGGGAGGTTGTGCCAGGAGTATTTTTTTTAAATGTATCTGTAAAGCACTTTGTGAGACCTTTCAGTAGATGTCGTCGCTCGAGTCTTTCAGAAGTTTCGAAGAAGCAAACTCCCTTAGTTCAATTTTAAAAACCATTAGGGATGGATTTTATGAATTTTACTTTTATGAATATGGTTGTTTACTTGGTTTTGCTCATTTTTGTTTCCAAGAGAAAAACAAATGTTCAAAAGTTTCATCTTCCTGGAACAAAACAACACACGGCTGCTGGATTATATACTGTTATGTTTGGATTGGGAGGGATTTCATGAGTGTGATGTATTTATTTGTTATTTTCTCATCATAGAGCCTTATTTTTACATGTTGGTCAAAATGATGAAATACTTAACATTTGAACATTTTACTAATATAATTATTGTTACACTTTTTGCAATGGTTAGTGCTTGATCGTCTGCTCCGGAGGGACGGTCTGCTGTGAGTTTGTATAGATCTATGAGTTGGTTTGTCTAAAAATACAAATAATCCTAATCCTTAAAGTTAACCCCTTAACTCCCACCTGAACCGAGCACATTTTCTCCAGTTTGGCTTTACCCCAATCCAAAAGCTTCTGGAAAAAAGTGATGGAAAAAAAAAACAATGATGGAAATGTGACAAAAAAGTGGGAAAACATTGACAAAAAAGTGACGAAAAATTTATGAAAAAGTGGCAAAAATGTCACAAGAAATTGAAAAAAAATGGACGAAAAATGGACGAAAAAATGACAAAAATGTGACAAAAAAATTACAAAAATGTGACAAAAAATTGACAAAAAATGTATTAAAAATTGACGAAAGAATTGACGAAAAAATGACAAAAATGTGATTAAAAAAAAATTACAAAAAAGTTACAAAAATGAGTTGAACACCCAACAACAAAATGTTGGAAAAAAAATGTGATGACGTGAGGAAAAAGATCCTCTCGGTTCAGGCGGGAGTTAAGAGGTTAAACATCTCCCTGGCCCTAACCTTAATTTGTGTCATGATATCTCACGTTTTCACAGCAGACTGTCCCTCCGGAGCAGAACATCTAGCACTAACCTTTTGCAATTGAAGCTTAAAGGAAGTGCTCCCCTGGACTTCCTTTTTTTATGTTGTGATGTCACTTCCTTTAGCTCTGAAGTGAGTTCCATGAGCAGCTCTTTTTGGAGGCAGAACCAAAGCCTTGGACTGGAAGGACTTTAACACCAAGACAAGGGAAACGTCCGACGTCTCCTCAGCGTCCGCGTCAGGGCCAGGTGAGTCTTTAGGATGGATTTATTCAACATGAGCACGTTTTCCAAAGATGTGGAAACATGATCAGACTTTCCTCACAGATGTCAGAGGAGCTGCAGTCCGGCTTCTGTACTGAGCTTTTCCTACAGATTCCTCTTTGTTTCAGACTGAAGTGTTTCAGATTCTTCTTTGTTTCAGACTGAAGTGTTTCAGATTCCTCTTTGTTTCAGACTGAAGTGTTTGAGATTCCTCTTTGTTTCAGACTGAAGTGTTGTGACAGTATTGTTTATGTCAGAGCAGAGTGCGTGTTGTTCATGATTAAAGTTATAGATATTTCTCACACTTGTGTCGTGAGTAAATGGAAATACTTGAGATTAATGTGAGGTACAGTCGTCCATGTCCACAGCTCAGCTCTAAACTTACTTTATATATAATCACATATATCCTCACATCACATTATATATAATCCCATTATATATAATCACATCACATTATATATAATCACAAATATCCTCACATCACATTATATATAATCCCATTATATATAATCACATCACATTATATATAATCACAAATATCCTCACATCACATTATATATAATCCCATTATATATAATCACATCACATTATATATAATCACAAATATCCTCACATCACATTATATATAATCCCATTATATCCTCACATCAGCAGTCCTCATGGTTTCTATACATGCCTGTCAGTCATGTGACTTTTGTTGTTATGGCGGCCATTTTGAATACCAAGGTACCATTATGCAGTACAACATGTAGTAATATCTACACTCAGGACAGAAATGAAGGACGACTGAGCGACAGAGACATTTTTATTTTCTCGTAATCATTGCTCAAGAAGAAAACAATAAAAGAGACGCACGTTTATGTGAAGAAACCAGTGAGTCACAACGATAGCATTTAGCTTCAACACGATAAGCCTCTCCAAGAGAAAGCCCTGAACCACACTCCAAACATCTGGATATAACATGTGGCTGAGGTCAGAGCTGTTACTGTAGTATTTCCTCAGTTTTCATAGATGTGAGACGCACATGTGTTTATGAGTTGAAGCCATTGACAGTTGATGACAGTTGCTAACCGGTAGCATGCTAACGTCTTGAGCAGCTTAAACACTGACTCAGACTGAGACTCTGTCGACATGACAAACTGCAAAAATCACAGAGAAAGGTTTTCTGTTTCTTCTTTGATGTGTTCCTTTAGTCTTCAGAGTGAAGCAGATCTTTAGTAAATCCTGCTGTAGCTCCACAGACACACACTTGTTGCTTATATCATATTAACGCGTGTTTCTACTGTTTTCTTCTTGAGCAGTGATTATGAGTCCATAGAAATGCCACTGTCAGTCAGTCGTCTTTCATTTATATCCTGAGTACAGATATTGTTACATGTTGTAGTACTGCATAATGCGACTCCGGTATTCAAAATGGCCGCGTTGTGTCATAGTAAACCCCCTGGGACTTTTAGCTGCTATTTAAATAAGGAACTAGTATCTGTTTGACCAATACTTAGATGAGGAACTGCAGTCCATCTTGAAATCAATGTCCAGCTGCAGACGGTGGATGTGGTCTTGGGCAAGTCCCGTTGTCATAGTAACATAAGTGAGAGCAGATAAACATGCGGGGTTAGTTCCATATAAGGCATGAGCCAGACTCTAAGATGCCTTAAACTAGGGCTGTGCAATTAATCGAAATCCGATTACGATTTCGATTACAACAGTAAACGATTACAAAATTAGAATAATCGCAAAAAATCAATTATAATTATTTTTTTTTCAATATTTTTTTTTTTTTCCATTTTTGTTTATTTTTTTATTTTTTTTCAAAAATGTTTTCAAATTTTTAATTTTGGGATTTTTGTCACTTTTTTGCTGGATTTTTGTCTTTCAAAAAATGAAAGATCCATAAAAAAATCCAGCAAAAAATGACAAAAATCCAGCAAAAAAAAGACAAAAATCCATCAAAAAAATGACAAAAATCCATCAAAAAAGTGACAAAAATCCATCAAAAAAATGACAAAAATCCATCAAAAAAGTGACAAAAATCCATCAAAAAAGTGACAAAAATCCATCAAAAAAATGACAAAAATCCATCAAAAAAGTGACAAAAATCCATCAAAAAAGTGACAAAAATCCAGCAAAAAAATGACAAAAATCCAGCAAAAAAGTGACAAAAATCCAGCAAAAAAGTGACAAAAATCCAGCAAAAAAATGACAAAAATCCATCAAAAAAAGGACAAAAATCCAAAAATTTAAAATTTGAAATAAAAATGTAAAAAATATTAATAAATAAAAATAAATGTTAAAAAAAAAAAAATATTGAAAAAAAAAATTATAATCGATTTTTTGCGATTATGCTAATTTTGTAATCGTTTACTGTTGTAATCGAAATCGTAATCGGATTTTGATTAATTGCACAGCCCTAGGTGGCGCCGTCTTAGATCTGCTGTGCTGAATGTGAGGCGGCTCCGGTCTGTCCTTTACATGATGAGGTTCATCTCTAACGGCTCTGACTCTCCCCCAGGACGACACTCGGAGGAAATGGCAGAAGGAAAAGTAAAGCCTCCAGAGGGCAGCGCTGAGCCTCCAGAGGGCAGCGCTGAGCCTCCAGAGGGCAGCGCTGAGCCTCCAGAGGGCAGCGCTGAGCCTCCAGAGGGCAGCGCTGAGCCTCCAGAGGGCAGCGCTGAGCCACAGCTCAATGGGACAAAGTGAGTTCAGTCGTTTAACCCCCTTTAAAGACAAATGTGTTTATAGACAAAGCAGAAACAGATCATTCTTCTCCACAGAAGCAGATCCACAGACTCAGTGTCCGCTCTGTCCATGAGGAGTGACAAGTCTAAAGAAAACCCTCCAATCTTCAGTCCTGAACCTGCTCCAGACTCACGGTGAGAAAGTCTTTAATACAAGAGTCATACAGCAGCAGCATCAAGTCAAACTTAAAGCTTTTTTACATTGGCGCTTTAAGAGGGTGGACTTCACATGTAAACTTGTATTTATTTATTTAAAAGGGACAATGCATTTACAAAAAGTACAATATACTTAAAATGCAGGATTATAGCTCGAGCTAATTTCACTCCTCTGTCCCCGACTGGACCAGGCCCGGCTCCACCACACACCCCTCACTCCTCAACATCTATACTGCACATTCACCCATGCACTCACGTACTGATGGTGCTTTCAAACTGGACGCTCTTAACATTGACACTTTGAAACAACCAAATAAAATGCCTCAGAAATAATAATAATCCACAGTTTCGGCCTGGACTGGTTTAGTCCTGCCATTGCTCCATGATCAGTGCTTTAAGAGGTGCTGGTACCTGAGGGTTCAGTATCTTTTCTGGACCGAGACGTCTGATGTGTTTCCTGGGATCTGCTGGAGCCGCTCCTCCAGTTTGGGGGTCACTGCCCCGAGTGCCCCAACGACCACGGGCACCACTGACCCTTCACCCTCCAGGCATCTTCTCTGAGCCCCTGGTGTTTCTCTAGGTTCTCGTTATATATATTATAATAATAATAATAATAATGCATTGGTTTTATACAGCGCTTTTCTGGACACTCAGACGCTTTACATTGCATTATTCATTCACTCTATACTCGGTGGTAGTAAGCTGTTATTGTAGCCACAGCTGCCCTGGGGTAGACTGACGGAAGCGAGGCCACCAGTCTGTGCCATCGGCCCCTCCGACCACTCACTCACTACATTCGCTCAGGCTTCCTGGTGTTACTAAACGGTCTCCCATCCAAGGACCGACCAGGCCCTTCAGCTGAGCTTCCAGGGTCTGACGGGATTGGGCAGAGCAAAGGCGGTGTTATATTTAAATAAAAATTTAATTGAAAAAGAAAAAAAATACATTTTTATATTTCATTAAAATATATATATATATATATATATATATATATTTCCCCCAACATAAAATCCCCTGATATAATATTTGGCAAAAAACAAAAGAAAAATATGTTTTTTTTTTCATTCCCCCCACATTTTTTTTTTGTCTGATGTCACTTCCGGGGCTCAGTAATTATGGGACAGTGACTGAGGTTAAATTTGAGGATAAACATTTCAAACTCAGTTCAGGAATTACAGTTCCTCAGAATCCATCTGTTTCAGAGGCTCCAAAGTCCTGGAGCAGAAGCTGAAACACCGTCTTGTTCTGATCTGTGTTCAGTGTTTTCGAGCCGCCCTCCAGAGCTGCTGCAGGCTCTGAGGAGCGGCTCTGAGGGGCGGCTCTGAGGAGCGGCTCTGAGGAGCGGCTCTGAGGAGCAGACCACGGGCTGCAGACGTCACTGAAGACTTTACCAACATGTTAAAGGAATAGGCCACCGTTTTTACATACTGAGATATGTTCTTACCTAACCTTAGTCGTGTTAATATATCCCCGTCTGGTCTTTGTCCGTGCGCTCACACATACGCAGCCTCTCCCACATGTCACATAGCTCCGAAAAAGCTCACGATAGAAGCTACCAAGCTCTTCCACGTGTTCCCTATTTAAATAAAGTTACGTGAAGTGTTTTCATGCCAAGTATATTTACCCAGAAATGTAACATGTCGATTTTATAAGCTGATAAAAAGGGGGAATATATTGTGAGGCGTAATGATACAGGAGCACAGCGTCCGCGCAGTAACTCCTAAAGGTTACTGACGGAAGTGAGCGGGGAAGTCTTTAGGAGTTACTACGCGGACGCTGTGCTCCTCGTATCATTACGCCTCACAATATAGTTCCCCTTTTTATTTGCTTATAAAATCGACATGTTACATTTCTGGGTAAATATACTTCGCATGAAAACACTTCACGTAACTTTATTTAAATAGGGAACACGTGGAAGAGCTTGGTAGCTTCTATCGTGAGCTTTTTTGGAGCTATGTGACATGTGGGAGAGGCTGCGTATGTGTGAGCGCACGGACAAAGACCAGACGGGGATATATTAACACGTCTAAAGTGAGGTAAGAACATATCTCAGTATGTAAAAACGGTGGCCTGTTCCTTTAAAGACTGTTGTATGATGTAAGACGAGGACAGTGACAGTTTTTCTGATTCAGGCTCCGGCGGCTCCAGCCTGGATCTGACACGGGAAACACCGAGCTGCAAAGTAAGGACAGACTTTCAGGTTTAATGAAGAGTTTGCACAAATAAATCCTATGAGTGAGACGGACTGGGGGGTGTTTTTAAAATGGAAATCCACTTTCAGCCCAAACTCATTCATGGAAAAGGGGCCATTTTGTGTGTTATTTATTTACTCTTTAATGTGATATTTGTGCAGCTCTGTGTCCAGGTGAAGGTCTCCACAAGGTTCTGAAGGAGCATAAGCAGAGCCTGAGCAGCAGATGTGAGAGTGTGACAGAGGGAAGTGAAGAATCAGGAGATAGAACTCTTCTGAACAGCATCTTCACTGAGCTGTACATCACAGAGGGCCTCAGTGAAGAGGCCAGAGCCCAACCTGAGGAGAGGAGTCTGGAGACACAGTCCAAGAAGAAGCAGGTCCAGGAGATCACCATCAGGTGCCAGGACATCTTTAAAGCTCTGCCCCCTGAGCAGCAGCAGGGGGCGCTGCAGCAGGGCTCCATCAGAGCCGTGCTGACTGTGGGCGTGGCTGGAGTGGGGAAGACCTTCTCAGTCCTGAAGTTCTGTCTGGACTGGGCCCAGGGCTCAGAGAACCAGGAGCTGCAGCTGGTGGTGCCACTGTCCTTCAGAGAGATGAACCTGGTCAGAAGGGGGCGCTACAGTCTGATGGAGCTGATCCAAGTGTTCCATCCAGCGCTGGATCCACAGGTCACTCTCATTTAGACAAAGCTTTACCTTCATGAGGAGTTACTCATATCGTATATTTCAAAGTCTCAAACACTTTTGAAATGACTCCTGGCTCTCAGGGCGTTTGTTAGTTCAGTCTGTGTTCACATTCACTGTAAACCCTGCAGTCCCTCACACTGGAGCTCCACCACTCACTGGTTTAAAGTGAGGGTTGAAGGAAAGTGGTGTAAAGTCATGGATGTTAAATGTTGTGTTTCTCTGCCCCACAGACGCTCACAGCCCACACTCTGTCCGTTTGTAAACTCCTGTTCATCTTTGACGGCCTCGACGAGAGCAGACTGTCTCTGGACTTCAGCTGTGAGCTCATCTCTGAGGTCACACAGAGGTCAGAGGTGGGCGTACTGTTGGTGAACCTCATCAGAGGCGCTCTGCTTCCTCACGCCCTTATATGGATCACCTCCCGCCCAGCGGCGGCCCATCAGATCCCAGCGCGGTGCGTGCACAGGGTCACGGAGGTCAGGGGCTTCATCACTGACCCACAGAAGGAGCAGTACTTCAGGAAGAGGTTCTCAGATGAAGAGCAGCTTCAAACAGTCCTGTCCCACCTCAGAACCTCCCGCAGCCTCCACAACATGAGCCAGATCCCAGTCTTCTGCTGGATCACCTCCACAGTCCTGGACCACGTGTTGAGAAGCCATCAGAGCGGACCACTGCCCCAGACCCTCACAGACATGTACGCACACTTCCTGTTGGTGCAGACGCACAGGAAGAGGAAGTACAAACAGACACAAACAGAGGTCAGGTCTGAGACCTGGGGGCTGACAGAGGCCGACACAGAGCTGCTCCTGAAGCTGGGGAGACTGGCCTTTGAGCATCTGCAGACAGGAAACATCATGTTCTACCAAGAAGACCTGGAGCAGGTGGGTCTGGACCTGAGCGAGGCCTCGGTCTACTCCGGACTCTGCACTGAGATCTTCAAACGAGAGAGTGTCTTCAACCAGTCAGTCTACTGCTTCATCCACCTGAGCGTGCAGGAGTTTCTGGCAGCCGTTTACCTTCAACACTGCTTAGAGAACAACATGGAGGTGGTCAGGGAGTTTCTCAGCTTCAGTGGCGATGACGACGATGAGGATGAAGAAGAGAGTCTTTATGGAAGTGAAAGAACCGTCTCTGGGTTAAGTCCAAATAAGTTCCTCAGAAAAGCTCTTGAAAAGTCCCTGCAGAGTCCAAACGGCCACCTGGACCTGTGTGTACGGTTCCTTCATGGCCTCAGTCTGGAGTCCAACCACAGACTTTTAGGAGCTCTGCTGAGTCCAATGGACCAATCAGAAATCACAGAAGTCATTAAGAACCTTAAAGAGATGAGCTCAGAGAAAGTCTCTCCCGACAGAAGCATCAACATCTTCCACTGTCTGATGGAGCTGAAGGACCAGTCTGTGCAGCAGCAGATCCAGGACTTCCTGAAGTCTGGAGGTGGATCTGTGGAGAAACTGTCTGAGATCCAGTGCTCGGCTCTGGCCTACATGCTGCAGATGTCAGAGCAGGTCCTGGAGGAGCTGGACCTAGACAAGTACAACACGTCTGATCAGGGTAAACTGAGGCTGATCCCAGCGGTGAGGAACTGCAGGAAGGCTGTGTGAGTCCTCAGTCACAGACAGAAGCTTCACTCACACGTTATAATCACTCACATGTGACTCTAACATCTGTTACAGGTTTAGAGATTGTAAACTGACAGATCTTCACTGTGAAGTGGTGGCGTCAGCGCTGAGCTCCAGCCCCTCCCACCTCAGAGAGCTGGATCTGAGTTATAATAAACTGAGAAACTCCTCAGTGTCTGCGCTGTGTGATGCTCTGAAGAGTCCTCACTGTCAGCTCTCCTCTCTCAGGTCAGGTCTGAAGAGTCCTCACTGTCAGCTCTCCTCTCTCAGGTCAGGTCTGAAGAGTCCTCACTGTCAGCTCTCCTCTCTCAGGTCAGGTCTGAAGAGTCCTCACTGTCAGCTCTCCTCTCTCAGGTCAGGTCTGAAGAGTCCTCACTGTCAGCTCTCCTCTCTCAGGTCAGGTCTGAAGAGTCCTCACTGTCAGCTCTCCTCTCTCAGGTCAGGTCAGGTCTGAAGAGTCCTCACTGTCAGCTCTCCTCTCTCAGGTCAGGTCTGAAGAGTCCTCACTGTCAGCTCTCCTCTCTCAGGTCAGGTCAGGTCTGAAGAGTCCTCACTGTCGGCTCTCCTCTCTCAGGTCAGGTCTGAAGAGTCCTCACTGTCAGCTCTCCTCTCTCAGGTCAGTCTGTGCAGAGAGAGATCACGAATATCAAAACAAGCAGCCGCGGCCTCCATAGATATACATAAAGGCTAGATGTCTTCAGGCAGACTCACTTCCGGCAGAAACCGGCGGCCATCTTGTCACAGGGAAGCTTTCTGTGTGATCAGCCCGAACAGGGGCCTCGGACTGGGGCGTAAAGGGCACTGAGTACCCAGGGCCCAGAGCAGGGTTGGGGCCATCAAGTTCTGGAAAAAAGTTGTGAAAATAGCAACAAAACTGAGACGAAAACAAGGATGAAAATGTGAAAAAATGGACGAAAAAGTGACAAAAATTTTTACAAAAAATGGGCAAAAAATTGACAAAAAGTGAGAAAAAATGGACGAAAAAGTGATATGATTTTGACAAAAAACATTGAAAAAATTGACGAAAAAGTGGCAAAAAATTAACAAAATTTTTTCCAAAATTGACAAAAATTTGACAAAAAAGTGAGAAAAATTTGAAGAGAAGTTGAGAAGAAATGGACGAAAAAGTGATAAGAATTTGACAAAAAAATGTGAATAATTTGACAAAAAAGTGACAAAAAAGTCCCGAAAATTTGACAAAAATGAGACGACTGCCCAACAAAAAAAAGTGATGAAAAAAAATCTGCTGATGTGAGGAAAAAGATTAATTTAGTTTTGTAGATCTTTCAGATGAGTTGTTACACTGGCCTCTCAGGTCAGTGTCAGGTCTGTGATGGCTCTCGCTCGTCCATCCTTCTCCTCATCCTTTAATCACTGAAACTGAGTGATGGGACGTAACCGTTCTCTGACAGTGAAGTAGGAGATCATGTCTGAAACACTACAGCATTTACCCCCGACCTCTGAGTCCTGCTCCAAACCAGAGTCTCAGATGTTCAGCTGCAGCTACAGAAACTCCTCTGACTTTACTCTGGACTTTAATCATTCATACTTTCTTCAGATTGGAGGGCTGCGGTTTGTCAGAGATCAGCTGTTCCTCTCTGGCCTCAGCTCTGAAGTCCAACCCCTCACATCTCACTGAGCTGAGCCTGGGCGGAAACAGACTGTGTGACTCAGGAGTGTCTCATCTGTGTGGTTTTCTGCAGAGCACAGACTGTCGCCTGCAGAATCTCAGGTCAGTTCACCGTCAACAACTTATAATACATGTAACGTATCCATAAAGAAGGAAATAATGGAGAAAAGATATATCTTCAGGGTATTATGCTAAATGTGCTTCTTCAAGCTTTCCATCCTGTTATTCTGTCACTCCCTCATTAAAAACATGGCTGAAGTGTTGCCTTGGCACATTCACGTATTTCTGAGTAATCTGTAAAAACTCTGATGGCGGCCATTTTGAGTAATCTGTAAAAACTCTGATGGCGGCCATTTTGAGTAATCTGTATAAACTCTGACGGCGGCCATTTTGAGTAATCTGTAAAAACTCTGACGGCAGCCATTTTGAGTAATCTGTAAAAACTCTGATGGCGGCCATTTTGAGTAATCTGTAAAAACTCTGATGGCGGCCATTTTGAGTAATCTGTATAAACTCTGATGGCGGCCATTTTGAGTAATCTGTAAAAACTCTGATGGCGGCCATTTTAGGGATAGGTTTGCCTGAGTCCTCCTAGGAACGCCCCCACCTCCTGGAGACGCCTCCGAGCTTTGGTCACCAGCCGAGTAACCAACCACTGCTCCTCAGCAGAACCCCCTCCCCACTGATGCCACAGACAGCGTGTGGAGGGGGCGTGTCTAAAGGCTCAGAGGTTCTTAAAGAGACAGAGGCCTATTTCAAGACATTCACTACAGCCATTTTGAGAGACACATTTAACCTCTTAACTCCCACCAGAACCGAGCACAGTTTCTCCAGTTTGGCTTTACCCCAATCCAAAAGCTTCTGGAAAAAAAGGTGAGAAAACAGCGACAGAACTGAGATGAAAGCAATGAAGATGTGACAAAAAAGTGAGAAAACTTTAAAAAAAACGTAGACAAAAAACGGACAAAAAAGTGACAAAAAAAGACAAAAAAGTGAGAAAAATGTGACAAAAAATTCACAAAATATTACGAAAAATGTACAAAAAAATGACGAAAAAGTGAGAAAAAAAGATGAAGAAATGGCAAAAATGTCACAAAAAATTGACATAAAAAATGTGACAAAAAATGGACAAAAAATGTGACAAAAAAATGACAAAAAAAGACAAAAAAGTGAGAAAAATGTGACAAAAAATGACAGAAAGTGACAAAAAATGGCAAAAATGTCACAAAAAATTGACAAAAACTGACGACAAATTTACAAAAAATTGATGAAAAAAAGATAAAAAAAGACAAAAAAAGACAAAAAATGACAAAAAATGACAAAAAATGACAGAAAATGACAAAAAATGGCAAAAATGTCACAAAAAATGGACATAAAAAATGTCACAAAAAAGTGACAAAAACTGACGACAAATTTACAAATAATTGATGAAAAAATGATGAACATGTGACAAGAAAGTGAAAAAAAAATGCACTATTTGACAAAAAAATTATGAAAATGAGTTGAAAACCCCCCAAAAAATGATGGAAAAATGTAACGATAATCTGATGACGTGAGGAAAAAGATCCATTTAGATGAGTTTTGTAGGTCTTTCAAATGAGAGGTTACACTGGCCTACAGGATTTGGGTAAAGCTGATCTGGAGAAAATGCTCTCAGCTCAGGCGGGAGTTAAGAGGTTCTTAAAGAGACAGAGGCCGATTTCAAGACATTCACTACAGCCATTTTGAGAGACACATTTAACCTCTTAACTCCCACCAGAACCGAGCACAGTTTCTCCAGTTTGGCTTTACCCCAATCCAAAAGCTTCTGGAAAAAAAGGTGAGAAAATAGCGACAGAGCTGAGATGAAAGCAATGAAGATGTGACAAAAAAGTGAGAAAACTTAGAGAAAATGTAGACAAAAAACGGACAAAAATTTGACAAAAATTTGACAAAAAAAGACAAAAAAGTGACAAAAATGTGACAAAAAATTCACAAAAAATTCACAAAAAATTACGAAAAATTTACAAAAAATTGACGAAAAAAGACAAAAAAGTGAGAAAAAAAGATGAAGAAATGGCAAAAATGTCACAAAAAATTGACATAAAAAATGTGACAAAAAATGTGACAAAAAATTGACAAAAAATTGACAAAAAAAGACAAAAAAGTGAGAAAAGCTGACGACAAATTTACAAATAATTGATGAAAAAATGGACAAAAAATGACAAAAAATTGACATAAAAAATGTGACAAAAAATGACAAAAAATGTGACAAAAAATGTGACAAAAAATGTCACACAAAAAATGACAAAAAATGTGACAAAAACTGACGACAAATTTACAAATAATTGATGAAAAAATGATGAACATGTGACAAGAAAGTGAAAAAAAATGCACTATTTGACAAAAAAATTATGAAAATGAGTTGAAAACCCCCCAAAAAATGATGGAAAAATGTGATGAAAATCTGATGATGTGAGGAAAAAGATCCTTTTAGATGAGTTTTGTAGGTCTTTCAAATGAGGCGTTACACTGGCCTACAGGATTTGGGTAAAGCTGAACTGGAGAAAATGCTCTCAGCTCAGGCGGGAGTTAAGAGGTTCTTAAAGAGACAGAGGCCTATTTCAAGACATTCACTACAGCCATTTTGAGAGAGACATTTTATACAAGGCAGTTATTCTAATTTACTGCATTTACAGACCAGCAGAAGGTTTGTCATCATTGTAGTGAGATATAGACTGGTGATGTGGGGCTGACAAAAGCAGAACACCCCCTCTTTAACTCAAAGGAATGAAGCCTAGAAGTCTAACCCTACAGATATTATTAACAGTGTACATATTGCGAAGAGAATACAGTGTTGTACTCATTTATATTTATTTTTAACCATATATATGATCAGTTTCTCTCATTGAAGACAGCCCCTTCCGCTAGGACATTTGTAGCTAAGGGACTGCCCCCAAACAAGCAATCACCAATAGTACCTGATCCCCACAATAACCACCAAAATCACAAAAAAATCATGCCTTCATAGCTCATATCATTGGGCAATAAACTTTCATAATAACTACAAAAATATGCAGATCATTTTACAATCAAGAGTTTCAAATTCTGACATCGTCAAAAATACATTACACTCAACAGCAGGTCGTCATTAAGTCCCTTGTGGCTCAGAGTTTGTCATGTGGAGAAACACAAGGTCTCGCGTCTCTTCAGAACAAGATGGTGGTCGGCTCCCGGTAGGAATGTGCAATTAAGCGAAATTTGATTACGATTTCGATCAAACAGTAAACGATTA
The DNA here is from genome assembly GCF_951799975.1 of Gobius niger. NCBI lineage: Eukaryota > Metazoa > Chordata > Actinopteri > Gobiiformes > Gobiidae > Gobius > Gobius niger. The sequence goes on from NC_136873.1 coordinate 9,050,002, forward strand.
CAAAATTAGCATAATCGCAAAAAATCGATTATAATTTTTTTTTCTAATTTTTTTTTCTAATTTTTAATTTTTCGATTTTTGTCATTTTTTTTATGGATTTTTGCCACTTTTTTGATGGATTTTTGTCACTTTTTTGATGGATTTTTGTCACTTTTTTGATGGATTTTTGTCATTTTTTTGATGGATTTTTGTCACTTTTTTGATGGATTTTTGTCACTTTTTTTGATGGATTTTTGTCTTTTTTTGCTGGATTTTTGTAATTGACAAAAAAGTGACAAAAATCCAGCAAAAAAGGACAAAAATCCAGCAAAAAAAGGACAAAAATCCCAAAATTAATTTAATTATTATTTTTTTCATTATTTATTTTTTTTTTTTTATAAAATTTTGTAATTTCTTTTCAATTTTTTTTTCTAATTTTTAATTTTTGGATTTTTGTCATTTTTTTGATGGATTTTTGTCACTTTTTTGATGGATTTTTGTCACTTTTTTGATGGATTTTTGTCACTTTTTTTGATGGATTTTTGTCTTTTTTTTGATGGATTTTTGTCACATTTTTGATGGATTTTTGTAACATTTTTGCTGGATTTTTGTCACTTTTTTGATGGATTTTTTAAAGGCAACAAATAATCGTTTGAATAATCGTGATTTCAATTATGACAAAAATAATCGTGATTATTATTTTTTCAATAATCGAGCAGCCCTACTGTATACATATATTTGCCTTGCCTTTATTTACTAATCAGTTTGTAGTCTTTACATGACATGTCTTATTGTGCATTTGTTTATCTCTTTGTTGGACTTTAACCATTGCATTTATTCTTTATTCAGACTGTGGGGCTGTGGTTTGTCAGAGATCAGCTGTTCCTCTCTGGCCTCAGCTCTGAAGTCCAACCCCTCACATCTCACTGTCCTGAACCTGGGTCTGAATAAAGACGTGTCTGACTCAGGAGTGTCTCATCTGTGTGGTTTTCTGCAGAGGCCAGACTGTCGCCTGAAGACTCTCGGGTCAGTTCATAGTTCAATTTTTGCTGATAACAATGATCATGTTCAGAGGAATTAAAGCTTAGAAATCTTTTCTGTTTCTGTTTGTGAAACCTCTCATGACGGTTAATTGATTTTAATTCAAGAACATGCACATTTGTAATTTCTTTAGTAATAGATGAACCGTGAATCAGATCTACCTGTACTTACATTCTGACTGATTAGTTGAGTCTTTGTCACAGCGGGTGCTTCTTTTCTCTGCATTCTTCATTTCCACATACTTTACGAGGTGAACACTGAACGCCTTCATGTCTTCATCCTCACAGGCCTTTAGATCACAGCACCTCCTCCTGTATTTGTCAAATGGACAAACATACTGAGGTCAGGGCACTTCACCTGAACTATGGCAAGAGTCGCTTTACCTTCTTCTTTGTGCATCAGTGAAGTCCAGTTTAGTACGATGGCGTTTCTAGCGTTTTTCATTTATTTATTCATTTGAGCAGAACAAGTTTGCCAACATTTACAGTAGGGCTGCTCGATTATTGAAAAAATAATAATCACGATTATTTTTGTCATAATTGAAATCACAATTATTCAAACGATTATTTGTTGCCTTTAAAAAATCCATCAAAAAAGTGACAAAAATCCAGCAAAAATGTTACAAAAATCCATCAAAAATGTGACAAAAATCCATCAAAAAAAAGACAAAAATCCATCAAAAAAAGTGACAAAAATCCATCAAAAAAGTGACAAAAATCCATCAAAAAAGTGACAAAAATCCATCAAAAAAATGACAAAAATCCATCAAAAAAGTGACAAAAATGCATTAAAAAAATGACAAAAATGACAAAAATCCATCAAAAAAGTGACAAAAATTGAAAAATTAAAAAATTGAAAAAAAAAATGAAAAAATAAAAAAAATTGAAAAAAATTGAAAAAAAAAAATTATAATCGATTTTTTGCGATTATGCTAATTTGGTAATCGTTTACTGTTGTAATCGAAATCGTAATCGAATTTCGATTAATTGCACAGCCCTAATTTACAGAAAGAAAAAATACAAAACAAGACTTTGTGCTCAAAAGGAGTAGGAAGAAGTTCACCTGCCCCTGATCTCTCATTCAGTCATCATCACATAAACTTTCCGCTCATGCAGGAAACCGATGCTGAGTCTGTGCTTACATGTTGATATAAATCATTTATGATCGGACAAAATGTCAAAGAATTTCATCATTTACATTTACCAACAAATAAAAATAAAGGATTTATCATTTACAGTGGTAAATAAATAAATACACCATATGGTACATAAGAGTTATACTAAGGCACATCTCTCTTTCCTTCTGATCACACAAAGCCAGAGACCCAACCAGCAGCCAGGACCACAATGCACTCCACCAATCACAGCCCAGGACCACAATGCACTCCACCAATCACAGCCCAGGACCCCAATGCACTCCACCAATCACAGCCCAGGACCACAATGCACTCCACCAATCACAGCCCAGGACCACAATGCACTCCACCAATCACAGCCCAGGACCACAATGCACTCCACCAATCACAGCCCAGGACCCCAATGCACTCCACCAATCACAGCCCAGGACCACAATGCACTCCACCAATCACAGCCCAGGACCACAATGCACTCCACCAATCACAGCCCAGGACCCCAATGCACTCCACCAATCACAGCCCAGGACCCCAATGCACTCCACCAATCACAGCCCAGGACCCCAATGCACTCCACCAATCACAGCCCAGGACCCCAATGCACTCCACCAATCACAGCCCAGGACCACAATGCACTCCACCAATCACAGCCCAGGACCCCAATGCACTCCACCAATCACAGCCCAGGACCCCAATGCCCTCCACCAATCACAGCCCAGGACCACAATGCACTCCACCAATCACAGCCCAGGACCCCAATGCACTCCACCAATCACAGCCCAGGACCACAATGCACTCCACCAATCACAGCCCAGGACCCCAATGCCCTCCACCAATCACAGCCCAGGACCCCAATGCACTCCACCAATCACAGCCCAGGACCACAATGCACTCCACCAATCACAGCCCAGGACCCCAATGCACTCCACCAATCACAGCCCAGGACCCCAATGCACTCCACCAATCACAGCCCAGGACCACAATGCACTCCACCAATCACAGCCCAGGACCACAGCAGCACATTTACATGAGGAAACAGGTTTAGGCGACACTAACAACAATATACAAAAAGAAAGGAGGGAGCCTGAGCCCTGGGGCCGTAACACAGTTGTTTGCATAGAACGAGCATAATGGGTTTTAAAAACATGAACAGATCCGGGTGAGCTCCTGCAACTGTTGTGCTGCGTCCACACCAAACGCGCCTCAAGCCCATAGTTGGAGCTCGTGCTTTACTGAAGTCAGACGCTCTGGCGGCAGCTCAGAGTCTGTTCGTAGCATCTTGGAAGCAGCTGTTGCCTGAAATACACCTGCTACAGCTCATCATTGCTCTATTCTTGTCATTTTTTGATGTTTTTTTTGTCATTTTTTGATGTTTTTTTGTCAATTTTTTGCTGGATTTTTGTCAATTTTTGCTGAATTTTTGTCATTTTTTTGATGTTTTTTGTCATTTTTTTGATGTTTTTTTTGTCTTTTTTTGATGTTTTTTTTGTCTTTTTTTTGTTTTTTTGTCTTTTTTGCTGGATTTTTGTCTTTTTTGCTGGATTTTTGTCTTTTTTTCATGTTTTTTGTCATTTTTTTGATGTTTTTTTTGTCTTTTTTTGATGTTTTTTTTGTCTTTTTTTAATGTTTTTTTGTCATTTTTTTTTATGCTTTTTTGTCTTTTTTTTATGTTTTTTGTCATTTTTTTGCTGGATTTTTATCATTTTTTTAATGTTTTTTGTCATTTTTTTATGTTTTTTTTGTCTTTTTGATGTTTTTTTGTCTTTTTTTTATGTTTTTTTTGTCTTTTTTTGATGGTTTTTTTGTCATTTTTTGTAATGTTTTTTTGTTTTGTTTTTAATGGATTTTTGTAACTTTTTTAATGGATTTTTGTAACTTTTTTGATGGATTTTTGCTCTGTGTCGTTACTGATTCATTGATGTTATTAGTGCTTAATGCTTGTTTTCATGGGAGAAAACCGGAGCTCGATGCGAGCTGAAAAAAACTGTCCACGTTTTTTTGCCTCACTTTAATCAATGGCAAATTGGCTACTTCTATCTTATTTTTGATCAAAATCACTATTTCCAATGACAAACTCTCAAATCCAAGGCTTGTGAGCTGCTTTTTCAATAAGGGAGGGAGATGGGGGCGGTTTCTCATCATCGCAGGAGCTCATGGGCTCTGGTAATCCTGCTCACTATTAACACGCAGGTCATACGGATTCAGGGGCTTTACCCAAATCTAAAAGCTTCACCTCTTAACTCCCGCCTGAACCGAGAGGATCTTTTTCCTCACGTCAGCACATTTTTTTCTCCATCATTTTTTTGTTGGGGATTCAACTCATTTTGTAACTCATTTTTTTGGTCACATTTTTAAATTATTTTTGTCAAATTTTTATCAAATTTTTGTCACATTTTTAAAATGTTTTGTCATTTTTTTGTCACATTTTTGGCACTTTTTCATCAATTTTTCGTCACTTTTTTTGCCAAACTTTTCTCACTTTTTTGTCACATTTCCATCCTTGTTTTCGTCTCAGTTCTGTCTCTATTTTCTCACCTTTTTTCCAGAAGCTTTTAGATTTGGGTAAAGCCAAACTGGAGAAAATGTGCTCGGTTCAGGCGGGAGTTCAGGGGTTAAAAGAAAAGCGTCCAAAACAAAAATGCGCTGGAAAAGCAACAAAAAAGTGACGACAAAGCGATGAAAAAAGCGATGAAAAAACAACAATAACATGAAGAAAAACCCCGAAAAACAAGAGACAAAAACACAACGAAAAAGCCACAAAAAAGTGATGAAAAAGGAACAAAAACATGACAAAAATGCAGCGACAATGTGACAAAAAGTTACCATCACTTTTCTAGATTTGAACTTTCAAACGAGGCGTCACAGTGTCGCTCTCCAGTCAAGAAGCTTTTAGATTTGGGCAAAGCCGAACTGGAGAAAGTGCTCTGGGTTTAGGCGGGGTCAGAGGTTAACATATGTATTTGTGGAAGTGTCGCATTTACGCTGATTTCAGAGTCCAGGGCTGGTTTTCAGTCCCGCCCCCGTACGGATTTCATACTTCACAATAGGGCTGTGCAATTAATCGAAATCCGATTACGATTTCGATTACAACAGTAAACGATTACAAAATTAGCATAATCGCAAAAAATCAATTATAATTTTTTTTTTCAATTTTTTATTTTTTTTTACATTTTTGGATTTTTGTCTTTTTTTCTGCTGGATTTTTGTCATTTTTTTGATGGATTTTTGTCTTTTTTTTGATGGATTTTTGTCTTTTTTTTGCTGGATTTTTGTCACTTTTTTGATGGATTTTTGTCATTTTTTTGCTGGATTTTTGTCACTTTTTTGAAGGATTTTTGTCACTTTTTTGATGGATTTTTGTCACTTTTTTGATGGATTTTTGTCACTTTTTTGATGGATTTGTGTCATTTTTTTGATGGATTTTTGTCACTTTTTTGATGGATTTTTGTCATTTTTTCATGTTTTTTTGTCATTTTTTTGATGGATTTTTGTCACTTTTTTGCTGGATTTTTGTCACTTTTTTGATGGATTTTTGTCTTTTTTTTTATGGATTTTTGTCACTTTTTTGATGGATTTTTGTCTTTTTTTTTATGGATTTTTGTCACTTTTTTGATGGATTTTTGTCTTTTTTTTGATGGATTTTTTAAAGGCAACAAATAATCGTTTGAATAATCATGATTTCAATTATGACAAAAATAATCGTGATTATTATTTTTTCAATAATCGAGCAGCCCTACTTCACAACATCATACGGCTGTTCTGAAAGGGTTCTAAAACGTTAGCATGTAGCTTACCTTCATAGTTGTGTTTACTCTGTTTTCTGTTTTAATCTTGCTTATCTGCAAAGATCTTTGTAGATAATCTGCTTTGCGATCTTTGCGGCTGGTGGACACTTCAATTTTGCCGCAGAACAAATGGGTTAGAAAAACGCTGCGGTCAATGAGCCACTTGCGACCCTTTAAGCTCTTCATTTATTCTTTATGCAGATTGAGGTGCTGTGGTTTGTCAGAGATCAGCTGCTCCTCTCTGGCCTCAGCTCTGAAGTCCAACCCCTCATCACATCTCACTAAACTGGACCTGTGGGGGAACAGACGGAGGGAGTCGGATCTGAAGGAGCTCCTCGTCCTCAAACAGAGCCCTGACTGTCGGCTGGAGACGCTGCTGTGAGTCCGGACTTCATGAGACTCTTCTGAACCTTTTCTGTCTCTCTTTGTCTGAATAAAACACTGAGGCTGTTGGAGTTTGTCTGAAAGAGTTTGCTTTGTTTAAGTCTATTCGACATTGTAACCATGTTATTATGTCAAATCCTCGACAAAAAACGAACCTGAGGTGTTTAGTTTCAGACATGTTCAGTCCATCAAAACACCGCCTTTCAGACTTTAACCTTCTCTTATGTTTCAGTGTCAGTTAACATCATAGTAGGGCTGCTCGATTATTGAAAAAATAATAATCACGATTATTTTTGTCATAATTGAAATCACGATTATTCAAACGATTATTTGTTGCCTTTAAAAAAATCCAGCAAAAAAATGACAAAAAAACATTAAAAAATGACAAAAAAATGACAAAAATGACAAAAATCCATCAAAAAAATGACAAAAATCCATCAAAAAAATGACAAAAATCCATCAAAAAAGTTACGAAAATTCATCCAAAAAATGACAAAAAACATAAAAAAAATGACAAAAAACATTTAAAAAATGACAAAAAAACATCAAAAAAGTGACAAAAATCCATCAAAAAAGTGACAAAAATCCATCAAAAAAGTGACAAAAATCCATCAAAAAATTGACAAAAATCCATCAAAAAATTGACAAAAATCCATCAAAAAAAGTGACAAAAATCCATCAAAAAATTGACAAAAATCCATCAAAAAAATGACAAGAATCCATCAAAAAATTGACAAAAATCCATCAAAAAATTGACAAAAATCCATCAAAAAAAGTGACAAAAAAACATCAAAAAAGTGACAAAAAAACATCAAAAAATTGACAAAAATCCATCAAAAAAAGTGACAAAAAAACATCAAAAAAGTGACAAAAAAACATCAAAAAATTGACAAAAATCCATCAAAAAAGTTACGAAAATTCAGCAAAAAAAAAGAAAAAAAATCCATCAAAAAAATGACAAAAAACATTAAAAAAAGAAAAAAATCCATCAAAAAAGTGACAAAAAACATCAAAAAATTAAAAATTTGAAAAAAAACGTGAAAAAAAATGTGGAAAAAAAAAATTTGGAAACAAAATTATAAAAAAAAATGTATAATCGATTTTGGCGATTATGCTCATTTTGTAATCATTTATTGTTGTAATCGAAATCGTAATCGAATTTCGATTAATTGCACAGCCCTACATCACAGTTCATAGAAAATAATATGCTGTGAAGCGCTTTGAGAGCCTAATGTAGGTGGAAAAGCGCTCTGTAAGTTGAGACCATTTACCATTTACCAATATGGTCTGTTGTTTTTAATGATTTGGAATTGGAGTCTAATCGAATCTCTGCTTCTCAACAGGTGGAAATGAATCTACTGAATCCTGAAGATGTTCAGCTCCAGAGCAGTGTCCGTCGTACTTCCATTGTGCTGTAAAAGGAAAAACTCAGGTTATAAATCTCTGAGTAATGATGGACTCAGACCTGAACTTAAACAGCCGAGGAAAAGTGCACTGAACTGGGAACAACTGCTTTTTCCTGCATGACATCGTAAACTGTCTCCAGCTTCAGGAACACATTCCTCCTTTAAACCTGCCCTGTCTGAGCGCCTAAGAGTCACATGTTATTCTTGAACTGACTGTAAATAGTTTTTATTGTGTTTGTCTCAAGGGACTTCCTGGTTCAATAAAGGTTCAATAAAAAAGGCCTCGACTCTGACAATGTTCGAATCCAGGCTGAAAACAGTTACTCGTGAATGTGACTGTATTTTATCTGCTTTTCACTGTAATTAATCCATTTTTATGTCGACCTTTTATACATTTGATCTGTTTTCTTGTCATGTCATGCAGCTGTGAAGCACTTTTTTGATGGATTTTTGTCATTTTTTTGATGGATTTTTTGTCATTTTTTTGATGGATTTTTGTCTTTTTTTGATGTTTTTTTGTCACTTTTTTGATCACACAAACACAATCAGAGAGTGGTGAAGGAAAAAGCTCCATGTAGATGAGTTTTGTAGGACTTTCAACAGAGGCTGTGACTTCATGTCTGATTTGGGTAAAGCTGAACGCAGGTTAAAGGTTGACGTTGTTCCAGTTGGTTTATTGAGCCTGTAAAGTACATGGATAAAGTAAAGTGTCCTGGTGTTTCTCGTGTTTGACATTGATTCTTAGGTCTGAGCACTGACTGTCTCCTGATTCTTCCTGGACTGACTTCTTCTGCGATTCCTGTGGTTTCTGTGGCTCGTGTTGCTTTAATTACAGCAGCCATTTTATAAAGCCTAGACTTTGACCCTGTGGATGTGATAAACTGTGTGTTCCTCCACTCCTCTGCACTCTCCTTCACAGACAGGAGGTAAGAACTCATTTACCTTTGTTTCAAACTGAGATCATTGTGTCGAAACTCCTTCACTCCTAAAGCGTAAACCAGTGGCTCAGTCGGATCTTTGAGAAAACTCCAGATGGACACAGTAACACGGCGGCCATCTTGAGGTTCAAACAGTATTTCTGTCCTTTTGATCGACTGGACCTGGGACAGTGATAAACCCTGGGATTTAGGGGTTCGTATAAACCTGTCCTCTGTGTGAAACTCTTCATCGTTGTTGCTGTTTGTCGGTCGTGAGCCTGTTTTAGACTTAGATGTAAGTTTGTCGGGAAACTCGTGACTGTGTTTTTATGTAAAGAGGAGAGAGTTTCCTGTTATTCGCAGCAGCTCAGAGGCAATAATCATCTGCAATAGAACAAATGAGGAGCACGATGAAGGATTGTAGACAGGGGCGGACCAGCCATATGTCCGTTCTGGAAGAGCACAGAGGGGCCACCGGTCCCGCCTCCACCGAGCTTTACCCAAATCTAAAAGCCAAAAAGAAAAGCATCAAAATAGCGAGAAAAAGAGACAAACACGGACCAAAAAAAATGTGACAAAAATGTGACAAAAATGTGACAAAAATGTGACAAAAATGTGACAAAAATGTGACAAAAATGTGACAAAAATTTGACAAAAAATTGACAAAAATTTAACAAAAATTCGACAAAATTTGACAAAAAATCGACAAAAAATTGACAAAAATTCGACAAAAAATCGACAAAAAATCGACAAAAATTCGACAAAAAATTGACAAAAATTTGACAAAAATTCGACAAAAAATCGACAAAAATTTGACAAAAATTCAACAAAAAATTGACAAAAAATCGACAAAAATTGGACAAAAATTGGACAAAAAAAACACAAAAAATTTGACAAAAATGTGACAAAATTCAACAAAAATTCGACAAAAATTCGACAAAAAATGACAAAAATTCGACAAAAATGTGACAAAAAATCAACTAAAAATCAACAAAAAATCAACTAAATTTCAACAAAAAATCAACAAAAATTAGACACGAATTCGACAAAAATGTGACAAAAACTGGACAAAAAAAACACAAAAAATTGACAAAAATGTGACAAAAATTCATCAAAAATTCAACAAAAATAAAAACATACAAAAGTTGACCCAACACAGCAACAGCGCGAGGAAAAAGGTCAGTTTTGTGGGTCTTAGCTTTCAAATGAGGTTCTACACAGCCAAAAGAGGACAGAATGCTTTGGTTCAGGCGGGGGGTCAGAGGTTAAAACATGTATTTGTGGAAGTGTAAAACTCCGCTGATTTGGGCCGGGCTGGTCAGAGTCCAGGGCTGGTTTTCAGTCCCAGTCCGGCCCTGATTGTAGAACTATTGTGGAGTCAGAAACATGTGCTGCAGATCTACATTTGTGCTGTGGGTTTGATCCAGGGCTCTCTCTCCAGTTTCTCTCTTCAAAAGCAGAGACTGTGGAGTCACTAAACTAAATAAGACAAACACTAAACTTCTGTCTGACAGAGAGAGAAACAGTCCTGATCACAGGTTTAGCACCGGGGGATCAATGGTTCAGTGCAACAAGAGGAAAAGGGAGGGTTAGGGCCAAGATAATTACATTATCAGGACAGGCAGAAAACCTGACGGAAAATGACACTGAAAACTTACTCACTTATGTGTCCTCACTTTTGAGCTCACGTGTCCTGCTTGACAGATGGAAATGGCTACAATCCGGCGTGGCGTGTTTACATGCATGAGACCCGAGTTACTCACGTTAAACTAAGATGTTAAGAAGGAAACGAGTCCATGTTTTCTCCTGCAGCGTCTCGCCTTAAATGATGCAAACTCCTCCCACTCTGACATGCGTGTGAAAGTGAACACGTGTCTGACACATACAGGCGTGTGGTGAGGAGCACGAGCACACGCTCCTGTGTCAGATCCAGTCCCAGAGTGAATGACTTTAACCTCTGACCCTCAGGCCTCGGGAAAATGGCCGACGACAAAGCAAAGTCGTCCTGGGCTCGACAGAGAGACACAGGTTTATGTCAAAGAGAACCTGAAGGGGGCAGCGCTGATCCAGACCACGATGGGACAAAGTGAGTTCAGACTTTTCTAATTGTCTTTAACCATCTTCATATTATACAGTGTATTTGCATCCAGCAGTGGAGGAAGTCTGGAAAACAGATGTTTCTCTTTCACAGATGTGCAGCTTCAGTGTCGGCTCTGTCCATGAAGAGTGACCGGTCTATGAGAGACCCTCTGACCTTCAGACCTGATCCTGCTCCAGCCTCACAGTAAGACCTGACCTGAACACAGAGTCTTTATATTTGTGATTGTAACTTCTGAGATGTTAAAGACGTGTTTGTGTCACAGAGAAGCAGAGTCAGAGCAGGACGCCTGGCCTCAGTGTGGAGACACAGGTCCTGATCAGGGGGTTCAAGGCCCTGCACCAGGTGAGTCTGCTCAGTCTGAGACTCATCAACTACAGCAGGGAATAAGAGACCTGTTCATCAACATTAACAGGTGTCTCCTCCTCTGTGTCCAGGTGAGGGTCTGCAGAAGGTTCTGAAGGAGCATAAGCAGAGCCTGAGCAGCAGATGTGAGAGTGTGACAGAGGGAAGTGAAGAATCAGGAGATAGAACTCTTCTGAACAGCATCTTCACTGAGCTGTACATCACAGAGGGCCTCAGTGAAGAGGCCAGAGCCCAACCTGAGGAGAGGAGTCTGGAGACACAGTCCAAGAAGAAGCAGGTCCAGGAGATCACCATCCGGTGCCAGGACATCTTTAAAGCTCTGCCCCCTGAGCAGCAGCAGGGGGCGCTGCAGCAGGGCTCCATCAGAGCCGTGCTGACTGTGGGCGTGGCTGGAGTGGGGAAGACCTTCTCAGTCCTGAAGTTCTGTCTGGACTGGGCCCAGGGCTCAGAGAACCAGGAGCTGCAGCTGGTGGTGCCACTGTCCTTCAGAGAGATGAACCTGGTCAGAAGGGGGCGCTACAGTCTGATGGAGCTGATCCAAGTGTTCCATCCAGCGCTGGATCCACAGGTCACTCTCATTTAGACAAAGCTTTACTTTCTGAGTCACAGTGTGAGTTTATCAAGGCCTCGTGTAACCGTGTGGACTCCCCCAAAGCACCAGGCGCTCCCTCCTCTCAAAGCACCAGGCGCTCCCTCCTCTCAAAGCACCAGGCGCTCCCTCCTCTCAAAGCACCAGGCGCTCCCTCCTCTCAAAGTCACAGATTTTGCCCCAAAATTCAAACTCGATCCGACAAAACCTTCAACTATTTCCAAATATTTAATTTCAAAATAATGGCGCTTTAGCGCCACCTCAGTTTTTTTTTTTTTTAATTGCGAGATAGAACTCGGGCAAAAATGAAGTTTGTCGTAGAATCCTAAAAATCGGTACAGACGAGCATCATGACAAGTTGAGCAAAAAATATTATTACGGCAACGCCGTCGGCCATATTGGATGTCGGCCATTTTGGATGACAGCTCGCGAAGTGAGAATCTGCCTCTATTTTTCACTTCCCTCATTTTTGGTGGAAAATAATCTTGAGAAGTCTTTAAAAGTGTAAATTATTTTTGTAACTTTTAAGTTTTTTTCCGCAAACTGGACGAAGTATTTTGCAATTTTTTGCAAACAATAAATGTCTCCCATTCGCACAAATGAAGCACGATTTTGATCATTTTGTGTCAGGTGTTAAAGTCCTGAACACTCTCAGTAGGCAGGATTCTAATTTGTGAATGCAAATTTCAGTTTTACAAAAATTAAAGTAATTTGGCACAAAGTCTATTCGGTCGCTCCGATCAGAAAAGTCAATCACACCTATGCCATATTTTTCACGGTGTTGCCGTAGCGATGACCAGAATGTCCCATTTTATTGTGATGGAAAAATGTTAAACTCCATAATTCAAATTTAAAAATATGCTTCAGTTTACAGATAAAGTGTGATATAAATTCATGCACCACGATCCATATTATTCTGCAAATTGTATTTCAGAATCAAAAAGGTAAAAAAAAAAAAAGTGAACAGAAAAGTGGACGTCCTGAAAGTGTTTCTAATGGAAGTCGATGGAACATTTAGACATAAAGAATCGTCACTACAAAAAAACTACAATATTGGTTCAATTTGACTCATCCAAGGCTCTAAACACCAAAGCCCCAGAACTCCTAATGTTTATTATTCAGAAAATATTAGAGCTTTTTAGGTAAACATTTTGTAAAGTTTACATAATAAAGCTGGAATTTAAAGGCTTAAAATCCATCAAATTATTGAATGTGTGAAAGTTTTGGAAAAACATGAAGTTGTTGAAGAGATTTTTATAGGAAAACTATGTCTGTGTGTTGATCTTCTGTGTGTTTTAGTCGTGTTCATTGAAAGTGAGTAAATTGAAGGTAAATGTGTCTCTGCCCCACAGACGCTCACAGCCCACACTCTGTCCGTCTGTAAACTCCTGTTCATCTTTGACGGCCTCGACGAGAGCAGACTGTCTCTGGACTTCAGCTGTGAGCTCATCTCTGAGGTCACACAGAGGTCAGAGGTGGGCGTACTGTTGGTGAACCTCATCAGAGGCGCTCTGCTTCCTCACGCCCTTATATGGATCACCTCCCGCCCAGCGGCGGCCCATCAGATCCCAGCGCGGTGCGTGCACAGGGTCACGGAGGTCAGGGGCTTCATCACTGACCCACAGAAGGAGCAGTACTTCAGGAAGAGGTTCTCAGATGAAGAGCAGCTTCAAACAGTCCTGTCCCACCTCAGAACCTCCCGCAGCCTCCACAACATGAGCCAGATCCCAGTCTTCTGCTGGATCACCTCCACAGTCCTGGACCACGTGTTGAGAAGCCATCAGAGCGGACCACTGCCCCAGACCCTCACAGACATGTACGCACACTTCCTGTTGGTGCAGACGCACAGGAAGAGGAAGTACAAACAGACACAAACAGAGGTCAGGTCTGAGACCTGGGGGCTGACAGAGGCCGACACAGAGCTGCTCCTGAAGCTGGGGAGACTGGCCTTTGAGCATCTGCAGACAGGAAACATCATGTTCTACCAAGAAGACCTGGAGCAGGTGGGTCTGGACCTGAGCGAGGCCTCGGTCTACTCCGGACTCTGCACTGAGATCTTCAAACGAGAGAGTGTCTTCAACCAGTCAGTCTACTGCTTCATCCACCTGAGCGTGCAGGAGTTTCTGGCAGCCGTTTACCTTCACCACTGCTTTCAGAACAACCAGGAGGTGGTCAGGGAGTTTCTTTATGGAAGTGAAGGAACCGTCTCAGGGTTAAGTCCCAACGAGTTCCTCGGAGAAGCTCTTAGAAAGTCCCTGAGTCCAAACGGCCACCTGGACTTGTTTGTGCAGTTCCTTCATGGCCTCAGTCTGATCCAGATGCAGGACTTCCTGAAGTCTGGAGGTGAATCTGAGGAGGAGCTGTCTGAGATCCAGTGCTCGGCTCTGGCCTACATGCTGCAGGTGTCAGAGCAGGTCCTGGAGGAGCTGGACCTAAACAAGTACAGGACGTCTCCTCAGGGTAAACTGAGACTGGTCCCAGCGGTGAGGAACTGCAGGAAGGCTGTGTGAGTCCTGAGTCACAGACAGAAGCTTCACTCACACGTTATAATCACTCACATGTCGCTCTAACATCTGTTACAGGTTTGAGGACTGTGGACTCTCAGAGCTTCACTGTGAAGTGTTGGCGTCAGCGCTGAGCTGCAGCCCCTCCCACCTCAGAGACCTGGATCTGAGTCGTAATGACCTGAGTGACTCCTCAGTGTCTGCGCTGTGTTCTGGACTGAAGAGTCGTCACTGTCGACTCTCCGCTCTCAGGTCAGTGTCGACTCTCATCAGTTTCTTTATTATTTAACCCTCGTGTTCCTTTGATGCATTTCGTGACACTTTTTGCTCTTAATTTGGCCTTAACTTTTTCCATATTTTGATCAAAATATAATTATAAAATGTCACATCGTCACTGATCCCTGAACAAACTGCCCTGATCTCATGTCAGAGGCTTTTGTGACACTTTTTTGACGGCTGTAAAAATATTGTAGATTAAAGTTTGTTCAAACTTTTTTCACATAATGATGTTGATCCGCTTCAGTTCTGCACAAAATTATTACAGTTTTTTAGCCAATTTAAAAAATGACCCAAAAAATGAACAGACAAAATGGTTCATTTTCCATAAAAAGTGAGTTTGGGCAGAATTTGGATTTACATTGAAAACACTCTTGGGTCAAAGGTCAGGAAACACTTTGATGTTTTTTAGTTTTTATGTAAAGTTGAGTTTTCCTTCTTTGTCCTTTAACCACTTCATTTATTCTTTATTCAGATTGTGGAAGTGCGGTTTGTCAGAGATCAGCTGTTCTTCTCTGGTCTCAGCTCTGAAGTCCAACCCCTCACATCTCACTGAGCTGGAGCTGGGTTATAACAAACTGTGTGAGTCAGGAGTGTCTCGTCTGTGTGGTTTTCTGGACCAGCCAGACTGTCGCCTGCAGAATCTCAGGTCAGTGTCAACAACTTATAATACATCTAACCTATCCTAGGGCTGCTCGATTATTGAAAAAATAATAATCACGATTATTTTTGTCGTTTTTATTCAAACGATTATTTGTTGCCTTTTTTAAAAATCCATCAAAAAAGTGACAAAAATCCATCAAAAAAGTGACAAAAATCCATCAAAAAAATGACAAAAATCCATCAAAAAAGTGACAAAAATCCATCAAAAAATGACAAAAAATCATCAAAAAAAGGACAAAAATCCATCAAAAAAGTGACAAAAATCCATCAAAAAAGTGACAAAAATCCAGCAAAAAAGTGACAAAAATCCAACAGAAATGTGACAAAATCCAACAAAAAAATGACAAAAATTCATCCAAAAAAGTGACAAAAATACATCAAAAAAGTGACAAAAATCCAGCAAAAAAGTGACAAAAATCCAACAGAAAAGTGACAAAAATCCATAAAAAAAGTGACAAAAATTCATCAAAAAAGTGACAAAAATCCAACAGAAAAGTGACAAAAATCCATCAAAAAAGTGACAAAAATCCATCAAAAAAGTGACAAAAATCCATCAAAAAAGTGACAAAAATTCATCAAAAAAGTGACAAAAATCCATCAAAAAAGTGACAAAAATCCTTCAAAAAAGTGACAAAAATCCATCAAAAAAAGACAAAAATCCTTCAAAAAAAGACAAAAATCCATCAAAAAAGTGACAAAAATCCATCAAAAAAGTGACAAAAATCCATCAAAAAAGTGACAAAAATCCATCAAAAAAGTGACAAAAATCCAACAAAAAAATGACAAAAATCCAACAAAAAAATGACAAAAATTCATCAAAAAAAAGACAAAAATCCATCAAAAAAAGACAAAAATCCATCAAAAAAATGACAAAAATCCATCAAAAAAAAGACAAAAATCCATCAAAAAAAGACAAAAATTCATCAAAAAAAAGACAAAAATCCATCAAAAAAAAGTGACAAAAATCCATCAAAAAAAAGACAAAAATCCATCAAAAAAAAGTGACAAAAATCCATCAAAAAAAAGACAAAAATCCATCAAAAAAGTGACAAAAATCCATCAAAAAAGTGACAAAAATCCATCAAAAAAAGACAAAAATCCATCAAAAAAGTGACAAAAATCCATCAAAAAAGTGACAAAAATCCAACAAAAAAATGACAAAAATCCATCAAAAAAAGACAAAAATCCATCAAAAAAGTGACAAAAATCCATCAAAAAAAGACAAAAATCCATCAAAAAAAAGACAAAAATCCATCAAAAAAATGACAAAAATCCATCAAAAAAGTGACAAAAATCCAACAAAAAAATGACAAAAATTCATCAAAAAAAGACAAAAATCCATCAAAAAAAGACAAAAATCCATCAAAAAAAGACAAAAATCCATCAAAAAAAAGACAAAAATCCATCAAAAAAATGACAAAAATTCATCAAAAAATGAGAAAAATCCAACAAAAAAGTGACAAAAATCCATCAAAAAAAGACAAAAATCCATCAAAAAAAGACAAAAATCCAGCAAAAAAGTGACAAAAATCCAACTAAAAAATGACAAAAATGCATCAAAAAAAAGACAAAAATCCAGCAAAAAAGTGACAAAAATCCAACTAAAAAATGACAAAAATGCATCAAAAAAAGACAAAAATCCATCAAAAAAAGACAAAAATCCATCAAAAAAATGACAAAAATCCATCAAAAAAGTGACAAAAATCCAACAAAAAAATGACAAAAATTCATCAAAAAAGTGACAAAAATCCAACAGAAAAGTGACAAAAATCCATAAAAAAAGTGACAAAAATCCATAAAAAAAGTGACAAAAATCCATCAAAAAAGTGACAAAAATTCATCAAAAAAGTGACAAAAATCCATCAAAAAAGTGACAAAAATCCTTCAAAAAAGTGACAAAAATCCATCAAAAAAAGACAAAAATCCAGCAAAAAAAGACAAAAATCCATAAAAAAAAGACAAAAATCCATCAAAAAAAAGACAAAAATCCATCAAAAAAAAGACAAAAATCCATCAAAAAAAGACAAAAATCCATCAAAAAAAAGACAAAAATCCAGCAAAAAAATGACAAAAATCCATCAAAAAAATGACAAAAATCCATCAAAAAAAGACAAAAATCCATCAAAAAAAGACAAAAATCCATCAAAAAAAAGACAAAAATCCATCAAAAAAGTGACAAAAATCCATCAAAAAAGTGACAAAAATCCAGCAAAAAAGTGACAAAAATCCAACAGAAATGTGACAAAATCCAACAAAAAAATGACAAAAATTCATTCAAAAAAGTGACAAAAATACATCAAAAAAGTGACAAAAATCCAGCAAAAAAGTGACAAAAATCCAACAGAAAAGTGACAAAAATCCATAAAAAAAGTGACAAAAATTCATCAAAAAAGTGACAAAAATCCAACAGAAAAGTGACAAAAATCCATCAAAAAAGTGACAAAAATCCATCAAAAAAGTGACAAAAATCCATCAAAAAAAGACAAAAATCCATCAAAAAAAAGACAAAAATCCAGCAAAAAAATGACAAAAATCCATCAAAAAAATGACAAAAATCCATCAAAAAAAAGACAAAAATCCATCAAAAAAAGACAAAAATCCATCAAAAAAAAGACAAAAATCCATCAAAAAAAAGTGACAAAAATCCATCAAAAAAAAGACAAAAATCCATCAAAAAAAAGTGACAAAAATCCATCAAAAAAAAGACAAAAATCCATCAAAAAAGTGACAAAAATCCATCAAAAAAGTGACAAAAATCCATCAAAAAAAGACAAAAATCCATCAAAAAAGTGACAAAAATCCATCAAAAAAGTGACAAAAATCCAACAAAAAAATGACAAAAATCCATCAAAAAAAGACAAAAATCCATCAAAAAAGTGACAAAAATCCATCAAAAAAAGACAAAAATCCATCAAAAAAAAGACAAAAATCCATCAAAAAAATGACAAAAATCCATCAAAAAAGTGACAAAAATCCAACAAAAAAATGACAAAAATTCATCAAAAAAAGACAAAAATCCATCAAAAAAAGACAAAAATCCATCAAAAAAAGACAAAAATCCATCAAAAAAAAGACAAAAATCCATCAAAAAAATGACAAAAATTCATCAAAAAATGACAAAAATCCAACAAAAAAGTGACAAAAATCCATCAAAAAAAGACAAAAATCCATCAAAAAAAAGACAAAAATCCATCAAAAAAAGTGACAAAAATCCATAAAAAAAAAAGTGACAAAAATCCATCAAAAAAAAGACAAAAATCCAGCAAAAAAGTGACAAAAATCCAACTAAAAAATGACAAAAATGCATCAAAAAAAGACAAAAATCCATCAAAAAAAGACAAAAATCCATCAAAAAAATGACAAAAATCCATCAAAAAAGTGACAAAAATCCAACAAAAAAATGACAAAAATTCATCAAAAAAGTGACAAAAATCCAACAGAAAAGTGACAAAAATCCATAAAAAAAGTGACAAAAATCCATCAAAAAAGTGACAAAAATCCATCAAAAAAGTGACAAAAATTCATCAAAAAAGTGACAAAAATCCATCAAAAAAGTGACAAAAATCCTTCAAAAAAGTGACAAAAATCCATCAAAAAAAGACAAAAATCCAGCAAAAAAAGACAAAAATCCATTAAAAAAAAAGACAAAAATCCATCAAAAAAAAGACAAAAATCCATCAAAAAAAAGACAAAAATCCATCAAAAAAAGACAAAAATCCATCAAAAAAAAGACAAAAATCCAGCAAAAAAATGACAAAAATCCATCAAAAAAATGACAAAAATCCATCAAAAAAAAGACAAAAATCCATCAAAAAAAGACAAAAATCCATCAAAAAAAAGACAAAAATCCATCAAAAAAAAGTGACAAAAATCCATCAAAAAAAAGACAAAAATCCATCAAAAAAGTGACAAAAATCCATCAAAAAAGTGACAAAAATCCATCAAAAAAAGACAAAAATCCATCAAAAAAGTGACAAAAATCCATCAAAAAAGTGACAAAAATCCAACAAAAAAAAGACAAAAATCCATCAAAAAAAAGACAAAAATCCATCAAAAAAGTGACAAAAATCCATCAAAAAAGTGACAAAAATCCATCAAAAAAGTGACAAAAATCCATCAAAAAAAAGACAAAAATCCATCAAAAAAAAGACAAAAATCCATCAAAAAAAGTGACAAAAATCCATAAAAAAAAAAGTGACAAAAATCCATCAAAAAAAAGACAAAAATCCAGCAAAAAAGTGACAAAAATCCAACAAAAAAATGACAAAAATCCATCAAAAAAAAGACAAAAATCCATCAAAAAAAGACAAAAATCCATCAAAAAAAAGACAAAAATCCATCAAAAAAAAGTGACAAAAATCCATCAAAAAAAAGACAAAAATCCATCAAAAAAAAGTGACAAAAATCCATCAAAAAAAAGACAAAAATCCATCAAAAAAAAGACAAAAATCCATCAAAAAAAAGTGACAAAAATCCATCAAAAAAAAGACAAAAATCCATCAAAAAAGTGACAAAAATCCATCAAAAAAGTGACAAAAATCCATCAAAAAAATGACAAAAATCCATCAAAAAAAGACAAAAATCCATCAAAAAAGTGACAAAAATCCATCAAAAAAGTGACAAAAATCCAACAAAAAAAAGACAAAAATCCATCAAAAAAAAGACAAAAATCCATCAAAAAAAAGACAAAAATCCATCAAAAAAGTGACAAAAATCCAACAAAAAAATGACAAAAATTCATCAAAAAAAGACAAAAATCCA
The DNA here is from genome assembly GCF_951799975.1 of Gobius niger. Taxonomy (NCBI): domain Eukaryota; kingdom Metazoa; phylum Chordata; class Actinopteri; order Gobiiformes; family Gobiidae; genus Gobius; species Gobius niger. The sequence continues at coordinate 9,069,903 of NC_136873.1, forward strand.
TCAAAAAAAGACAAAAATCCATCAAAAAAAGACAAAAATCCATCAAAAAAAAGACAAAAATCCAACAAAAAAGTGACAAAAATCCATCAAAAAAAGACAAAAATCCATCAAAAAAAAGACAAAAATCCATCAAAAAAAGTGACAAAAATCCATAAAAAAAAAAGTGACAAAAATCCATCAAAAAAAAGACAAAAATCCAGCAAAAAAGTGACAAAAATCCAACAAAAAAATGACAAAAATCCATCAAAAAAAAGACAAAAATCCATCAAAAAAAGACAAAAATCCATCAAAAAAAAGACAAAAATCCATCAAAAAAAAGTGACAAAAATCCATCAAAAAAAAGACAAAAATCCATCAAAAAAGTGACAAAAATCCATCAAAAAAGTGACAAAAATCCATCAAAAAAAGACAAAAATCCATCAAAAAAGTGACAAAAATCCATCAAAAAAGTGACAAAAATCCAACAAAAAAATGACAAAAATCCATCAAAAAAAGACAAAAATCCATCAAAAAAGTGACAAAAATCCATCAAAAAAAGACAAAAATCCATCAAAAAAAAGACAAAAATCCATCAAAAAAATGACAAAAATCCATCAAAAAAGTGACAAAAATCCAACAAAAAAATGACAAAAATTCATCAAAAAAAGACAAAAATCCATCAAAAAAAGACAAAAATCCATCAAAAAAAGACAAAAATCCATCAAAAAAAAGACAAAAATCCATCAAAAAAGTGACAAAAATCCATCAAAAAAAGACAAAAATCCATCAAAAAAAAGACAAAAATCCATCAAAAAAAGTGACAAAAATCCATAAAAAAAAAAGTGACAAAAATCCATCAAAAAAAAGACAAAAATCCATCAAAAAAAGACAAAAATCCATCAAAAAAAAGACAAAAATCCAGCAAAAAAGTGACAGAAATCCAACAAAAAAATGACAAAAATGCATCAAAAAAAGACAAAAATCCATCAAAAAAATGACAAAAATCCATCAAAAAAGTGACAAAAATCCAACAAAAAAATGACAAAAATTCATCAAAAAAGTGACAAAAATCCAACAGAAAAGTGACAAAAATCCATAAAAAAAGTGACAAAAATCCATCAAAAAAGTGACAAAAATCCATCAAAAAAGTGACAAAAATTCATCAAAAAAGTGACAAAAATCCATCAAAAAAGTGACAAAAATCCTTCAAAAAAGTGACAAAAATCCATCAAAAAAAGACAAAAATCCTTCAAAAAAAGACAAAAATCCATCAAAAAAGTGACAAAAATCCATCAAAAAAGTGACAAAAATCCATCAAAAAAGTGACAAAAATCCATCAAAAAAGTGACAAAAATCCAACAAAAAAATGACAAAAATCCAACAAAAAAATGACAAAAATTCATCAAAAAAAGACAAAAATTCATCAAAAAAAGACAAAAATCCAGCAAAAAAAGACAAAAATCCATAAAAAAAAAAGACAAAAATCCATCAAAAAAAAGACAAAAATCCATCAAAAAAAGACAAAAATCCATCAAAAAAAAGACAAAAATCCAACAAAAAAGTGACAAAAATCCATCAAAAAAAGACAAAAATCCATCAAAAAAAAGACAAAAATCCATCAAAAAAAGTGACAAAAATCCATAAAAAAAAAGTGACAAAAATCCATCAAAAAAAAGACAAAAATCCAGCAAAAAAGTGACAAAAATCCAACAAAAAAATGACAAAAATCCATCAAAAAAAAGACAAAAATCCATCAAAAAAAGACAAAAATCCATCAAAAAAAAGACAAAAATCCATCAAAAAAAAGTGACAAAAATCCATCAAAAAAAAGTGACAAAAATCCATCAAAAAAAAGACAAAAATCCATCAAAAAAAAGACAAAAATCCATCAAAAAAAAGTGACAAAAATCCATCAAAAAAAAGACAAAAATCCATCAAAAAAGTGACAAAAATCCATCAAAAAAGTGACAAAAATCCATCAAAAAAATGACAAAAATCCATCAAAAAAAGACAAAAATCCATCAAAAAAGTGACAAAAATCCATCAAAAAAAGACAAAAATCCATCAAAAAAAAGACAAAAATCCATCAAAAAAAGACAAAAATCCATCAAAAAAAGACAAAAATCCATCAAAAAAAAGACAAAAATCCAACAAAAAAGTGACAAAAATCCATCAAAAAAAGACAAAAATCCATCAAAAAAAAGACAAAAATCCATCAAAAAAAGTGACAAAAATCCATAAAAAAAAAGTGACAAAAATCCATCAAAAAAAAGACAAAAATCCAGCAAAAAAGTGACAAAAATCCAACAAAAAAATGACAAAAATCCATCAAAAAAAAGACAAAAATCCATCAAAAAAAGACAAAAATCCATCAAAAAAAAGACAAAAATCCATCAAAAAAAAGTGACAAAAATCCATCAAAAAAAAGACAAAAATCCATCAAAAAAAAGTGACAAAAATCCATCAAAAAAAAGACAAAAATCCATCAAAAAAGTGACAAAAATCCATCAAAAAAGTGACAAAAATCCATCAAAAAAAGACAAAAATCCATCAAAAAAGTGACAAAAATCCATCAAAAAAGTGACAAAAATCCAACAAAAAAATGACAAAAATCCATCAAAAAAAGACAAAAATCCATCAAAAAAGTGACAAAAATCCATCAAAAAAAGACAAAAATCCATCAAAAAAAAGACAAAAATCCATCAAAAAAATGACAAAAATCCATCAAAAAAGTGACAAAAATCCAACAAAAAAATGACAAAAATTCATCAAAAAAAGACAAAAATCCATCAAAAAAAGACAAAAATCCATCAAAAAAAGACAAAAATCCATCAAAAAAAAGACAAAAATCCATCAAAAAAGTGACAAAAATCCATCAAAAAAAGACAAAAATCCATCAAAAAAAAGACAAAAATCCATCAAAAAAAGTGACAAAAATCCATAAAAAAAAAAGTGACAAAAATCCATCAAAAAAAAAGACAAAAATCCATCAAAAAAAGACAAAAATCCATCAAAAAAAAGACAAAAATCCAGCAAAAAAGTGACAGAAATCCAACAAAAAAATGACAAAAATGCATCAAAAAAAGACAAAAATCCATCAAAAAAATGACAAAAATCCATCAAAAAAGTGACAAAAATCCAACAAAAAAATGACAAAAATTCATCAAAAAAGTGACAAAAATCCAACAGAAAAGTGACAAAAATCCATAAAAAAAGTGACAAAAATCCATCAAAAAAGTGACAAAAATCCATCAAAAAAGTGACAAAAATTCATCAAAAAAGTGACAAAAATCCATCAAAAAAGTGACAAAAATCCTTCAAAAAAGTGACAAAAATCCATCAAAAAAAGACAAAAATCCTTCAAAAAAAGACAAAAATCCATCAAAAAAGTGACAAAAATCCATTAAAAAACGTGACAAAAATCCATCAAAAAAGTGACAAAAATCCATCAAAAAAGTGACAAAAATCCAACAAAAAAATGACAAAAATCCAACAAAAAAATGACAAAAATTCATCAAAAAAAGACAAAAATCCAGCAAAAAAAGACAAAAATCCATAAAAAAAAAAGACAAAAATCCATCAAAAAAAAGACAAAAATCCATCAAAAAAAAGACAAAAATCCATCAAAAAAAGACAAAAATCCATCAAAAAAAAGACAAAAATCCATCAAAAAAGTGACAAAAATCCATCAAAAAAAGACAAAAATCCATCAAAAAAAAGACAAAAATCCATCAAAAAAGTGACAAAAATCCAACAAAAAAATGACAAAAATTCATCAAAAAAAGACAAAAATCCATCAAAAAAAGACAAAAATCCATCAAAAAAAAGACAAAAATCCAACAAAAAAGTGACAAAAATCCATCAAAAAAAGACAAAAATCCATCAAAAAAAAGACAAAAATCCATCAAAAAAAGACAAAAATCCATCAAAAAAAAGACAAAAATCCATCAAAAAAAGTGACAAAAATCCATCAAAAAAATGACAAAAATCCATATCAGCGGTGACAGACCTAATCATTATTTTACACCTGATTAAAGCCCAAACCTCTCTGTGCTGCTGATGTGCTCAGACCTAGAGGAGGACACTTAAGGCCTATTCATGCTCCACAAGACGTGTTGACGCCCCCTTTTTCAGTCAAAACACTCAAGGAACGACCGAAATAAAACAGGCCATTTGACTTCAAACTATTATAAAATGTATCATATGTATATTGAGTGTTTGACTGTTTCGGCGGGCCAAATTTGGCCCGCCGAAACAGTTCTGTTGGCCCGCCAAAGAGTGACCTACTTTTGCGCTGCGTGTGGTTAAAACTAACTCATTCTCAATGGTAAATATGGATGCAGTACACTTTTTGACCACCAGCGTCAAATTGGGGGCGCTGTTTCTCTCCTTTCACAAAGTTAAGGAAACACTGTGGTGTCTTGGTGTTTCTCACAGAGCTTTGTAGCATCAACTTTCACAGTTTTACAACTTTTATTGCAAAGGTTGTTACATTAACAACAGTATATGTTAAAAAGTGACTTATAAAAGAATTGATGCTGAACTGACACTTTCAAAATAATCTAATGTGGTATTTTCTTTGAGTTAACCTCTTAACTCCCGCCTGAACCGAGGGGATCTTTTCCTCACGTCATCAGATTTTTTTTCCATAATTTTTTTGTTGGGTATTTAACTCATTTTTGTAACTTTTTTGTCACATTTTTGTCCTTTTTTAGTCAATTTTTTTTCATTTTTTGTCTTTTTTTTTTTCTTCTTTTTTTCCATTTTTTTGTCACGTTTTTGTAAAAAACAATTGTTACATTTTGTCAGATTTTTGTCATTTTTTGGTCACATTTTGGTCATTTTTTTGGTCATTTTTTTGTCAAATTTTTGTAATTTTTTTCGTCACTTTTTGTCAATGTTTTCTCACTTTTTTCTCACATTTCCATCATTGTTTTCGTCTCAGAATGAGGTAAAGTTACTGTAGGCGCTGCAGATACAGGTGTTTTTTTTCGGCACTAAATGCTACAATTGGCATAGTATACCATTTGTTTTAATATAGCATGTTATTTGCAGTTAAATGTGTTTTTCGTGCTTGACATCGCTGTGTTTGGCCCGCGACTCACAGGCACTTTTTAATTTTGGCCCTCGGAGACAAAAAGTTTGGGCCCCCCTGGTCTAAGGTTTATTAGCCTGGTCTCCCTCTGTCCTCGAGCCTGAACCACTTTGCTTCATCTCTCGCTTCTGTCACGCAGGAAACACCAGGCTCTTCTGTTTCCTCTTCGTCCTCGTGTTTCTCCCCAGGACTTTTGTCCCGTTTGCGTGTCCTTTAATCCTTCGGTGAAGTATTTTACTGTCACGAGCGACGCCTCAGAACTATCCGTGTTGTCTCCCGTTTTCCACACCGGTGATACACTGCAGAAAGTGGATTCTAAGCAAGTAAAAATGTCTTACTTTAAGAAATAAGTTCTTATTTTTCCCCTAAAAAGTAATAATGTTTTGACGAGCAAAGTTTTCTTGAGAAAAAAAATCTTATTTTAGGAAATAAAATCTAGACATTTCTTGTTCAGATAAATTTGCTAAAAAACATGAGAATTTTTCTTGTAACAAGAAAGAAAAACTTTTTGAATCTTCTTCAGTTTTAGACAAAGAATATTTAAGAAAAACTAAGATCACAACAGCTCTTAATGTAAGAACTGATTCTCACAGAGATAAAACATTCCATTCTTTAAAGTGGGCGGCTCGGTGGCACAGCGGTTAGAGCCTCAGCTTCACGGCTCGAAGGTCCCGGGTTCGATTCCCACCAGGACGGGGCCTTTCTGTGTGGAGCATGTTCTCCCCGTGTCTGCCACTAAAAACATGTACAATAGGTGAATCCTCCAGCCTGGCTCCACATCATGGAGACGGGTCCCCGGGCACTATTTTCCTTAAATATTAGTATTTATTAAGAACATTTTGCTCAAAAATGTGTGTAATTTAGAACATTTTACTTAAATCAAGCAACATTTAAGTAAATTACCCACAATGTTTCACTAAATAAGAAAGTTTTCCTTAAATTATTCAATTTTCTGAGGACATTTTGCTTAATTCTAGTCATTTATTTGCTTAAATTTAGTGTTTCTTTCTTGTTTTATGATAAGAATAAGAATTCTTAGCAAGAAAAAAACACTGACCCCATTGGCAGATTTTTTTCCTTAAAACAAGACAAAATGTCTTATTTTAAGATTGTTTTCCCTTGTTTTTAGTTGGGTACTTTTTGCAGTGTAGGACGTAAACACTGGATTCTCGCTTCCGCCAAAGTAACCCCGCCCACTAAAAATCCAGCCAATCACAGCCAGAGTCCTTGCAGCCATGATGTGTTTCTTAACGTGAATATGAGTGTGATGAACCTCCTAAACCTCACCTGAGTTTACCCTGGACTTTAACCTCTTCATTTATTCTTGGTTCAGGTTGTGGCGCTGTGGTTTGTCTAAGATCAGCTGTTCCTCTCTGGCCTCAGCTCTGAAGTCCAACCCCTCACATCTCATTGAACTGAACCTGTGGGGCAACGATCTGAGCAGGTCAGATGTGAAGGAGCTCCAGGAGCTTAAACAGAGCCCTCACTGTGGACTGAGGATGCTGGAGTAAGTACTGACTTTATGAGACTGTTTGACCTGGAGCTAGGACTGCTCGATTATTGAAAAAATAATAATCACGATTATTTTTGTCATAATTGAAATCACGATTATTCAAACGATTATTTGTTGCCTTTAAAAAAATCCATCAAAAAAGTGACAAAAATCCAGCAAAAAAGTGACAAAAATCCATCAAAAAAGTGACAAAAATCCAGCAAAAAAAGACAAAAATCCATCAAAAAAAAGACAAAAATCCATCAAAAAAGTGACAAAAATCCATCAAAAAAATTGCAAAAATCCATCAAAAAAATGACAAACATCCAGCAAAAAAGTGACAAAAATCCAGCAAAAAAAGACAAAAATCCATCAAAAAAAAGACAAAAATCCATCAAAAAAGTGACAAAAAAACATCGAAAAAATGACAAAAATCCAGCAAAAAAGTGACAAAAATCCATCAAAAAAAAGACAAAAATCCATCGAAAAAGTGACAAAAAAACATCGAAAAAATGACAAAAATCCAACAAAAAAAGACAAAAATCCAGCAAAAAAGTGACAAAAATCCATCAAAAAAAAGACAAAAATGCATCAAAAAAATGACAAAAATCCATCAAAAAAGTGACAAAAATCCAACAAAAAAAGATAAAAATCCATCAAAAAAGTGACAAAAATCCTTCAAAAAAATGACAAAAATCCTTCAAAAAAATGACAAAAATCCTTCAAAAAAGTGACAAAAATCCAACAAAAAAAGACAAAAATCCATCAAAAAAAAGACAAAAATCCATCAAAAAAGTGACAAAAAAACATCAAAAAAATGACAAACATCCAGCAAAAAAGTGACAAAAATCCAGCAAAAAAAGACAAAAATCCATCAAAAAAAAGACAAAAATCCATCAAAAAAGTGACAAAAAAACATCGAAAAAATGACAAAAATCCAACAAAAAAAGACAAAAATCCAGCAAAAAAGTGACAAAAATCCATCAAAAAAATGACAAAAATCCATCGAAAAAGTGACAAAAAAACATCGAAAAAATGACAAAAATCCAACAAAAAAAGACAAAAATCCAGCAAAAAAGTGACAAAAATCCATCAAAAAAAAGACAAAAATGCATCAAAAAAATGACAAAAATCCATCAAAAAAGTGACAAAAATCCAACAAAAAAAGATAAAAATCCATCAAAAAAGTGACAAAAATCCTTCAAAAAAATGACAAAAATCCTTCAAAAAAATGACAAAAATCCTTCAAAAAAGTGACAAAAATCCAGCAGAAAAGTGACAAAAATCCATCAAAAAAAATGACAAAAATCCATCGAAAAAGTGACAAAAAAACATCAAAAAAATGACAAAAATCCAACAAAAAAAGATAAAAATCCATCAAAAAAGTGACAAAAATCCATCAAAAAAAAGACAAAAATCCTTCAAAAAAATGACAAAAATCCAACAAAAAAAGACAAAAATCCAGCAAAAAAGTGACAAAAATCCATCAAAAAAAAGACAAAAATGCATCAAAAAAATGACAAAAATCCATCAAAAAAGTGACAAAAATCCAACAAAAAAAGATAAAAATCCATCAAAAAAGTGACAAAAATCCTTCAAAAAAAGACAAAAATCCAACAAAAAAATGACAAAAATCCATCAAAAAAGTGACAAAAATCCATCAAAAAAAGACAAAAATCCTTCAAAAAAAAGACAAAAATCCTTCAAAAAAAGACAAAAATCCATCAAAAAAGTGACAAAAATCCTTCAAAAAATGACAAAAATCCATCAAAAAAAGACAAAAATCCAACAAAAAAATGACAAAAATCCATCAAAAAAGTGACAAAAATCCATCAAAAAAATGACAAAAATCCTTCAAAAAAAAGACAAAAATCCTTCAAAAAAAGACAAAAATCCATCAAAAAAGTGACAAAAATTCATCAAAAAAGTGACAAAAATCCATCAAAAAAGTGACAAAAATCCATCAAAAAAGTGACAAAAATCCATCAAAAAAGTGACAAAAATCCATCAAAAAAGTGACAAAAATCCATCAAAAAAGTGACAAAAATCCATCAAAAAAGTTACAAAAATCCATCAAAAAAGTTACAAAAATCCATCAAAAAAATGACAAAAATCCAACAAAAAAAGACAAAAAAACATCAAAAAAGTGACAAAAATCCATCAAAAAAGTGACAAAAATCCATCAAAAAAGTTACAAAAAAACATCAAAAAAGTGACAAAAATCCATCAAAAAAGTGACAAAAATCCATCAAAAAAGTGACAAAAATCCATCAAAAAAAATTGCAAAAATCCAACAAAAAAAGACAAAAATCCATCAAAAAAGTGACAAAAATCCATCAAAAAAGTTACAAAAAAACATCAAAAAGTGACAAAAATCCATCAAAAAAGTGACAAAAATCCATCAAAAAAGTGACAAAAATCCATCAAAAAAATTGCAAAAATCCAACAAAAAAAGACAAAAATCCATCAAAAAATTGCAAAAATCCATCAAAAAAGTGACAAAAATCCATCAAAAAAGTGACAAAAATCCATCAAAAAAGTGACAAAAATCCATCAAAAAAATTGCAAAAATCCATCAAAAAAATGACAAAAATCCATCAAAAAAGTGACAAAAATCCATCAAAAAAGTGACAAAAATTCATCAAAAAAGTGACAAAAATCCAGCAAAAAAATGACAAAAATCCAAAAATTAAAAATTAGAAAAAAAAATTGAAAAAAAATAATAATAAAAAAAAAAATTGAAAAAAAAATTTATAATCGATTTTTTGCGATTATGCTAATGTTGTAGTCGTTTTACTGTTGTAATCGAAATCGTAATCGAATTTCGATTAATTGCACAGCCCTACCTGGAGCCGTTCACACAGAAGGAGCTCATTCACTGTTTCCTTTATATCCACTGATCTTTGTAGAGCGTTGAGTCTTTGCTTTAAAGATCCAGGTCTGATATTTTACTTTATTCAGGCCTTTGAGGCTTGTGCTGTAGATTAACTGACATAAAGATGAGGGAAAAGGCTTCACTCAGTTCATTAGAGACACATTTGGCTGAAGAATAAAAACACCTGCAGTGTCTCTGTTTAAATCCAACCGTTCTCAGTGTAAATGGACTTTAATCCTTGTGGATGTAATAATAAAATATTTCTGTTTTCTGATTCTCAACAGTCATTTGTGATCTCTGTCCTGAAGACGAGCAGCGGCGCCGCCTCAGCCTGAGCCCTGCCTGCAGTTTTATGTTTCAGCTCAAAGGGAAGCTCTTTCTAAAACTTTATTCAGTCCTATTCGCTCCCACATACTATAGTAACTGCTGTGTATTCTGTGTTTGGTCTGAGTCTGTCGTCGTTCAGGAAAAGAACCCCTGGAGCTCATGCCTTTAATCTGCACATGTGGATTCAGTGTCATTGCCTGTAAGGTCTTGTATTTCGAAGCCTTTATGGACTCTCCCCTGAGTGTGTCTCTGAGCTCTGGTCAGATCAGGGAGGTCTGTGAATCAGCTGCTCTTAAATGTGCCCAGATCCCGTTTAAAGACGTGAGGAGATCGGGCTTTTAGTGCAGGAACAGTCTCCCCTTAAACCTTAGAGCTGCTCCCACTTTAGAAACTCTTAAAACCGCCCGGAAACACATCGGTTTGTGTTGGCGTTTGATTCAAGTTGAGCTGCATTTTGACTTTACTCTATGTTTCTATTGTTTCTATTGTTTCTATTGTGCTGCACAAATAAAGGTTTTCCCTCTGACTTTGTCCTGATGGTTTAGATGGTGGTCGTATCGTTGCATCTCCATCGCTGTGACTGGTTCTTTACTGTAAAGCGCTTTGGGCCTGATGACGGTAGAAAAACACGAGTGGAGAAATTCACTTTTACATCAGCTCTCAGGAAACTCTGGAGTTTTACAAACAGTCAAGAAAATGTGCAAAGAACAGGATAATGTGCAAACAAGTGACAGTAAATGAGGCGTCTTATGTAGAGTGAATAAAATCATGTCAAACCTGCTTCATTTTCTAATGTGACAAACAGACATTCAGTTCGACAGAAAAAATTCTAAAAAGATGGAAAAAAGAATGATTTCCGAACCACACGTCCAGTTACTGTTACTGACCAAGAAAAGCTTAGAGCACATGAGACTAAACTGTGTTGGAGAAAGTAGATCTGACAATAGCAGATGATCAGAATTCATATATTTAGGCTGATTTTCTTTTCCTCAGTGAGTCCAAGTCCATAAGTCCGAGTGGAGTCACAGTATAGTCAGGGAGGTTTCACACCTGTTAGTCCGGCAGAGCTTTCTCCAAAGTTGTTGTGATTCTCAACTCGTTGGAATCACATTCATACCAGTGTTTCTGCAAATTGTTTCTTTTTGACCATTTGTAAACATTCAAGAATACGAAGGTTCTGTATTTTATACATTGAAAAACTAAATATAGAATATAAAAACATCTGTTAATACTGTAAATATACATATGTATAAACATAAGACTGTAAATATATGTATGTAGACATACCATTTTCCAAAGGACAACAGTGTGAAGTGTAAAGTGTGAAGTAACAAAAGGGGCAGATATTATAAGACTTGTTCTTCTCCTTTGCTCCGTTTCATTCATACTGTGTTGGCGGTTTTATTGTGATTGCATAACATCACTTTTGAATGAAATAAATAAATAAAATGAAAAAAAAAATCAAATGAACCAACCCCTGTGGATGTTATGTATCCTCCCACTCATGAGGGGGCGCTGTTCACAGAAGTAGTAAATGTTCAAAGTGTGACGGTTTCAGTAAGTGTCCATAGTGTCAGTGACCTTGATACTCTGACCTTGGAACTCTGACCATGAGACTCCGACACCGAAATCAGCACATTTTCTAAGTGTGACAGTGTCAGTGACCCTGAATCTGATACTCTGACCATGGGACTCTTGAAACCTGTCTGTTTCTTTGACAGCTTAATCTTTGTACATGTTCAAAGTGTGTCAGTAAGTGTCCTTAATGCAAGTGACCCTGATACTCTGCCAGTGGGGCTTCGAACATGAGACTCCGACACCAGGGTATGTTTTTGACAACTGAAATCAGTACATTTTCTAAGTGTGACAGTGTCAGTAATTGGCTATAATGTCAGTGACAAGGAAACTCTGATCATGGTACTCTTAAGATCTGTTTTTTTTTTTTTTACTCTGGGAACCACCAGGAGACCCCCTCCCTGAAGTTCTCAGGGCCACAGATGGTTCATACCATCGTAGCATGTCAGAGATGTACTTTGGTGCTGGTGCAGTAAGTGTCCTTAGTGTCAGTGGCCCTGGTACTCTGACCTTGGGGCTCCGACCATGAGACTCAAACACCCGGGTATATTTTTGACAGCTGAGATAATTGTAATCTTTCAAAGTGTTACAGTGTCCATAGAATCAGTGACCCTGGTACTCTGACCATGGGACTCTGACACCAGGGTATATTTTTGTAAGCAGAAAACTTAGTAAATTTTGTAAGTGTGACAGTGTCAGTAAATGTCCATATTGTCAGTGGCCCTGGTACTCTGACCATGGTACTCTGAACGTAGCAATCAGACACTTGGTTATATTTTTGGCAACTGAAATCAGTAAATTTTCTAAGTGTGACAGTGTCAGTAATTGGCTATAATATCAGTGACAAGGAAACTCATTTTTTGACCGTTTAAATCTTTGAAAAAAGTGTGACAGTTTCACTCAGTGTCCTTAGTGTCCTGATACTGTGAGCATGGGTTTCCAACACCAGGGTATATGTTTGACAGGTGAAATCTTCATGATTTTTTTTGTTTGACAGTGTCAGTCGGCAAGGCATGTTTATTTTTTAAGAGCACAATTAATACACAAGGCAATTCAAAGTGCTTCACAGTTGCATAAAATACAAGAAGACAAATAAAATCAATAAAAACATCAACATAAATGAATCAATTACAGTAAAAGGCAAGATAAAAGTGCAGATGCATGGGCAAAAGAACTGTTTTCATTCTGGATTTGAACATTGTCTCACATCCTCATGAAGACTGTTCCAGATTTTAGCTGCATGAAACTGAAACACAGCCTCACCGTGATTATTATTGACTCTGGGAACCATCAGGAGACCCCTCCCTGAAGTTCTCAGGGCCCCAGATGATTCATCCTATTGTAACATGTCAGAGATGTACTTTGGTGCTGGTACAGTAAGTGTCCATGGAGTCAGTGACCTTGATACTCTGACAGTGGGACTCTTGACACCTGACTGTTGTTTTGACAGCTTAAATCTTAGTAAATGTTCAAAGTGTGACAGTGTCAGTAAGTGTCATTAGTGTTAGTGACCCAGATACTCTGACCTTGGTACTCCAACCATAGAAATCAGAAACCTGGGTATTTTTTGACAGCTGAAATCAGCAAATTTTCTAAGTGTGACAGTGTCAGTAAATGGTCATAGTGTCCGTGACAATGAAACTGTTACCCTGGTACTTTTACCCTGGTACTCTGACCATGGGACTCTGATATCTGGGTATATTTTTGTAAGCAGAAATCTTGAGTCAGTAAATGTTGTACGTGTGACAGTGACAGAAAGTGTCCAAAGTGCCTTGATACTCTAACCTTGGAACTCTGACCATGATACTCCGACACCCGGGTATATTTTTGACAGCTGAGATAATAGTAATCTTTCAAAGTGTAACAGTGTCCATAGAATCAGTGACCCTGGTACTCTGACCATGGGACTATTTAGATCTGTTTTTTTTTTGACAGCTTAAATCTTTGAAAAAAGTGTGACGGTTTCAATAAGTGTCCGTAGAGTCTAGTGACCCTGGTACTCCGACCATGGGACTCTGACACCAGGGTATATTTTTGACAGCTGAGATAATAGTAATGTTTCAAAGTGTTGCAGTGTCAGTAAGTGTCCTTAGTGTCAGTGGCCCTGGTACTCTGACCCTGGTACTCTGACCCTGGTACTCTGACCATGGGACTCTGACACCAAGGTATATTTTTGTAAGCAGAAATTTAGTAAGTGTTCAAAGTGTGACAGTGTCAGTAAGTGTCCGTTGTGTCTAGTGACTGTTACTCTGACCTTGGTACTCCAACCATAGAAATCAGAAACCTGGGTATATTTTTGACAGCTGAAATCAGTACATTTTCTAAGTGTGACAGTGTCAGTAAGTGTCCTTATTATCAGTGGCCCAGGTACTCTGACCATGGGACTCTGACCAAGGCACCGATATCGGTAAATTTTTGAGAGCTGAAATCAGTAATTTTTCTAAGTGGGACGGTTTCAGTAAGTGTCCTTAGTGTCAGTGACCCTGATACTCTGACCCTGGAACTCCGACCCTGGAACTCCGACACCAAGGTATATTTTTGACAACTGAGACAATAGTAATTTTTCAAAGTGTGACAGCATCAGTAAGTGTACATAGTGTCAGTGACCCTGATACTCGGACCTTGGTACTCCGACCATGGGCTTCCAACACCAGGGTATATTTTTGACAGCTGAGATAAAAGTAATTTTTCAAAGTGTGTCAGTAAGTGTCCTTTGTGTCAGTGACCCTGAATACTCTCACCATGGTACTCTGACTGTAGCAATAAGACACTTTTTGAGAACTAAAATCAGTAAATTTTCTAAGTGTGACAGTGTCAGTAAATGGTCATAGTGTCCGTGACAATGAAACTCTTACCCTGGTACTCCGACCCTGGGACTCCGACAATGGGCCTCTGACACCAGGGCATATTTTTGTAAGCAGAAATCTTAGTAAATGTTGTAAGTGTGACAGTGACAGAAAGTGTCCTTTGTGTCAGTGACCCTGGTACTCTGACAGTGTGAGTCTTGAAATCTGAGTGTTTTTTTGACAGCTTAAATTTTAGTAAGTGTTCAAAGTGTGACAGTGCCAGTAAGTGTCCTTAGAGTCTAATGACCCTGATACTCTGAACTTGGTACTCCGACCATAGAAATCAGAAACCTGGGTATATTTTTTACAGCTGAAATCAGTACATTTTCTACGTGTGACAGTGTCAGTAAGTGTCCTTATTATCAGTGGCCCTGGTACTCTGACATTATGACTCTTGAAATCTGAGTGTTTTTTTGACAGCTTAAATAGAAATAGTGTGACGGTTTCAGTCAGTGTCCTTAGTGTCTACTGACCATGAGTTTCCGACACCGGGGTATATTTTTGACATTTGAAATCTTAATGAATTTTTTAGTTTGACAGTGTCAGTAAGTGTCCATAGTGTCAGTGACCCTGATCCTCTGACCTTGGTACTCCAACCATAGAAATCAGAAACCTGGGTATTTTTTGACAGCTGAAATCAGTAAATTTTCTAAGTGTGACAGTGTCAGTAAATGGTCATAGTGTCCCTGACAATGAAACTGGTACTTTTACCCTGGTACTCTGACCATTGGACTCTGACACCAGGGTATATTTTTGTAAGCAGAAATCTTAAGTCAGTAAATGTTGTAAGTGTGACAGTGTCAGAAAGTGTCCAAAGTGCCTTGATACTCTGACCTTGGAACTCTGACCATGAGACTCCGACACCCGGGTATATTTTTGACAGCTGAGATAATAGTAATCTTTCAAAGTGTAACAGTGTCCATAGAATCAGTGACCCTGGTACTCTGACCATGGGACTATTTAGATCTGTTTTTTTTTTGACAGCTTAAATCTTTGAAAAAAGTGTGACGGTTTCTATAAGTGTCCGTAGAGTCTAGTGACCCTGATACTCTGACCTTGGTACTCTGACCATGGGACTCTGACACCAGGGTTTATTTTTGCAAGCAGAAATCTGAGTAAATGTTGTAAGTGTGACAGTGTCAGTGACCCTGGTACTCTGACAGTGTGACTCTTGAAATCAGAGTGTTTTTTGACAGCTTAAATCTTACTAAATGTTGTTAGTGTGACAGTGTCAGTAAGTGTCCTTAGAGTCTAATGACCCTGATACTCTGAACTTGGTACTCTGACCATAGAAATCAGAAACCTGGGTATTTTTTGACAGCTGAAATCAGTAAATTTTCTAGGGTATATCTTTGTATGAAGAAATCTTACTAAATGTTGTTAGTGTGACAGTGTCAGTAAGTGTCCTTAGAGTCTAATGACCCTGATACTTTGACCTTGGTAGTCAGACCATGGGCCTCTGACACCAGGGTATATTTTTGACAGCTGAGATAAGAGTAATTTTTCAAAGTGTGTCAGTAAGTGTCTTTAGTGTCAGTGACCGTGATTCTCTGACCCTGGTACTCTGACCATGGGAGTTTGACACCTGGGTATATTTTGGACAGCTAAAATCTTAGTACATGTTCAAAGTGTGACAGTGTCAGTAACTATACTTAGTGTCAGTGACCCTGATACTCAGACCATGGGACTCTTGACATCTGTTTTTTTTTTTTGACAGCTGAAATCATAGTAATTTTTCAAAGTGTAACAGTGTCAGTAAGTGTCCTTTTTGTCAGACTCCGATTCTCTGACCCCGGTTAGTAAATGTTGTAAGTGTGACAGTGTCAGTAATTGTTCTTTGTGTCAGTGACCCTGAATACTCTCACCATGGTACTCTGACTGTAGCAATAAGACACTTTTTGAGAACTAAAATCAGTAAATTTTCTAAGTGTGACAGTGTCCGTCAATGGTCATAGTGTCCCTGACAATGAAACTCTTACCCTGGTACTCTGATCCTGGGACTCCGACCATGGGCCTCTAACACCAGGGCATATTTTTGTAAGCAGAAATCCTAAGTCAGTAAATGTTGTAAGTGTGACAGTGACAGAAAGTGTCCTTTGTGTCAGTGACCCTGGTACTCTGACAGTGTGAGTCTTGAAATCTGAGTGTTTTTTTGACAGCTTAAATTTTAGTAAGTGTTCAGAGTGTGACAGTGTCAGTAAGTGTCCTTTGTGTCTAGTGACCCTGTTACTCTGACCTTGGTACTCCGACCATAGAAATCAGAAACCTGGGTATATTTTTTACAGCTGAAATCAGTACATTTTCTACGTGTGACAGTGTCAGTAAGTGTCCTTATTATCAGTGGCCCTGGTACTCTGACATTATGACTCTTGAAATCTGAGTGTTTTTTTGACAGCTTAAATAGAAATAGTGTGACGGTTTCAGTCAGTGTCCTTAGTGTCTACTGACCATGAGTTTCCGACACCGGGGTATATTTTTGACATTTGAAATCTTAATGAATTTTTTAGTTTGACAGTGTCAGTAAGTGTCCATAGTGTCAGTGACCCTGATCGTCTGACCCTGGTACTCTGACCATGGGACTCTGACGCCAGGGTATATTTTTGTCAGCAGAAATCTTAGTAAATGTTGTATGTTTGATCGTGTCAGTAAGTGTCCTTAGTGTCAGTGGACCTAGTACTCTAACCATGGGATTCCAAGATTTAAGCTGTCAAAAAAACACTCATTCTTTTCATTTCAGTGAAGAAAGTTTCCATTTGAATGTTAACAGTTACATGTTAGAGTCAGTAAGCTTTTATTTTGTTGTTTTTTGTTTTTTGTTTTTTTACGGAGCCCTGGAAGTGAGATTAGACCAAAAAAACTTGAGGGGTGAAATTATTTTTTCTTTTTTAAAGAAATACAAAAACAAAAATAATGAAAAAATTACACCACAAATAATCTCGGGGGAACGAGATATTTTTTTAGAATATTATAATAAATGTATAATTATATTATAATATAATTAAATAACTTTTTTTTAAAGAAATATAAAAATTATAATCCCCTCCTGGAGCCGCCACCTTAACGTGGTGGAAGGTTTGAGCCTGGGTGATCCTGGAGCTTCGTGCCCCTGTAGGGTCTCAGGGCAAACAGGTCCTATAGGTGACGGGTCAGACAAAGAGCGGGTCAGAAGCTCCTTATGAGAGACCAACAGGCCTGTGAACCATGAGGCCGTCCTTCTGTGGACCCACCACCTGCAGGGGGCGCCATAGGGGCTGGTGCTGTGTGATTTGGGAAACTCCAACAGCCCCCACGACCCGGAAACGGACAAGTTATGTATTTTTTTCCCCAAAAAAATGGACCGTCTCATGGACCGACCTCATGGCGCCCTCTGCTGGTCGGTGATCCATGAGGTGGTCCATGAGGTGGTCCATGAGGTGATCCATGAGGTGGTCCATGAGGTGGTCCATGAGGTGATCCATGAGGTGATCCATGAGGTGGTCCATGAGGTGGTCCATGAGGTGATCCATGAGGTGGTCCATGAGACGGTCCAGACGCTCTGGATTCATCTGTCAGAAAACCATCCACACTGAAGCCTCTCCCTGTGGATCTGAGCTCCGACCAGCAGAGGGCGCTAAACTCAAACAAACTCCTGAAGAAAAACACGTTCAGGGTGAACTTTATTACCTTTTTAATGTTTAATTTTCACCAAAAACTTTCTTTGACAAAAAGTGAAAAGTTACAGAAATAAAAACATAAAACGGTGAAAACGTTTGGCAAAAAAAAAAACAAATATTTAAATTATGTGCTTCATTCAGTTTTACAGCAATAAGTTACGGTTCAGTGTTATTTAAAGGCAACAGAAGAAACGCCGGCCTCCGACCCGGACGCCGCGGCAACCGGCACAAAATGGCCGCCGTCGGAGGGAAACAAACCGGGCGTCCATTTTGTGTGAAACGTCCCGACTCTGGCTTCGGCGGCGTCCGGGTCGGAGCCCGAGGCGAACGCAGAAACACCGTCACCGCGGCGACCGTCTTGGTGAAGGAGGGGGGGGGGGCGGGGCCATGCACGAGAGGGGCGGAGCTCTAAGCGCTAGTTACTCCACACGCGGTCTGGAGTTTTTAGTGGTATAAAAACAGAGAAAGTCTCTAACGAGCGACGAAGACGAGAGCCAATGGGGACGGAGGAGGGGGGCGGGGCTTCACATTCCTTTGTTATGTACACGCTGCGTTCGTGGGGGGCGGGGCTTCGGGGGGCGCCGTCCTTTAAACAGTCTTTGTGTCCGGCGCCAGTGGGAATACTTTTATTCTGAAGGAAATACTTTTATTCTGAAGTTCAGCAGCAGCTTTCGACGCTCGGGGCCTCGTCGTCGCGTCGTCGTTCGGAAAAAGTGGAGCCGCCATTTTGTGGCTCGGGGTCAAAGGCAAAACATGATGGAAGATTTCTCTCTCGCGCGTCGTCACTTTGTAAAAGTCAAACGTTTTGGAAAAGAAACATTTACAGTTTGTGTTTGTCCCTGATTTCAGTCACATTTTTCACTTTCGAACGTTCAAATCCGACTTTAACGAAGTCTGTGAGCCGCTAACGAGATGCTAACGAGATGCTAACGAGATGCTAACGAGATGCTAACGAGATGCTAACACTACAAATATGAAACACACGGCGACATTTTTCCTTTTTTAAACACGGGGAAAATATGAAATGATTTTTTTAAAGCACTTCTCCACTGGGGGGCGCCACTGTCTGAACTTTTACACATTTAGGATAATATTAATCTTTTCAAAATGTAATGGATTTGGATTTAAAGTAAACTAAATGACCGGGATGGCATTTTAAAGAGACTGCACACTCACTACTGCCACCTCAGGTCGAACGCGTAACTGCAGCTTCTATATTAACATCTTTTAACTCCCTCCAGTCGGGGGGGGGGGGGGGGGTTGTTATTCGGTGGTGCCCCTGTAATGCCCCACCCCCCCTGTATCCTCGGACCCGGCCCTGCTCAGTGACTCCGCCCTCACCGCGTGGAAACATTTACGACTTTAATCCAAACCTTTGAAAAATGTGCAAGAAATTCAGGGACAAAACATAATAATTTAAAATTCACAATCTGACAGACAAATCTCCCAGGATTACTGCAGTACTGCAGTACTCCAAATACTGCGGTACTTCCACTTACTGCATACGACAGTCCCACGTTATACTCTCATATTTACATGGATACAGAGCCCCCTAGTGTCCGTGACGGGTCAGTACTCCGAGAACATTACAGTCTTTGCCAACGCGGCGGCCATCTTGGAATCGTGCGTGAGTGATTTGGATTTAAAGGGGAGGGGCTTAAGGCGAGACGCTGCAGGAAAACGCTTCCATTTAGTGTTTTAGACGTTTTAGTGAAACTGGGCGTGAGGATTATGTCTCTGGGGTTTTTCTGAGCGGCCATTTTGGATTTGTTTCAAAGCTCAGGGACCGGGGAGGGGGGAGTCGAGCTGCACAAACGAGGGAGGACGTTAGCACGAACCAAGCTAGCACGAACCAAGCTAGCACGAACCAAGCTAGCACTAGCCGCTAACTTAGCACTTACCAAGCTAGCACTAGTCAATATAGCACTGTCCGCTAACTTCGCACCTACCACGTTAGCACTAGCCAAGTTAGCACTAGTCAAGCTAGCACTAGTCATGCTAGCACTACTCAAGTTAGCACTAGCCACAAACTTAGCACTTACCAAGCTAGCACTAGTCAAGTTAGCACTAGCCAAGCTAGCACTAGTCAAGTTAGCACTAGCCACTAACTTAGCACTTACCAAGTTAGCACTAGTCAAGTTAGCACTAGTCAAGCTAGCACTAGTCAAGTTAGCACTAGCCACTAACTTAGCACTTACCAAGTTAGCACTAGTCAAGTTAGCACTAGTCAAGCTAGCACTAGTCAAGTTAGCACTAGCCACTAACTTAGCACTTACCAAGCTAGCACTAGTCAAGTTAGCACTGGCTGCTAACTTCGAACCTACCACGTTAGCACTAGTCAAGCTAGCACTGGCCGAATTAGCACTAATCACATTAGCATTACCCAAGTTAGCATTAGCACAAATCCCGTTAGCATTAGCCGCGGTTAGCACTCGATGTGCTAGCATTAGCCACGCTAGCACTAATCGCGGTAGAATTAGGCAAGTTAGAACTAGCCGCATTAGCACTAGCCGCGTTAGCATTAGCCGCGTTAGCACTAGCCGTGTTAGCATTATCCGTGTTAGCACAAATCGCAGTAGAATTAGGCAAGTTAGAACTAGCCGCATTAGCACTAGTCGCATTAGCATTAGCTGCGTTAGCACTAGCCGTGTTAGCATTAGCGAGTACAGTGTGACCCGATGTGAAGAGCCTCATGTTTCTACAGTTCTGGTTAAAACCCACGGCCGTTCTCATTGGTGCAGCTCGACCTGTGCTACGAGTTTAGTAACGACCACTTCCTGTTGGCCAGTGTGGGGAAACGACCACTTCCTGTCGGCATCTTTAACGTGAATCAAGCGGAAGTAAACGTGTGATGATCAGCTGTTTGTTTACGTGAGACAGGGACAGGAAATGGCCGTCACCGACAGGAAGTGAGTCCCTGCAGCGCCTCGTCTCCGCGGTAACCGGTCACACAGAGGTCACGATGTAGGAGCCCCTCTCGCCGCCGGCGCCGGCCCCGCCCTCTCCTTTGGGCTCTCGTTTCTTGGACACGGGGGTGGGGATGAGCGAGGGCCGCGGGGGCGCGGCCGTGGCGGCGGTGGTACTGGTGGTACTGGTGGTGCTCGGCGCGGCCGTGGTGGAGGCGGCGGCGCTGGGCGTGTAGTTGAAGGGACTGACTCGCGCCGCCACGGCTCCTCGCGGAGGCGCTCGCGGCGGCCGCTCGTCCAGGCTCTCGGTGCTGCGGCGGAGGTTCAGGTTGGAGCAGGACGAGGAGGCGGGGCTGTCGATGATGGGCGGGGCGTTGCCGGGCGAGCGGGCGGAGCAGGAGGAGGCGGAGCGCGGGTTGTTGACGGGACAGTCCTCCAGCCGCACCCACACGTCCTCGCCGCTCGGGCCGCGCTCCGCCGAGTTCTTCTTCCTCCACGTGCCTTTGGAGCGCTGTGATGTCACTTCCTCCTCGCTGCGGCGCGTCTCGCTGGACTCGGAGGAGGCGGAGAGGATGGAGGAGGAGGAGCCTGTGCGCTTCCACGTGCCGACGCGCGGCAGAGACGTGGACTTGGCGTTGGCGGCGCCGTTGGTGCCGCTGTTCTCGCGCTTCCACGTGCCCGTGCGGCTGAAGCGCGAGGACGTCACTTCCTGCGGCCGCGACGGGCTCTCGGAGTGCGAGCGGCTCACGTCGCTCTTACGGCTCAGCGGCTCGGGGCTGGACGGGGGGTCGGCGCTGTGGGCGGAGTCGGGGGCGGCGCTGTGGGCGGAGTCCTCCAGTTTGCGCTTGAGCGTGGGACTCGGCGTCTCTTTGATGAAGGTCGACTGGCGCACGAGCGCCGGCGGCTTCTCCACGTCAGATTTCTGCTTCTTGGCGGCGACGCGCGG
Organism: Gobius niger; assembly: GCF_951799975.1. Taxonomy (NCBI): domain Eukaryota; kingdom Metazoa; phylum Chordata; class Actinopteri; order Gobiiformes; family Gobiidae; genus Gobius; species Gobius niger. The sequence continues at coordinate 9,091,597 of NC_136873.1, forward strand.
CGCCGACTCGCTGCGCGGCAAAGCGCTGGCTTTGGGTTTGGGGGCGGGTTTAGGGGCGGGGCTGGCGTTGAGGGCGGGGCTGGCGTTAGAGGTGGCTTTGGGGGCGGGGCTGGCGTTGGGGGCGGGGATTACGTTGGCGGCGGGTTTGGGGGCGGGGCTGGCGATGGAGGCGGGAGCTTTAAGTTTCTGTGAGCGGGAGGGGGTGGAGTCTCGGGACGAGCTGCCGCCCGCTTTGTCCTCGTTGCCACTTCCTGGTTTGGGGCCAATAGCGTTGCGTGGTTTGGCGCGGCCGCGGGCGCCGTCAGAGCGCGGTTTCCCGGTGACCAGGCTGCGGTAAACCTTCTTCCCTCCTTTCACCGCCTTCTGCTCGTCGCTCTCGCGCCGCACGCCGCCGCGCTCGCCGGGCTTCAGGATCCGCGCTCCTCGCCGCGCCTCGGGCTCCGGCTCCGCGGGGGGCGTGGCCTGGGGCGTGGCCTGTCTGGCCTGGCGTGATGCCGGGGGCAGCCTGAAGGGGGAGCCCACAGACTTGAGCGACAGCACAGAGTCAGAGTCAGACGAGGCCTGGCGTGACAGCGAGGCCGCGGCGTTCAGGGAGCTGACGATGGCGTTGGCGCCCTCCTGAATGGCCTTCCAGTCGAAGGACTCGGAGTCCGGGGACGCCGGGCTGTGCGTGGCCTCGTCAGGCTCCGCCTCTGCCAGGATGCCCTCGCCCTGCAGAGGGGGCGGGGCCTTCTTCTTCTTCTTGGGCATGGCGGAGCTGATGCACTCCTGCAGGAGGTCGTCCTCCGAGTCGATGGACAAGGACGAGAGGGAGGAGTTTCTGCTGAAGCAGACGGGCGTGTCCTCCACGGCGAAGGCTTTAGGGACGTAGCAGTGCGGCGTGGGGCGGGGCTTATGGGGCTTGTCCTCGCTGGGCGCGGGGGGCGGGGCTTTGTTGTTGTTCTCGTGGTCGATGTCGCTGAGCGACGAGAGGGAGGAGTTTCTGCTGAAGCAGACGGGCGTGTCCTCGATGGCGAACTGCAGGCGCTCGTCCGCCGCTTTGGGAGGCGGGGCTTGTGTGGGGGGCGGGGCTTGTGGCGGAGGCGGGGCCTGTGGGGGAGGCGGGGCCTGTTTGACTGGTTTGGCGGCTTTAGGGGCGGGCTTAGGCGGCGCTCGGGGTTTAGCGTCGGCGTCTTTGGCGTCGTCGTCGTCGAAGTCGAGCGAGCTCAGCGAGTCGTTGCGGGAGAAGCAGCACGGCGTGCCCTCGATGGGCGTGTAGTGCCGCGGCGAGTCCAGGGCGAAGCCGGGCTTGGGCTGAGGGGGGAGGAGCTTATGTGACGGCCGCTGCTGAGGCTTCACCGGAGACGTCGGCTTCTTCTTCTGCTGCTGCGCCAGAGGGGGCGTGGCCAGGGGAGGCGTGGCCGTGGGGGGCGTGGTCAGAGGGGGCGTGGCCTGGGCCGGTAGAAGGGGCGGGGCCGGTTTGCGGAGCTTGGACTTGGGCATGGCGGCGCTGATACATTCGGCTAAAATGTCGTCGCCGTTTTCTCCCTCGGGAAGCCCCGCCCTCCGCCTCTGACTGGGCGTGGCCTCCTCAGGGGGCGGGGACTCGATGGTGAGGTCACTGAGGGACGTTGCCGTGGAGAAGTTGAGGGGCGTGCCTTCCACGCAGTAAACGCGGGGCGTGTCTTCGCTCGGCGCCTCCTCGTCCTTTCTGGGCTGTGATTGGAGGCGGCTCTGAGGGGGGAGGAGCTTGTAGACGGGCAGCTGGCTGGGCTTCCTGGTTGGCTGCGTATCGGTGGTGGGCGGGGCTTGTGTGGCTTGTTTCTTGGGTTTCCGTGAGGACTTGGGCATCGCCATGTTGATACATGCCTCCAGAATCTCGATGTCGTCGTCTGATTCGCCCTCCAGCAGAGGCTCCGCCTCCTGCACCGCCAGAGCCCCGCCCATGTACGGCTCGTCCACACTGAGCGCGCTCAGACTGGACGCCTTGGAGAAGGCGTGCGGCGTGCTCTCGGTGGCGAAGTGCAGCAGGATGTCGTGAGGCTCCTCCTCCTTCAGCGTTAGCTCCTCCTCTTTGGCGGCGCTGGGCTCTGGGGGCGGGGTCTTGGCGCGGCTGGGGGGTGCGGTCTGCCCCGGGCTGTCGGGCAGGTCGCTGGGGCTGATGGCGCCGCTGGGCACGCCGCTGCAGGCGGAGGAGCGGGCGGAGGCGATGGAGGAGGTGGAGAAGGAGTCTAAGGAGCTGACGGAGGTGCAGCGCGAGAACATGAGCGGCGTCTCCTGAGCGTACGCCGCCGGCTCGGGCGGGCTCTTGGGCGTGCGGGCGCCGGACGCGCCGTGGTGATGGTGACGCGACTCGTGATGATGACGTTTAGGTTTCGGGTTCACGCCGCCAGAATCCACCGCCGTCTGAGACTCCGCCTCTTTACGCGGCTTCTCCGCCGGCTTGTCGTGCGCCGGCAGCGTGGGGTACTCGCCGCCGCGCTCGCCGCCGTCCACAGCGCTGCCGCCGCGGCGCTTCCGGACGATGACCTCGTGGCTCTCGTCGTCCTCTGACGACAGCGAGGAGAGGGAGGAGCCACGGGAGAAGCAGATGGGCGTGTCCTCCACGCAGTACGTCTGCGGCGCCTCCTGGCTCTTCACGCGGTTGGCTGTGGCCGGCTGCAGGGGGCGGAGCTTCGGCGTGGAGGCGGGCTCTTTCTGAGCGCCGTATTTTAGACCGTATTCGTCTTTGCGCTGCGATTCGTACTTGTGGGCGGAGCTATCCGAGGCGTACTTGTGGGCGGAGCTGTCAGAGCTGTACTTGTGGGCGGAGCCCTCTGAGCTGTACTTCAGGCTGTAGTCGATTGGCTGCTCCGTCTGAGCGTCGAATGGCGGCGCGGCGGCGTTGTAGCGGGGCGCTTTGAGCCTCTGTTGCTCCGCCTCCTCGCCGTTGGCGTTGGGGCTCTGGCGCCCGGAGTTCAGCTGCTCGTCCGAGTACTTCAGGCTGTAGTTGATGGGCGTGTCCAGCTCGCCCCCGTCGTCGTCCGCCATGTGGTTGGCGCTGCGGATCTTGTGCGCCAGGTCGGCCGGGTACTTCCTGTACCCGCAGAACTTGGCCACGGCGTTTTCGTCGGCGGAGTAGAAGTGGTCGGCGGCGGAGGGTTTGGTTTTGCCGCGGTTGCCGTAGCCGTCGGCGCTCGTCACACTGTTCAGGCTGTCGCTGGAGGCGCGGACGCCGGGCGCCGTGGGCGGGAACACGCGGCCGTACCCGCCCAGTTCCTCGCCGCGTTTGGGGCTGGACAGGACGGGCGTGTTGGCGTAGGAGCGGGTGTTGGCGGCGCCGGTGCCGCCGCCGCGGGTTTTGCGGTGAGCGGTTTTGGGGCTGAGGTTGTCGATGTTGTCGAATGTCTCTGAAAGCTGCTGCGCGTCCAGCTCCTCGAACAGCGCCTTCTGTTTACGGGCGTGCAGCGACGGAGCGCCCCCTCCTGGAGACAGCACGCTGGCGTCCTTGTACCGCGCCGGCCGGTTGGCCATGAGGTTCCTCAGAGCCGCCGCGCTGCCCATGGCGATCATCTTGTGGCGTGAGTGGATGAGGTTTCGGAGCATGCCCACGGCGCCCAGTTCCCACAGCGTCTCCTGATCCGCCGCGTCCCGAGCGGACAAGTTCCACAGCGTCCCACAGGCGTTCGACACGATGGTCAGGCTGTGGGACTTCAGGTGCTGCAGGAGGGTGGGCAGGCAGCCACGCTCACGCAGGACCTGCCTGAGGGCAGAAAGAGACGCCATTACTACTACTGCTACTACTACTACTACTGCTACTACTGCTACTGCTACTGCTGCTACAGCCACGCTCTCGCAGGACCTGCCTGAGGGCAGAAAGAGACGCCATTACTACCAATACTACTACTACTGCAAATACTACTACTGCAGGAGGGTGGGGAGGCAGCCACGCTCTCGCAGGACCTGCCTGAGGGCAGAAAGAGACGTCATTACTACCAATACTACTACAACTACTACAACTACTACAACTACTACTACAGCCACGCTCACGCAGGACCTGCCTGAGGGCAGAAAGAGACGTCATTACTACTACTACTACTACTGCAACTACAGCCACGCAGGACCTGCCTGAGGGCAGAAAGAGACGTCAGTACTACCAATACTACTGCTACAACTACTACTGCTACTACTACTACTACTACTACTACTGCAACTACAGCCACGCTCACGCAGGATCTGCCTGAGGGCAGAAAGAGACGTCATTACTACTGCTACTACTACTACTACTACTACTACGGTCACGCAGGACCTGCCTAGTAGTAGCATGTGCAGAGCTAACTCTATGTTTACATTAGCATGTGCAGAGCTAACTCTATGTTTACATTAGCATGTGCAGAGCTAACTCTATGTTTACATTAGCATGTGCAGAGCTAACTCTTTGTTTACATTAGCATGTGCAGAGCTAACTCTTCTCTTTGTTTACATTAGCATGTGCAGAGCTAACTCTTTGTTTACATTAGCATGTGCAGAGCTAACTCTTTGTTTACATTAGCATGTGCAGAGCTAACTCTTTGTTTACATTAGCATGTGCAGAGCTAACTCTTTGTTTACATTAGCATGTGCAGAGCTAACTCTTCTCTTTGTTTACATTAGCATGTGCAGAGCTAACTCTTTGTTTACATTAGCATGTGCAGAGCTAACTCTTTGTTTACATTAGCATGTGCAGAGCTAACTCTTTGTTTACATTAGCATGTGCAGAGCTAACTCTTCTCTTTGTTTACATTAGCATGTGCAGAGCTAACTCTTTGTTTACATTAGCATGTGCAAAGCTAACTCTTTGTTTACATTAGCATGTGCAGAGCTAACTCTATGTTTACATTAGCATGTGCAGAGCTAACTCTATGTTTACATTAGCATGTGCAGAGCTAACTCTATGTTTACATTAGCATGTGCAAAGCTAACTCTATGTTTACATTAGCATGTGCAGAGCTAACTCTTCTCTTTGTTTACATTAGCATGTGCAGAGCTAACTCTATGTTTACACTAGCATGTGCAGAGCTAACTCTTTGTTTACATTAGCATGTGCAGAGCTAACTCTTTGTTTACATTAGCATGTGCAGAGCTAACTCTTTGTTTACATTAGCATGTGCAGAGCTAACTCTTTGTTTACATTAGCATGTGCAGAGCTAACTCTTTGTTTACATTAGCATGTGCAGAGCTAACTCTTTGTTTACATTAGCATGTGCAGAGCTAACTCTTTGTTTACATTAGCATGTGCAGAGCTAACTCTTCTCTTTGTTTACATTAGCATGTGCAGAGCTAACTCTTTGTTTACATTAGCATGTGCAGAGCTAACTCTTTGTTTACATTAGCATGTGCAGAGCTAACTCTTTGTTTACATTAGCATGTGCAGAGCTAACTCTTTGTTTACATTAGCATGTGCAGAGCTAACTCTTTGTTTACATTAGCATGTGCAGAGCTAACTCTTCTCTTTGTTTACATTAGCATGTGCAGAGCTAACTCTTTGTTTACATTAGCATGTGCAAAGCTAACTTTTTGTTTACATTAGCATGTGCAGAGCTAACTCTATGTTTACATTAGCATGTGCAGAGCTAACTCTATGTTTACATTAGCATGTGCAGAGCTAACTCTATGTTTACATTAGCATGTGCAAAGCTAACTTTTTGTTTACATTAGCATGTGCAGAGCTAACTCTTCTCTTTGTTTACATTAGCATGTGCAGAGCTAACTCTATGTTTACACTAGCATGTGCAGAGCTAACTCTTTGTTTACATTAGCATGTGCAGAGCTAACTCTTCTCTTTGTTTACATTAGCATGTGCAGAGCTAACTCTTTGTTTACATTAGCATGTGCAAAGCTAACTTTTTGTTTACATTAGCATGTGCAGAGCTAACTCTATGTTTACATTAGCATGTGCAGAGCTAACTCTATGTTTACATTAGCATGTGCAAAGCTAACTTTTTGTTTACATTAGCATGTGCAGAGCTAACTCTTTGTTTACATTAGCATGTGCAGAGCTAACTCTTCTCTTTGTTTACATTAGCATGTGCAGAGCTAACTCTTCTCTTTGTTTACATTAGCATGTGCAGAGCTAACTCTTTGTTTACATTAGCATGTGCAGAGCTAACTCTTTGTTTACATTAGCATGTGCAGAGCTAACTCTTCTCTTTGTTTACACTAGCATGTGCAGAGCCAACTCTTTGTTTACATTAGCATGTGCAGAGCTAACTCTTTGTTTACATTAGCATGTGCAGAGCTAACTCTTTGTTTACATTAGCATGTGCAGAGCTAACTCTTCTCTTTGTTTACACTAGCATGTGCAGAGCCAACTCTTTGTTTACATTAGCATGTGCAGAGCTAACTCTTCTCTTTGTTTACACTAGCATGGGCAGTTACCTGTGGGCCTGGGTAGTTACAGTAGTTACAGTTATTGTCATTTTTTGTCACATTTTTGTCAATTTTTTTGTCAAATTTTTCTAATTTTTTTCTTCAATTTTTTTTATCAATTTTTTGTCATTTTTTGTCATTTTTTGTCATTTTTTTGTCAAATTTTTTGTCATTTTTTTGTCATTTTTTGTCACATTTTTTGTCATTATTTTTTCAAATTTTTTCTTCAATTTTTTATCACATTTTTGTCATTTTTTGCCATTTTTATGTCAAATTTTTTTGTCATTTTGTGTCACATTTTTTTCATTTTTTGTCATTTTTTTGTCAAATTTTTTCTTCAATTTTTTTCAATTTTTTTTCATTTTTCGTCATTTTTTTGTCAAATCTTTGTCATTTTTCTGTCAAATATTTATCACATTTTTTACATTTTTTTGTCAAATTTTTTACATTTTTGTCACATTTCCATCATTGTTTTCGTCTACCTACCTACCTACCTACCTACCTACCTACCTACCTACCTACCTACCTACCTATCTATCTACCTGTGGGCCTGGTTAGTTACCTGTGGGCATGGGTAGTTACCTGTGGGCCTGGGTAGTTACCTGTGGGCCTGGGTAGTTACCTGTGGGCCTGGGTAGTTACAGTAGTTACCTGTGGGCCTGGGTAGTTACTTGTGGGCCTGGGTAGTTACCTGTGGGTCTGGGTAGTTACAGTAGTTACCTGTGAGTCTGGTTAGTTACCTGTGAGTCTGGTTAGTTACCTGTGAGTCTGGGTAGTTACCTGTGGGCCTGGGTAGTTACCTGTGGGCCTGGGTAGTTACCTGTGGGTCTGGGTAGTTACTTGTGGGCCTGGGTAGTTACCTGTGGGCCTGGGTAGTTACCTGTGGGTCTGGGTAGTTACCTGTGGGCCTGGTTGGTGGCGATGAGGCTCGACACGTTGCGCAGGATGCCGCCGCCGCTCTCGATGATGGCGAGCGTGTTGCTGTGGCTGCGGTGCGTTAAAGTGCCCACCAGGAAGGCCAGCGACCCGTCCACGCAGCAGATGTCCGCCTTGTTCTCCGTGCAGTGGGCGGAGAGGTTCCACAGCGCCGAGAGCACCGACTTCAGCGTGGACTCCTGAACGCAGCGGCACACGGGGAGCGTCATTCAAAGTCATTTGTGTGTGAGGTCCAAGTGTTTAACCTCTTTTCTGTAACTTTTTGGTCATTTTTTCATCCATTTTTTGCAATTTTTTTTTGTATAATTTTTAGCACATTTTTGTAATTTTTTTAATCACTTTTTAGTCATTTTTGGTTACGTTTTTCTAATTTTTTTCTTCAATTTTTTATCACATTTTTGTCATTTTTTGGTCAAATTTATGTCATTTTTTGTCATTTTTTTTGTCACATTTTTGTCATTTTTTGTCATTTTTTCTCAATTTTTTGTCATTTTTTGTCATTTTTTGGTCAAATTTTTGTCATTTTTTGTCAGATTTTTGCCATTTTTTTGTCAAATTTTTCTCATTTTTTATCACATTTGTGTCACATTTTGGTCACATTTTAGTCACATTTCCATCATTGTTTTCGTCTATCTATCTATTTACTCACTGAAAATGTGTCTGTCAGTGACGTCATTTACATTTAAATAAATAAAGCACAGGCCTGTTTAAAAAGGAATAAATCAACCCTAAATTAATCTTGTTTATAAATATAAAAAAATCATTAAAAGTAATTTGTTTGTGTGTCAGTGTTTGGTCCAAGTCTTTAACCTCTGAACTCCCGCCTGAACCGAGAGGATCTTTTCCCTCATGTCAGATTTTTTTTTTTCCATAATTTTTTTGTTGGGTTTTCAACTCATTTTTGTAACTTTTTTGTAAAATTTGTGTAATTTTTTTTGTCAAATTTTTGTCACATTTTTTTGTCGAATTTTTGTCATTTTTTGTCAATTTTTTGTCAAATTTTTGTCACTTTTTGTCACATTTTTCTCATTTTTTGTCACATTTTTTGTCAATTTTTTGTCAGTTTTTTGTCAATTTTTTGTCAAATTTTTGTCACTTTTTAATCACATTTTTGTCACTTTTTTCTCATTTTTTGTCAATTTTTTGTCACTTTTTTGTCACAATTTTGGCATTTTTTTATCATATTTTTTGTCACATTTCCATCATTGTTTTCGTCTCAGTTTTGTTGCTGTTTTCACACCTTTTTTCCAGAAGCTTTTGGATTGGGGTAAAGCCAAACTGGAGAAAATGTGCTCGGTTCAGGCGGGAGTTAAGGGGTTAAACCTGCAGTGCTGCCCCCTGCTGGTCTGACTGAATTCTTGATCATTGCTCCTCCATTGACAGTGAAAACAGCGGAGCACTGCTGCCTCATTAATATGCATGACGTCATCAAAAGGATCGATATGGGAATAAAAAGTAAAGTAAAACGGGACAGAGCAGAGTGTGGACCCGATGGAGACGGTGGCCGTACCTTCTGGACCTGCAGAGCGCAGCCCATGAGCGCCCGGACGCTGCCCACCTCCCGCAGGGTCTTCTTGGAGTTCACGTCCGCCCTCCAGGACAGGTTCCTCAGCACGCTGGCGATGACCTGAACACAACAAAGGATGAGACCGCTCCTTCGTGAACGCAGATGTTTCCTCACGAGCGTCCGGAGGCTTTACCTGCTGCAGGTCCTCGCTCTCCGACTTCAGCTGCGCCACCATGGCCCTCATGCAGCCCTTCATGGAGCAGAGCGTGGCCTGGAGACAGGAGCACACAGTTACACGTCACACAGTTACACACAGTTACACAGAGGGACACACAGGGACACGCCCACTTCACAGGAGGACACGCCCACTTCACAGGAGGACACGCCCACACACAGTTACACACAGTTACACAGAGGGACACACAGGGACACGCCCACTTCACAGGAGGACACGCCCACACACAGTTACACACAGTTACACACAGCATCACACACAGGAGGACGCACTCGCTTAACCCCTTAACTCCCGCCTGAACCGAGCACATTTTCTCCAGTTTGGCTTTACCCCAATCCAAAAGCTTCTGGAAAAAAGGTGAGAAAATGGCGACAGAACTGAGACGAAAACAATGATGGAAAAGTGACAACAAAAAAAGTGGAAAAATGTCACAAGAAATTGATAAAAAATGGAAGAAAAAATGACAAAAATGTAACAAAATGTGAAAAAAAGTGACAAAAATTGATAAAAAAGTGGCAAAAAAATGACAAATATGTAAAAAAAATGACAAAAATGTAAAAAAAATGACAAAAATGTGACAAAAAAAAGACAAAA